>NW_012150541.1:533675-566200 GCF_000956105.1 Propithecus coquereli | reverse complement strand
AACCCGGGTCTCGAGATCTTGACTGAGGATCCCGGGCTGAGCAACACTGGCTGAGGCCGTGGGAAAGCCGTGTGTTCGAGGAAGGGCTTGAGAGGAACCTTGCTATAATCACTTACTAGTTCCAGGAGGGTTTTTTGTTAATTTTTTTTTTTTTTTTTTGAGACAAGGTCTCACTCTGTCACCCAGGCTGCAGTGCCGTGGCATGATCACAGCTCACTGAAGCCTCAGAATCCTGGGCTCAAGCGATCCTCCTGCCTCAGCCTCCTGAGTAGCTGGGACTACAGGCACATGCCACTATACCTGGCTAATTTTTGTTGATTCTTTCAGATTTCCTACATAGATGATCATGTCATCTAGGAACAAAAATAGCTGAGTTTCTTACTTCCCAATCTGTCCACCATCTCTTTCCTTTTCTTGTCTCATTGCACATCAACAGGAAAGCCTCCTCTGTCTGCTAATAGCCAAGATTTCTTACTGGCTCATTTGAAAAGTCCTTTGTCAAATTCTTCTGGCCTGGACCTTTTGACACCTTCTCTGCCTTGGGTGCCTTGGCCTTGTGGATTCTCTCCTGCTCCTCAGCACTCTGCTCCTGCAGGTGTGTCTCCTTGGGGTCTGAGTCTCACTGTCCACCCTGCCTCACCTGATCCCCTGTGACTCTGAGCTCCTGGACAACCCCCCCCACACATTCCCCACCATCTTTCAACAACTGTAGGAGTTGGTCCCAATCATTGTTGGACCTCTTAGCACAATAAATGTGTAAATTTGCCCTAGCTCAGGTCTTGTTTTAATTTGTGAACATTTAGCCATTAGTCCAAAACTGTGAGGCTTTTTTCTTGCACAGAGACAAGTGGTTTCCACTTGCCCCTCCTCTCTGCTCTTAGTGCACATTCAGCGATGCCAGGGATCTGGCTTCTCTGGGCAGAGCCGGGGGCTTTCGAGGGGTCTTTGCCCATCCCCACGTGTCCAGCATGCATGTGGCCTTCTCTGGGGGCATAGAAGTGCTTATTTCAGCCACACAAGTGAGAACGGTTAGACATTCAGCAGAATATCCCAGCTGCAGGCTAATTATTTCCTACGGTTGTTGGTGACAGCGTCTCCTTTTTGGAGCAGGGCTGGTGGGAGGTAGGGTGAGAACAGTGTAGGCTTGTTGGGGAGCTGGGGAAGGCACCCGGCATGGAGAATTGAAAATGCTCCTTTAGAGGATCCTCTCGGGGGCAGGGTGGGGGTGGGACAGGGTGCGGTAAAGACCCACAGACAGCCTCGAGTTTTGCTCCAGCAAGATGCCGCTCCTTCTGTGCAGTGCCAGAGACTCAAACAGGACAGGGAACCAGGGTCTCCCAGGAGGCTCCTGGGGTGGCCTGGGCTGCCTGGGGGCTCCTGTGCAGCTAGGGCTCCAGCCACAGTGAGAGAAAATGCGGCAGCCCCTGGTTCTGGCCGTGCTTACAGCTGCATCACTCTCCCCCACCCCAGCGTCTGGCCTGTCCCTCCCTGGCTGTCACTGTGCTTGGTGGTCACATATTTATTTGTACCTTGTGTATTCATTCCTGTCTCCCCCGCAAGACTGTAAGCAGCACTGGGGAGCCCCAGGCATCTCGCTCACACTCTGCTGCCAGGACCACAGGGCCGGGCACCTTGCGGGCACTCGGCAGGTACCTGCGGAATGCGCGAGAGAGCGAAAGAAGACACGCGGTGGGCTTTGCAGGATGCCCAGCGTAAGAGAACCACTTAGGAGGTGCTGGCTCTGGGGGTGGGAGGGAGACTCCCAGTTTTCCTCTGAGTGTTACTGGGTGGTTTTAATTTCTTTGAACAATAGGAATTTATTACTTGCTTTTTCGACTCTAGATGACAACTGAGAAGCACAGTAATTGTTTGATTCTTTCGTCTCTGCCGGGCCCAGGGATTGAGGGAGGAGCAGCTCCTTACTCTGGGTGGCCCGCGGGGCTTCGAGGCTGCAGAGGTCTGTCACCTGGGGCAGGTGGCTCCGGGCCCTGCTGGAGAGGCAGCCCGGGGTTCCACTCCCTGCGCCTGCAGAAACAGCACAAACGGAATGCGGGCACAGGCACGGGCCTGGCCACCCCGCTCCTTTCTCGTAACTCACAGCAGCAGGAAGCAGGCGGGGTCACCCAGGCCCAAAAGTAACCTGCTCCCAGTGGCTGAGCTACAGGGCAGCAACCCCAGGGCCGGCGCTCTGTGCACCCCTGCAGCTGCGGCACTGGGTACAGACTGGGGAAGGTGAGGCCACCTGGACGGGGAGGGGCTTGATGGAGTGTGCCCCAGGGGTGCAGGGCATGCAGGGTGGGGGAGCACTTGCACCTCCGGTGCGCAAGTGAAGCTGGGGTGCCATGTGTGGGTTGGGGGAGCAGGAGTCTGTGCCAGTGGTTCTCACCTGGGGCCGACTGTGCCCCCTTCCCCACCACCAGGACGACGTCTGGAGACACGTTTGGTTTTAGGACTGAGGCGGGGGCAATGGTACTGGCAGTCGGTGGGTGGAGGCCAGGATGTAGCTTACATCCGTCGATGCCCAGGACAGGGCCCTCCCACCAAAGCATTGTCTGGTCCAAAATGTCCCCAGTGCCAAGGTGGAGCAGCCCTGGCCTTGGGCAATGCCCAGGTGTGTAGGAAGGATCTTGCCATCGACAGGAACAGGGTCTGAGAGAGAAAGGAACTGGGTTGAGGGCTTTGAATATGCCAAGTGGGGTGCCCTCGGATCCCCGCATGGGTGGAACCCGGGTCTCGAGATCTTGACTGAGGATCCCGGGCTGAGCAACACTGGCTGAGGCCGTGGGAAAGCCGTGTGTTCGAGGAAGGGCTTGAGAGGGCAGCTGGCTCCGCTGAGGCTGCGAGGGTGCAGGTGAACCGTGACACTCGAGGGTTCTGCTCGCGCTCAATGGAGGGTCCGAGGCGAGTGACACAGGCCTGCCACCGTGTGGGCCCTTTCTCTGTGCCACGTTTCCCCAGCACCCCTGCATCTCATTAACTCCATTCCTCCTTCGCTGTCAGCCAAGACCACTTCCTATAGGAAGCCTTCCCTGACTGCAGGTCTGAGCCAGGTTGCATCTCTTCAAAGAACCATGTGTGATTTTGCGCCCTTTCTTAATGGGGACATGTGACTAACCAGCTTCGGGGTTGGCCCTCCCTGGTGTCTTCAGAGTCTAGCACATAATAGGCGCTCAGAAAATGTTTTTAAAATGAATACGCTTTGTCTTTGATGAATAAGAGAGGCGTCTCCGCAGCGCCCCTAAGGCAGGCCGAGGCCAGAGGCCCAGGTGGGCAGGGAAGGAGCCTCGCGTGTTGCGGTGGCTGCAGGTGGGTCTGTTTCCTTCCACCTTGCCCGGGGTGGCCGAGTGTGTGTGTGCACACAGGTGTGGAAGCCACCAGGCTGGGGACATCTCTCACAGTCCGAGGCAGCCGGCTCGCAGCCTGGCGCTGAGTGCAGCTTGTTGTCACTCCCTGGAAAGCCGGTGGCCCTGGAGGCAGAAGCTGGGAGTCTGCACTGGGCTGAGGCAGCGACCGTCACCCATCTGCAGAGCTGCCTTGACACTCTGTGCCCCAGATGGGAAGATCTTTCACAGTTTCTCTGTCATGCACTAGAACCCAGGCCTTTGATCGCTCTTGCTTTTCATCCTTTTAAGTGTTCAGTTTTGCTTTCTTAAAGCCAGCGGCGGGGTTAGCGCTGGCCCCTAGGTTTTAAAATCTGCCTTCTGTGTTCGGCCCTTTCCTGCTGAGCCCACTCTTTGCAGAGACGACTGTATCTGAAGCTGAACCCAGCGTGACTGCAGCCAGCGACCCCTACCCCCAGCCAGCAGGCAGGGTGTCCTTTGCTTTTATTAAATTTAAACTTCTAGGAACGTATTTTTGTAGGTGATGTTTCCAGCCATCTCTAAGAATTAATGAAGTTTCTGGTTCCGTTTTTTTCAGCCCTTGACCAACTGCAGACAATTCTCAATTTTAGGGGAAATATTTGCTTCTTTGTTAATAAACCTCATTGCCTGGGTGGTTCTTCTCATATTCAAAGGGCGCTCGCATTACATGGCAATTAATCCTCCCCAGTAAGACACAGGCAGGTGACATTTGGGAATATTACTTCGGGGAATATAAACTCTGTTTAATGACTTTCTAAAAAAACCTCTCGGCACCAGTGAGTGCCATGAAAAGTTTCACTGTCGGGAAGCAGGTGCAGGCTGGTCAGAGGACTCCTGGACATCCGCGCTCTGCTGCTGAAGGTCAGGGAGTTCTCTGGACCACGTGGAAACTGCTGTCTCCGTGAACGGCGGGGACCGTCTAGCCACCTTTCCTTTATTCTCCCACAGAAGCGGCAGGAAAGCATTTGGGCTTCGAACGTCTTTTTTTCCCCAATTTCTCAGAACTCTTTGAAGATCCTGCGCTTGACTTCTGAAATTCAGTCCAAGGTGGGATTCCTTAATAAGTATGTCACTAGTACGGTAACGGGCCCTTACTTCTTAAGAAGTGTCTTTAATTTGAATTTCCATGACGACATTTTTATAATTATCGAATGGCAGGAAATAGATGCTGACTCCCTTTATGTTATCATTCTAAATGTCACACGCATGGCAAGGCTGTTTAAAAGACAAAAGAAGCTTCTTCAATTAGTAATTCCCATGGTAACTAATAGAGCTCCATCTCTCATTTTTTCCCCTTTCTGTGGCTATTTTAAATACTTAAATTGATTTGCATCCCTGCGGAAATGTGAGAAAAGCCTGGATCCCAGCCATCCGCTCCACCAGGAGTGGGGGGGTTTCTGTTGTGTGTCACGTTCTTTCGATTCCCCCCCAGCATTGCAAGAAGGTAAGAACCAGCTAATCGTGAGTGTTTATGTTTCCTTAGATGAGGAAGAAGGAATCATTTTCCGTTGTATTCCTTTTGCAGTTTACATTGAAACGTAAATATACAAATGATTTCATTTTGTATTCCTCGTACGGTGCATACTGAAGGATAAATATAAAGGTATTCTAGTGGCAGACATTGGAAGATAATACTGGCTTATCTGAGCTACGTGTGGGCCCCTCCGGGTGCAGTGAGCGTCTGAGCCCGTCCACCTCGAATCTGCCCGGCTGCTGGTGCAGAGCGTCAGCCCCTCACCAGCTTGGGGTTCAGCCAGCCTCCCACCTTGTCCTGCGGCAGGACACCGGACACTGAGCTCACTGGTGTTTGAGCCATGCCCCTGACACCTGGACACTTGTGTTCTCCTGTCTTCTGCCACCCTGGCCCCTTCGCCTGCCTTCCTCCAGGCCTCAGTGCCGGGGTCCCCCGGGGCTCCGCAGAGGGCTCTGTGCAGTCATCGGTCCCCATGGTGATCTGCAGGCGCCCCCGCTGAGCACGGTCCCCGGCTCCCACACCCACTCTCAGGGAGTGATCTTCACTAAGCATCACGACACCCCTGTTAAGAAGACTGGCATGTTTGTCCCATTTTGCAGGCGAGGAGATGGAAGCTCCAAGAGGTCAGATGCTGCATCTGGGGTCAGCGGGGTTTTCTGCTTCCAGGACCCGCTGCCTCTGAGGCCAGCATCCCTTCCCCTCGGCAGGATACAACGTCGTGTTAGGAATTGCAGGACAGCTACCGGTCGTTTATCTTTATAAGTGGGTCAAGAAGCTGAAGGAGAGACAGGACTATGGGAGGTTTCTTGGGTATAATATGCTGACAGATGTCACAGCCAAAATACACACGGAGGGAAAGTTTTCAGAGAAGGTCGTGATCACGATAAAAGTCAGTCTATGGTATGTGCCACACACCGTGGCCGGTGCATGGTAGACGTTAGTATATTCCGCATAGCCGTAGGGTGACCCATGGGCCAGGGATGAGGGGTTTGCTGGCATGGGGGCAGGTTTACATAAATTAATTTGTTTGCTCATACGTGCAGAGTAAAAAGCAATACCAGCTATAATCCAAAATAGTAGTTCAAATTGATTTTTTGTAAATTTTACTGAAATACAACATACTTACAGAGAAGCACGCATAAGTCATAGGCACATGGAACTTTGGACTTCCATGGTGAGCCCAGCTGTGTAACCAGCGCACAGATGGAGGCATGTGACATCCCCCCGCCACCACCCCAGCATAACCATCGCCCCCACTGCTTACTCCATAGATTGGTTTTGCCTGCTTTTGAACTTTATGTAAATGAAATCATAGATTACGTCAAAGTATGTGTATGTTTTCCGAACACCTACTACGTGCGAGGCATTGTGGAGCTTTTCAGTGACCCTGAGCGACTTGGTTTGAAGGCATCCCAGGTTGCTTTCATGGAGACGTGTGCACCCAGACAGAGGTCACAGAGCTGTCATAGCCGCCAGTCCCCACAGGGCATCCTCCACACGGTGACCAGCTCGTACGCTGCGGGTGCTCAGGAAAGCTTCGCTACTGTGTAAATGTCACTTAAAACTTGGCATGGCTATGAATTCAATAGGGCAATTTGGTTTCTGTGTTGTTGGAAAGTTCTCTGACTGCTGAGGTCTGCACTCGGGCTTGAGTCAACAAGTTAGGACAATGAAGAGGGAAGTGGCTGTTAGGTTTGCGGGTGAGGGGAGTGGCATTTAGTCTTCCATGGCAGCCACCATAGGACACCTGATGCCCAGTGAAGACGCAGCCATCAAAACAGACAGTTTCCTTCCAGCCCCGGGGTCCACCCAACAGAAGCCTCGTCCACCGAGGCAGCTGGCTAGTCCTGTCTCTGATGTCCAGGGAGCGGTCAGCTGGAGCCCAGGGCAGGAAGCTTCCACCACCTCCACTCCGCAGGCTGTTCTTTCTTGGCAGTTTGTGTTCTTTACCCCCAAGAAGGGTGTGGGGAATGTATGAAGGGAGCACTGTATCAGAAGGGTTCCTAATTCAGGTGGATTTGGTTTGGGTGCTATTGTATCTTCACCATTTGCTGGCCGAATGACGGAGCTCCTGACTTCTCCTTGAACTCCAGTTTCCTCATCTGTGAAGATGGAATAGTAATAACTAGGTGGTTTCGAGCATTAAATTTAAAAATATTTTGTGGAAGCACCTTACACAAGTAGACATTTGATAAATGCCAGCTCCCTGTCCCTGGAGGTAAGAAGGGATTGTAATTGTACCTTAAATTCTGTCTTAAGCTTCCTGGCTGACAAGGCAAAAATGAAACATAACGGCTTTATTGTTCTAGTCTAATTAAAGGAATGTCCCCAGTTTTTCAGGAAACATAAACAATTCCCTGGTGCTATATTCTGAGACAACTTTATTTTGTAAGCCTAAGTGATTCAAGTTTGCAATGATGATTTTCTCCCCAAAAGATGAAGAAACCTGTTTCTCCGTCTTTTCTCCTTTCTGTTTCCACATATCAGCCCTTTAACTGAAGATAGCAAGCCGAGGCTGCAATACTAAAGGACCAAGTCAGGACTGCTAGTGCCCGGAGTTAGAATCCAGTTCTGTCCCTCCATCTCCTTCGCCGTCTCTTCTTAGTGGACATCCCGTAATAATGACATAAAGGCGGAGGCAGAGTCTGCAGTGACAAAGGGAATCCTCCGTTCACTCTGCTCAATGTGCTGCTGGGTTTGGGCTTGGAGAGGACGGGGGACGTGAGGACGCTCTGGCGCCTACGCAGTCTCCGTGAGGATGGAGGGGAGCGCGTGTGCACGAGCGTCGTGTGCATTGTTGCCATCGCATCTGCAAAGGAGACGGTCAGACTGGGGGTCTCTTCTGTTCCCAAAGTGCTCACCTGTAGCATCACAGTGAGTGCAAACTGTGGTTGGCCAGCAGCTGAGTGATCTGCTGGCACGTGTTGCCGGTGCTTTGCGAAAGAGCAGTTGGTACAGGAGCACCGGGTGGCTTTGCCCCCAGGGTTGGCGGTCTGGGCTATCCCCAGCCCGGAGCTTTTCAGAAACGCTCGCGTTAGGGAGGCGAGGATGTCCCCTCTTTCTCTCCCCTGCACAGAAATTCCAGAGTTTGTATTAGTTTGCAACCTCAAGCTGAATGTTCAAAATACTGAAGTTGAGTCCCCCTTTTTTTTTTTTCCTTAGAGGTACTTACACTTACACAAGAAGAGCCAGTAACCCGGGTGTTTCCCCGGCCCTCAGTGGCCTGGGAGTCCAGCCCACACTTTGCAGACTCCAGCAGGGAGACACAAAAGTGAGAGAGCTGGGGGTACCTCACAACGATGCGATCCTCAGAGAGCCTGTCCTCCAAGGGCCTTCGGGAGGGCCCCAAGAGTACCCTAAGTCTCAGAAGCTAGCCAGTCCAATGCAAGGGCACTCGGGGTCTTTTCAGTGTGATCTCAGCTTTGCAGATGAAAGGTCTGTATTTGCAGAAGTAGTTGGAGTGAGAGCTCCAAGCCTAGAATGTCCTCCTCCCACCCTCTACCCACCCCAGGACTTGATTCCTGTCATTTGAGGACAACTGATCTCTCCCCGCTCACTACCTGTCCCCAGGAGTGGACCTTCCCCTTCCCACCATTGATAACTCATCTGTTGCACTTTGTGGTGTAGCCTGAAGCGCTTAATTAAATGCCGCAAACACAGTAGGCATTCGATAAATACCTGCCGGTCGAGAGATTACACGGTGCAGCCACAGATGGAATGGTGCCTGTGAATTGCCAACAAAACTCCTTTTGTTATCACTCCAGCTCTGAAACTTCACAGTTTTGACCATTCCTTTGTTAATCCGACAGTGGGCTAAGTTTACTAATGGCCACTCAAGTTTTTATTATTGCTGCATTCACAAAAAACATAATCTGATACTTTTTCCCCTTGTTATTAAAGATTTTAGGTGGATAATGTTCCTATTCATGTCATAGGAATCGTTTATTGGAGAAGGGTCATTTCATTTCAATTATGTTTTGAATTATTAGTCATTTCTAAAATAAACCATCCCCCCAGGTGAAATTTATCTGGGACTAGTGGTTGGATGGGCTTCTATGTCATCAAAATTAATTGATGTAGCAAAATCAGCCGGAGTCATTATCCTGTCCCATATCTGTGGCAGAACCATGAAGGTGCTTGCTGTCTACATACAGCAGCAAAGGTCTCTGTGTCCTTTGTCACATGCAGAGGTCCTGTAACTCATACTGAATGGCAGTATTAGGTACAGAGTCTAAAAATGGCCTGAGTGTGAGCTTCATTTGTCATGTGTCCACACAATGCCAAGATGCCACTCATGAGAGGGCTGCATGTTTGAACAAATGGTTTACTTAAAACACTCACACCCAACACAAAGACCCCAGAGGGCACAGGGAGTCTGGCCCAAGACTAAGAATCAGGAAACTGTTGGGAACATGGGTCTTACAGTAACAGACTTGGGCTAGACTCAGGTTTGACACATACCTAGGGGACGTCTCCACAAGCTCAGAGCTTCTGTTTCCCCCTCCGCACAGTGGGGAGGGCCCTTTGCAGCTCTCCATTCTGCGGCAAGGTGGCGAGATGATGCCTGCCTTGTGTTTGACACGGTGCTGCCACGTGGTAGGAGAGCCCCGTGCGTGCACGGTTCCCTGGCCTCGCTGCCTTCAGGGTTACTAGCGCGTTTCAGTTCCTTGGTAGGATGAGCGCCCGGGTAAGAAAGGTCAGGGGCCTTCCCACCCAGGCTTGCAGCAAACGCTTGCGCTTCACAAGGTAGTTCTTCGGGAAACTCTCAGGAGCGTGTGATTTGCAGTCTGGTTTAAGTGGAAGGAGGTTTGTTAGAGTCTTGGCGGCTCTAGAATGAGCCTCCTAACTCTTCACTGGTCGCAGATCCTGTCCAGCAGGGTGGGTTCCCGCAGGGGCAGCCAGGGACCGAGAGGGTTTCCATTAGCTCCCTCTGAGACCTCCTGGCACATTCAGGCGCGGTTTGGGGAACCATGCGATTCCCCAAATTCATCTTCCAGAGCTTTTATCTTTTCAAAGACCCATCCTAGTTTTAAAGGAGCCCAACAGAGACCTTTGTTTGAATTTGCTCGTGACTCTCAGATGAGTCTGGGGTTGGGTAGGAAGGTGGCATTTTAGTGTGCTCAGCAGGGACACCCCAGATAAGCTGTTGGCTCTTTAAGGAAATGGTGCTGCTTGACCACAAGGGCACCATGGGGAGAAGAGGTGTCATTGCTGGTGTCCTTCCTCGGCCTGCTGGGTGGCGACCACTTCTCCAGCCTGGGGGCTGCTCCTCTGCACACGGCTTGTCTTCAGGAGGCGGTTCCTGGCCCGGGCACCAAAGGCCCAGGGTTTTCTAATGTCAGGGGCGTAGTGCCCGATGGCACAGAGCATGGGATTTGGAGTCAGGTCTACCTGGATTTGGTCCCCTCGCTGACCACGTGGCCTCATGCGAGTTACTCTGGGGCGTCGTGAGGATGAGATGGGATCCTGTACGTGGAGTGTCTAGCGTTGCGCCTGACGGATGATTTGTCCTTAGTAAATGTGATTGTTAGGTAGCAAGGGGGTGCCGCCTGAGCCCTGGGCACGTGGCTCCCCCACAGCTGCCCCCAGGTGCAAGCAGAGTCCTTTCTGCCCTTCCCGGGCCTACCCATCACTGTTTCCAAGTCATCCACTGCACACAACGCTGCCTCACTGTGTCACCGCTAGGAAGCTGCGGGGGACGAGAGTGTCGGGGACCTCGTGTGTAGAGGCCACGGCAGTACGGAGAGGTCGAGGGGCCTGCCCACCATCACCCAGCAGGCAGGGCTGCGGCTTGAGAGCACATGTGGACCACAGGAAAGACCCGCGGCCGTGCAGGCAGCAGGTGGGGCCCGGCCCTGCAGGTGTGTGCACGCGCAGCCCCCTCTGCCTCTGGCCTCTGACGTCCCCACGGCGCGGGGGCCGGCGCGGTCCGGCTGAGTGGTGCATCAGCGTGAGCACGCACATTTTGACATGATTCCTTGAGTTTACAGAAAAAATAATTTTCCTTGAGAATTGTGGATGCTCTGCTTAGCCGTGGAAGAGGAGAGCTGACCTTTCTAGGTAGACAACACAGAATGCCAGTCAAACATTACACTTTTGTTGCAGTATATTGTTCCGGAGTGGAGCACTGCATATTTTTGTTAGAATGCGGTTTTTGTTTTCCAATGAATACTGCAGTGTTCTTTCATGCGGAGGAGGATTCATTACTAGTTCACAGAATTTTTTCTGTGGTGGGGAAAAATAGGTGCTTGTCCTCAGAATGCTGTCAAGCCCGGACACATTTCTGCTGGTGGCTCGATGATGTAGGAATTCCTACAGCTCACCTTTCGTCATGAGCTCTGGCTTTTCCTCCCCAAGAGGACACGGTTGATGTTCGGGGTCGTCTCTGCTGCCTCTTTTTCGTGCATTTTACCGGGATTCTCATTAACGAACTGGTTTACGTGGGTCAGATCAGCCAGTTAGGATGGGGGCCTGTCTTTAAACCAAAATATTTGAGAGTGTTTTAGCAAAATGATAAGCTGATTGGCAGACCTTTCACTTATCTGGCTTCCTAGTTCTCAAGATCTTTCTTAGAAATATCTAGCAAACCATTCTGGGTACCCTATTCCCAGAAAAGAATCGAGCCATTTCCAGGATGGTTCTCCACTTCTCTTGTGATATCTTTTCTTAGTCTCTCGGTAGTATCCGCTGCGCGTCTGTGAAGAATGCCGCACAAATCACTTCCTGATGGCTCTGAGGCTGACATCCACCTGGGTCAATGCGAGACCTTTCACCCAGGCCCCAAGCCAGGCCCGAGGTCACCCTTGACTTCCTTCCCTTCTTCCCCCCTCACCCATGTCCCCAAGGACTGCAGAGTCTGCCTCCTTGATCTTTAAACAGCAGCCCCCCCAGTCCACCCCCACTGCCACTGCCTCGAGTGCAGCTCTCCGGCCCTCACCTGGACCACAGGTGTGCCCTCCTTACTGGTCAGCGAGCCACAGTCCACACCCACCAGTTCCTGTTTGTCCGCCTCTCCGCAGCCACCACGGTGACCTTCCCTGCAGAGAGCAGAATGGGCAGGTTCAGGCTCGCAGACTTCTGCAGCCCCCTCGTGGCTTCAGCTCAGAGCCAAACGCCTTTGCAGCATCCCAGGCCTTGCCCACCTCACCATCCGCACCCATGTCAGTGGTTTATTGAGTTTCGACCTTATGCTGAGTTCAGAGTTGGGTCCTCATCTCCTTCGTTAACCTGGCAGGCTAAATATTATTATCCCTTTTTTCCAGATGAAGAAACGTAGGCTCAAAAAGCTTAAGTGACTTGTTCCAAGGTCAAAGCCAGGATTCAAATTATATGCCATTTCTGGAATGTTCCTTGCACTGTCTGGCTTCCTTGCCTGAGTTCATGTGGTTTGCCTGGGAATTTTATTTTTTAGAAAGATGCCCTAACTTTAGCCACACGCAGGTTAGGTGCTGCCACCGCCATCTTTCACAGCCCCGTGGGCTCGCCACGACCCAGTGCTGCTCCGCCCTGCATCTCAGGGACCTGTCCACAGCCTGCCTTGCGGCCTCCTTGTAGGGCAAAGATCTTGAGGTCCTTTATTCTTGAGGTTCCACGTATTCCTTTTTCTAGATCTCTAAATCCTCAGCACTTGGTACAGAACTAACACATAGTAGATGCTCAATAATGCTAAATGGCTGGGTTAACATATTTATTCATTCACTCGACTAGTGTTTTCGGGGCTGCTGGCCTGTGCACAGAACTGTTTGTTTGATAAAGAAGTTTGAGCTGGAGCTCAGAGAGCTGCTGTTCAGAAAGCACTGAGCCAGCCAGCGATGGTGTGGCTTTGGGTGAGGGTCTGCACCCCGCTTTTGTCGTCAGTAGAGTGTGCACTACACCCGCCCACGTCGTAGAGCGGCTGCGACAGCAGCAAGTGTGGCTTAATCGTAATCTGAGGTCCTACCGTCCTATGTCATCGTGGAGGTGCTGCTGGAGAAACAAGACACAGACAGATGGAAGAGGGGGGCAAGGAATGGCAGGACCAGGAGGGACACAACCAGGGTGGCCTGGAGGCTAGGCAAGATGTCAAGGAGAGAGCAGGCCTTGGAGGCGTCCGGCGGGTCTGGGCGAGGCTGGGGCTTTGTGGGTCAGGGAGCGGCGCAGGATGAGTGGTGTGTTTGGAGGCTGGTGGCAGGTGGTTTTGTGTGGGCGAGGGACCACTCAAAAATGGATCATGTGGCCTCTGCCCATACCAAGGCTCTTCCCTGAGAGCTTCCAGACCCCGTCCACCCCTCCAGAGGGTCATTTACCAGCACATTCTACTCTTCTTGTCCGTGCCAATCTGATCAGCAAACACGCTATTTCTTTCATTCGTGAATAGTGGTTACTATTATTTCATAGCACAAGGATCCTTCTGAGTAATTATTTAACACCACGGCTTATCATTTCCGTGGCCTTGGTGAAAGTCGTTTAGCCCTGGGCCTCTGGCGGCGTGTCGCCGTGTACAGCGTGTAGTGTCGAGGTTGTCACCAACCACGCCCTTCACATACGTGGTTAGCAGCTTGGCCACGGACGGGCGTTTCCAGTTGGCGCTTTAAAAAAGAAAACCTACAAACACTGGTTTAATGTGTCTGAGTATTAAAGAGAAATCATTTTCTCTGAGGCTCATTGAACATGAATTAGTTCAAGAAAAATGTCTTTTGAAACAAACTTTAAGTGTTCAGTTACCATTAGCGTCATGCACCCAACAAGCCTGTCCTGAGCAGCTTTGACAGTCGCAGCCCAATTCGAGGAGCCAGAGAGAGAGGGAGGAGTAGAACCGAGCCTTGTTCTCAGGGAAGGCTGGTCTGCCCACACCAGCCACCCCACCCACACTAGGAGAGAGACAGTGTCAGGTGTGGTGTGACCAAGGCTCTGGCACAGGCCCCACCTTCTCCCCTGCCTCGCCCAAATGGTGGGGACATTTAGGTTTGTTCAGGTGGTCATTGTGGCCCCTTTGTATTCTATTGGTGCCACATTACACCCCACTCTAGTGCCAATCCTACAGATAACTCAATTTTAAAGAAACACCTGGAAGGTAAGAGACTTGGTTGGGCAGCGGCAGGTGTGGAGTCACGGTGTTCCTTGGCGGTCCCTTAGAGCATCATGAAAGTCATTCATCTGTTCAGCAAAGGGGTGTGGATACCTCTTTGGGGCCAAGAACTGTACTAAGACTGTGGGCTGTATCTCTGCAGTTTTAGTAGGAAAACACATGGCTCTGTGTGTACATTATAAAATCACACGTGGATGATTTTATTTTTTATTTTTTTTGATTTTATTTTTTTTGTGGACACGTGTCCACAAAAACAAGCTGGGAAACCTACTGTGGTCAGCTGGTGCCCAATTTGTCCATTAATGGTCAATTTTTATTTCAGTGCTTTTATTCCACATAGTACATACCAGCAAATAAGCAGTAGTGGAGGAAGAGTAAAGTGATCAAACTATGCCCCTTGATTTTATTTTTTATGCAAACTGGAAAAAGATGCCGACTTTGGATGCTTTTTGCGTGAATCCCTGACCGAACACGGGGGCCTGTGTTTCCCGCGAAGCCCTGGGGTCCGGGCTGGAAGAGGATTGGCCAGTGTCATGGTGGGACACAGCTGAGTGTGACTCAGTTTACTGTAGTCAAGTGGGATGGGGAGGGGACAAGAGCCAGCCCCGGGGGGCATAAGGCCCGTGGGCCACTGCACAGGGCTGGGCACATTTTGTGAGAAGAGTGTGGCAAAGTGAAGCGGGCTCGGTCACAGGTGGGTCACTGAAAACGGGTTGGGAGAGGGGCAGGCTCACAACCCATTATGGAGTGGCAGGCCGCCAGCGCGGGGGCACGGCAAGGAGCTCCCCCTGCCGGTGAGCCGAGGGGCGTGGGCTTCTCTGGGAGAAATCCCCACTGTGTGCTGCTGTAGACCAGGAGGACTGTCATTTATAAGCGGGCAGTGTGCATTTTTGACAGTTCTAGAACATTTCCAATAATGTCCCCTTGTTTCCCCTGCTAGAAGTTTTTGAGGGAAAATATAAAAGCAGCTTCTCACCCACCGTGCACCCCCCAGCATTAGGAGGTCTGGGGCCCTGGCGGTTTCCCAAGGCAACGAAAAGGCAGAACCGCCGAGTGCTGGATGGGCCGAGGGGAGGCCGGGCCCCGAGTCAGGACTGGATTTAGGACGTGGGTGGGAGTCAGGGTCCAGGGGGAGCCAAGTGGGCGCAGAGGCTGCGCTGTGATGGGCCTAGACCCTCTTTAGTCCAAGGTGGGCTTCGGGGGGCACGTGCCTTACAAGGAGGAACAGGCGTGTTTCAGGAGTCCCGTCCCCCATCGCCCGAATCACCTCACCTGTCCCTGTGGGGCTCCGAGCCCAGCTCTGCATGATCAGGGGGAAGGAGCACCAAGGCCAAGGTGGAAGGAGCCCGGGAACACTCGCGCACCCACAGGACAGCTGACCTCCCACCCAGCGCTCCACAGCGCCAAGGAGTTAGAGGCGGGCAGCCAGGGGCCCAAGGAGCTGGCTGTGGGTCCTACGGCTGTGCCTTAGCCATGTGTGCTGTGTGTGCCATGGGCCAGGCCCTGCTGAGAGGCCCCAGCGGGCGGCACAGCTACAGGCTGGCCTGGGGACATGCACGGACACCAGCCCAGCTAGAGGGTCCTTTTGTCTTTCATGACTTAGAAAGCAGCCAGTTGCCTTCCCCGCGTACTCAGGGAGGCAGAGAGGCCTATGGACAGGCTCCGGGGTCCCACTGCACTGCCCGCTGGTGGGGACTCCTTGCAGCAAGTTGCTCTATGTCTCTAGGCCTCGGTTTCCCACCTGCAGGGTGTCTCTAACAGCAGACTCCTCACTTGCGTGTCGAGAGGGTCCAGGGATCCCTGGGGGTGCTTAGCGGAGACTCTAGCTCGGCGTACCTGTCCTGACAGTTGATGTTTCTTCTCCGAGGATCTTTCCTTGGTGGCCGTTCACAACATCCCTGCCCTCAAGCACTAGAGCCCCCACGAAGAAGCTACTCATGGGACAAAGATTTTTTGTTTAAAACATGACAATGACTGTCACTATCTGAGAACCATACATGCCCAGCACCAAGAGGTGGGCAGATCGGTAGCAGTCCCCACTGCAGCTGGGAGAGCACCCCTGCGCCTCCAAGGGGAACCCAGATTCAAATTGCTGTGTTCCCAGATTCCACGCTATGGTAATGGCGTAGACGGGGAGGCAGCGTGGAAACCAGCACACACTTGTACTTGCAAAGGATTCTGTCTGGCTTGCTGATTTGCATAGCTTCTTGATTCAAAGAGGGTACCCCCAACCGTGGAGTAATTAGAGAGGTGCCCGTGTGTGCTTTGGGTGGGGGAGGAATGCGCTTGAGAGCAGGCAGAGATGCACACAGTTCTTTGCTGAGCAGCTGCCCATGAATAATTCCTAAAAGTTGCCAAATATTTAGCAGTCCTGCTTGTCTGTCATAGACTGACAAAATGGATGGTTGGGAAAACGGATCTTCTTTTTCCAGCCTTCGCAACATTGTTTTAAAGATTCCACCCCCTTTTCAAAGTGGCTTGAAGCTGCGGGGTAGGCAGAATAGGATTCTACTGAACTCCTTGGTTTCGGGGACGGTTCCCTCCCCCAAGTTCAGTGTCTCCTTCCAGCCTCTCTTTCATGCATTAGAAATTATAGAAATTAACAGCTTTACTGATGCCTGGAAGGTAAACAAGGAAACTGTGAGACTTGGCAGCATATGACAGCAGTGACAATCTGAAGACGAGATGATTCAGAAACGTTTTGCATTCTCCCATCCTTTGAGTTAGCCCCTGGAAGCAGAGCAAAGTGTCAGGTAGAATGTGGAGACAGCCGGAGGGGCCCTTGCTGGGGTTCGGTCCGTTCCCGCTGCGCTGAGTCTGTGCAGAGGGCTCTCTGTTGTTTTCTTATTCGTGATGATGGTCCTGGTCTGTGGCCAGTCCGTCTGCAGCAATGGTCATCGTCATGGTACTTGAGCGTTGCTGTGATTGAGAGCGAATGACGGTGCTTGCTAGCTCTGCGCTCTGACTAATTGATCAGGACAACTCAGTGTCTTTGGGGAAAACTGGAGCCCAGGAGAACGCAGGCAGGATTGAGGAACTTGGCTCTGGGGTCTGATCATTCACAGTAAGACTGCTTCAAGGTCAACGTCAGAGGTATTTACTGCATGAAGTGGAGTTTAGCTGCATGAATCGGAGTTTTATTCGTGTGCCTTTGCTTTATGGGTTGAATCCATCATAAAAAGTTGACATTTTAAATACATTATACATGTAGAAATGTGTATGTAAACATTTTAAAATAAAATGTAAATGTGCATCCAAAAATGTTTGAATGTTGCTACCCGTTTAAAAGAGTAGCTTGTACATACACAGCCACTCAGCTCCATAAATGCTGCCCACTCGGATGCTTCTGAGGCTTTAGGCCAAGGGTGTGTATAAAAGACATTTTTGCTTTTGTCTGACTGAGTTTGGAAAGATGGGCCAGTTCTACCCATCTCAGAAGCAATTTTGATTTTTCCCTCAGATGGAATAGTTCCAATGGACCGACTCCAAACACTGTAGTTTTATTTTCTTTTTTGCAAGCTTTGGATGCACAATAACTTTGCTGGGCCTTTCCATATCTTGTGAGGGATCAGGACCAAGCCCAGCGGCCTGGCCACTTCCTGCAGGCGCTCGCTGGCCTGACCTTGCCTGCCCCTGCCTGCCCCGCCCTCCCCCTTCCCGAGGGTGGATTTCCCCTGTTCCGATGTTGTCACCCTGCCTCTTTCCCAGGGCCTTGCCTGGCTTCCTCCCTGCCCCCACTCCCTGGAAGCAGAGAGGCTCTGGGGACGCACCAGCTGGTGCTCCAGCTCTGTGGCCAGGCTGGTCCAGACCTCTGCGAACCAGGCTACTCCCAAAGACCCACTTCTCCCCACAGGAAGTATATGGCTAGCCTGGGCCCTTCCAGATCTTTCTGGAGCATAAAACATAGTGCGCACGCCCTGGGGTTGGAAGGGATTTTCAGGAATAATCTGGTATCATCGTAGCCCTCTGCAGAATGCCTTTCCTGGGCCATCCCTGCCCTGAAGGAATTACAGCTCCACTTGGCGGTGGCGGGGGGGGGGGGGGGGGGGGGGCGGCCGCGTGCATGTGCGTGTCCAGCGTTGCAAGGTATTTCAGGGGGGGAGGGGAAGAGATACAGCCAAAAAAAAAACCCAAGCAAACAAATATAAATTGCAAGGGAGGATGGCTTCCCAGGTGCCCAGCCAGGAGTGGGCTCAGCAGCTCTGGGTTAGCATCCCTGCTGCCCTGCTTCCTCACTCTGTGACACTGTTCAGCATCCTTGCCTTTCAAATGGGTCTCGTCTTGCCGCCGAGGATAGTCATGAGATGCAGGAGAGATCCCATAAGCAGCCGAGGAGGCACTCAACAGACTCGACAAACCTAACACCCCCCCTTCCCCTTACTGGAGATGCTGCCATTCAGATGAAGAACAGGAAGCTTTCCAGCTAGTGGGAGCATGTCGTGCGAGCCCCTCCATGACCCTGCTTCTCGGATATGTCCACAAGAACCGGCCTCCCCCAACCCCACATTTTAGCTGTGACTTGGTCACATTTTCAGACGTTCTGCTCGATATTGCAATAGGAAGCTGCGTCAGAGCCTTGGCTAAAGGAGGTGTTCACTTGGTAAAGGTTTACTTTAAAGAATGATGGTTTTTGCTGTAATTCTTTGCTTAGAGAAACTGATAGTTGGGGTTTCATAGTATCATGTGTGAACCACAAACCAATAAAATACGTGCTCTCTTTGTAGTACCCACTGTTCCCTGTATTCTTGCTTTGTCTAAAGAAAAATTAGTTAAAAGTTGAATTTCAGATTTTAATTGTGTTTGAGTTTAGTCAATGACACTTATTGGTGTATTTAACCAGCCATTGACAAAGCGCCCGCCTGGTTCGACACCAGACTGGCTTTTTTCCCTTGTGGTTTTAGTCTGGGCTGACTCAAGCAGCTGCCTCTGCCTACAGCCCTGTGCCAGAAGCTTCTGTGTATCATCGAGTTTTAGTTTACATTAAAATGGATGAGTGTGGCATCAGAAGGTATCTTTGAGCACTTCTATCAATCCTTTTGAGATACTGGAAGTAACTTCCACTCCTGGCTTCTCCCCTTGCTTGGCTCTGGGCAAAGACCAGAAGTCATTCTTTCCACCATCTTCCCTGGTTCTTTTTGGGAAGCGGAAGGATGGACTCCTGTCGTAAGTTAACCTTACAGTGATTCCCAAGTGATCACCTCTCGCCCAAACCCAGTGCCCTCCCAACTCCTTGCTGTTGTGTTGTATGTCATGCTGGAACCCTCTGTGTTACTCAACAGGTTGTCTCCCAGCTGTGTTATACAGCTTCCCAAGTAGATGCCATGGCATGGGATAGAGTCTCTTGGATGTTTTATTTATAAATGTTCATTGTTAGTTTATATAAATACTATTAATTTTTGTATTAACTTTTTATTTTGTGACCTAAACTCACATATTAGCTCTAATAAGCTTTTTATGGATTCTTTGGGTTTTTTTTTTAATTTCAAAATATTAAGGGGGTACAAATGTTTTAGGTTACATAGATCACTTTTGTAATGCTTAAGTCCCAGCTATAGGTGTGCCTGTCACCCAAATAGTGTTCATAGTACCCATTAGGTGGATTTATTCCCCTCCCCTCATTTTGCCTCCCCCCAGTTGCTCTCCACTGAGTTTTACTTCCCTCCATGCCCTTGTGTACTCATTAGTTAGTTCCAATTTAATAGTGAGTACATGTGATGTTTGTTTTTCCATTCTTGAGATACTTCACTTAGGAGAATGGTCTCTAGTTCCATCCAGATTGTTGCAAAAGGTATTAATTCATCTTTTTTGTGGCTGAGTAGTACTCCATGGTGTACATATACCACATTTTGTTAATCCGCTCATGAATTGCTAGGCACTAGGGTTGAGTCCACATCTTAGCAGTTGTGAATTGTGCTGCAATGAACATTCGAGTGCAGGTGTATTTTTGATTAAATGACTTCTTTTCCTTTGGGTAAATACCCAGGAGTGGAATTACTGGATCGAATGGTGGGTCTACTTTTAGTTCTTTGAGGAATCTCCATACTGTTTTCCATAGAGGTTATACTAATTTGCAGTCCCACCAACAGTGTGTAAGTGTTCCTTTCTCTCTGCATACACACCAGCATCTATTGTTTTTGGACTTTTTAATAAAAGCCATTCTAAATGGGATAAAGTGATATCTCACTGTGATTTTAATTTGCATTTCTCTAATGATTAGTGACATTGAGCATTTTTTTCATATGTTTCTTGGCCATTGGTCTTTCTTCTTTTGAGAAGCCTCCGTTCATGTCTTTTGCCCACTTTTTAATAGGATTGTCTGGTTTTTTTCTTGATGATTTGCTTGAGTTCTATGTAAATTCTGGTTATTAGCCCTTTATCAGATGTGTAGCTTGCAAATATTTTCTCCCATTCTGTAGGCTGTCTTTTGCTCTGTTGATTATTTCCTTAGCTGTACAGAAGCTTTTTAGTTTAATCAAATCCAATTTATTAATTTCTGTTGATGCCATGATTGCCATTGGGGTCTTTTTCATAAATTCTTTGCCTAGACTGATATCTAGAAGAGTTTCCCTACACTTTCCTCTAGAATTGTTATGGTTTCATGCCTTAGATCTAAGTCTTTTATCCATCTTGAATTAATTTTTGTGAGTGGTGAGAGATAGGGGTCCTGTTTCATTCTTCTGCATGTGGCTATCCAATTTTCCCAGCACCATTTATTGAATAGGGTTTCTTTTCCCCGGTGTATGTTGTCTGCTTTGTCAAAGATCAGATAGTTGTAGGTAGATGGTTTTATGTCTGGGTTCTCTGTTCTGTTCCATTGGTCTATGTCTCTATTTTGGCATCAATATCATGCTGTTTTGATTACTATAGCCTTGCAGTATAGTTTGGAGTCTGGTAATGTGAGGCCTCCAGTTTTTGTTCTTTTTGCTTAAGATTGTTTTGGCTATTTGGGCTCTTTTCTTGTTCCAAACAAAGGATAGAATTATTTTTTCTAGATCTGTGAAGTATGATTTTGGTAACTTGATGGGGATTGCATTGAATTTGTAAATCACTTTGGGCAATATGGACATTTTAACAATGTTGATACTACCTATCTATGAGCATGATATGGTTTTCCATGTGTTTGTATCTTCTGTAAGTTCTTTCCTCAGATTTTCCTAGTTCTCCTTGTAGAGATCTTTCACCTCCTTGGTTAAGTATATTCCTAGGTATTTTATTTTCTTTATATCTATTGTGAATGATACTGAGTCTTTGATTTGACTCTCAGCTTGACTGTTTTTAGTATATAGAAATGCTACTGATTTATGTACAGTGATTCTGTATCCTGAGACTTTGCTGAATTTGTTTATTGATTCCCGGAGACTCTTGGTAGAATCTTTGGGTTTTTCTAGATCATATTGTCAGCAGATTCTTTGGAATTTTCTATGTAGAATATCATGTCATCTGAAAATGAAGTCTTTTTTTTTTTCCTTCCAATTCCTATGTCTTTTAACTCCTTTTCTTGCCTTACTGCATTGGCTAAGATTTCCAGTACAATGCTAAATATGAGTGGTAAGAGCAGATATACTTGCTTTGTTCCAGTTATTCAGGGGAAATAGTCAGTCTTCCCACCATTAAGAATAGTTTTAGATTATTCTTTAGATTTGCCCAACTAGATTTAAAATGCCTTAGTAACAAGAACTATTTCTTCTGCTTTTTTGGCTTCAAAACTACTTCACAGGTCAACTTTTCAATGTATAACCATACAACAATTTATAACAACTTGTTATAATTGTGTATTGTAGAGTCTTTGTTTTATTTGATTTGAGATATTTAGCCTTAGAACTAAGACAGCAAGTTATCTATTTTGGTGAAAAATGTCATGTACTGCATTAGCTATTTAAAAATAATGACAATTAAAACATGCTGCCACTCTTTAGTGGTGTACATGTGCAGTGACAACTCAGCGTGGTTCTCATCCATAAGTAGATGGTAGCCTGATAGCCCTAGTGTGAGGCTGCTATAGTGGCCACACATACCAGAACTTGAGAGCTAAGTCTGTCAACTGAGGAATGGGTAAACAAATGCAGTATATCCAAACAATAGAATATTATTCAGCCATAAAAAAGAATGAAGTACTGGTACATGCTACAGCATGGATATACCTCAAAAACATAATGCTTAGTGAAAGAAGCCAGTCGCAAAAGGCCACATTTATATGCGCCCATTTATATGGAATGTCTAGAATAGGCAAATCTATAGAGACAGAAAGAAGATTGGTGGTTGCCTGGCGATGGGCGGAGGATGGGGCTGGGGAACTAATCAGTTAAGGGACCTAGGATTTCTTTATAGATGATGAAAATGTTCTGATACTAGGTTATAGTGATGGTCGTGAGCTGTGAGAATATACTAGAAACCATTGAACTGTACACTTTAAACAGGTGAACTTTATGGTATGTAAATTATATCTCCATGAAGCTATATTTTAAAAGGAACATGAGAGCTAAATGAGTGGGAATGATTGAGCTGGATACTGATTAAGCTGGAAAACTGGGGCGAAGTCACTGCCCCAGGCCAGGTTTTAAAAGGCTGTGTCTGGGGAGGGTGGGCTGAGGGGCCTGTTTCAGGGGGGAGGAGCCGTGTAGGAACAGCAAGGGGCAGCCAAGTGATGGAGCGTCTTGGGGGCTGGGGCAGCAGACACCCCCATCAACTGACAACGGAGGTCACAGGAGAGTCTGGGGTAGGACACTGTTGAAAGCTAATGACTGCAGCAAAAAGAAGTAATCATCTAGATACAAAGGTCTCCAGAAGACCCCGAACAATGAAGGAAAAATGAACATACTCAGCTAGGGCTGTAGAGCAAGAAGAGGCTACGATTAGCAGCTAACTCCTGTTAACCAGAAAACTAACGCTTTCTTTCTTTTTTTGTTTTCTTCTTCTTTTTCAGACTATAGCCTTCGTTTTCCTTTGGTGAGTACAAAACGTTTTAAAAATTATTTCTGATATATAGTTAACTAGCTAAAAAAAAATGCGTGGGATTTAATGGTTAGAGGAGGATTATTTTCTTGAGAAAGAAGACCATATGGTCAGCATGTTATATTTGAATTTTATGCCTTAATTTGCTCAAACGGGTTCATGTCCCGCTTTTTGTTGCGTCATTTTGTGTGCGTGTCTAACATTTGGCTCCGCTGCACGATCTGCTGAACCGTATTGTGGAGGACACGATTTCCATATGCTTCCCTTTCGCCAACCTCTCCCTACCTCTGCAAGGGCCTCGCCTATCTCTGCGCTCACGTTTGAGGACTGCTGGGGAGCGTGGGGCAGGTCATGGCATCGACGGTAATTGCTTCTTAAATTGATCTGCCGCAGGGAAACTGCTGAAAAGGAGCTTGTCTGGGCTGCACTCTCGGTGAATACGTCTGTGTCACACCATTTCATGGCTTTGGGTCTGGTTATGGCAAAATTACATGGCCTTGATGTCCTCAGAAAAAGAAAACTTCAAACAACATAGCCTTTTGGTGATCTGTTTAATCCACTTCATGCTGTTCAATTTCCTAAAGAAATTGAGGGAGGAAGAAATCCAAGAGCTTTTGAAGTGGCTGCAGCCTGCGGGCAGGTGCACGGGGAGCGCTCTGCCTGTGCTTGGCCTCAGCAAGTGCGTGATGCTGGCCACGGGGAAGCGGTATTTCCTAGATGCATAACCTTGTTCGAAAGGCATCGACTCTGTCCTGGAATCATTTTAACATCAGTGGATCAGTTATTTTGCCCTTGCTGGCCCTCTCTTAGGCAGGGTGCCCTCGGTGGCCCAATTCCATCTGGGCATAAATGCTATGGTTGTTCTTGGTGTGATCACACGCATTTTGACTGCATGGACTGTTTCTTTCTATCTCCGTAAGGAATATTAAACATAATTAACAATTTATCAAGCCAGAGAGAAGGGAAGCCTTCATTAGCTACCACTAAGCTGATTTTGTTGTCCACGTTCTCTGTGGCATCATTATGGGATGTTGTGGATTCTGAATGGCATGCCCTACTTGGGCAAATGTCAACAGTGGGATCAAAGAGACAGATCATTACTGGATAATATTAATGGGATAGAGACTTAATTACAAGAAGTCTGCCATCCCTTAATGCCTCGGAATCCCAATCAAGAAGCGTTAGGCTTGTTGACGTAGGTCGAATGCATGCTAAACATGACTTCATCAAAAACAGCGATCGAGTGCTTTATTGAAGGTGACTACCAAGCTGGAATGAAACATTTGAGGGTCCAGACCCCACAGATTCATCTCCTTCCAAAATACGGGGCACAGAGTATGGTTTATCACAAGCGTGCAACCTTTGCCCCCCACCCCCGACTTTCCACTGGGTACTGGCCACTCCACACCCTGTCCTGCCTTCGGCCCCGTCCTGGGTTTCCTGGCCTCTTGCCAAGTTGATTTGCTGCCTGTCAGGACGTCCACAGCTCTGTCAGCGGAGTAATCCGATGACAGGTGCTTCCAGACTCCTTCACCTCCCTAGCATTGTCTTGGAAACAGCAGGAGGTTCAGAAGTTGGTGCCCGGCCCAGAGGTAACCAAGCATTTGTCCAGGACCTGACTTCTTGTGCCTCCCGGCCCGCACTGGGACAGTTGGTAGCCAGAGAAGCTTTGGGCCGAAACTCCCTCCCCACCCCCCTGGCCCCATCCTGTGCCTCCATTTCTGCAGGAAAGTGAATTCTGCTTTAGGGAGGTGCTGAGTTCCTAGATTTAAAGTGCTTCCGATTGCAGGAGTCTTTCTCTTTGACATGAGGAAAAGGCGTTCGGAACATGAACCCCCTATCGGTGCTACCTTACCTGCTGCCCTCGTTTGGAATCTGCCCACTGGGCCACCAGGGTGAAATACCAGATTGGTCTCTTAGCCTTTTACATTCTCATTGCTGTATGTCTGAGACTTGTTTCAGAGCTTCAAGTGTTCGATTAATTGCAGGAACTTATTTCTGACTTGTGGGATTAGAAACGCACTTTTGAATCAGTTAGAACTAAATTGATTTAAGTAATAAATAGTCCACCTCGGGCAAGACAGGGAAGCTCCCTGGGGCTGGAGGCTGTGCCGCAGCCACTGTGCGCACCTGTGTGCACCTGTGCATACCTGGTGGGTGGCTGCAGAGCAGCCTGGTCAGCACTTGCTGAGGGAACACTGCGACCTGTGTGAGCCTCCTTCTCCCCTCTGCCACCACTTCCCTAGGATTGTTGTGACATTTAAGTGAGATGACCTAAGGTAAGCGTTTAATAAATGCCAGCTATTGTCACTGCCACTCTTACTAACATCATCCAGAATTGTGGAAACTGTTTCCAATTTTTAAAGAAGGCACTTAACTGGGCTATAACATACATGCTGGTACTGTAATACATATCAAGAGGAGTTCCTTTCACTAGCAATAACCCCTGATTTTTCCCTTCAAAAACCTCCATATTAATATTTGACTTCTAAAAATAAGTCTTTTTCCCTGTTAAACTAGATTATGAGGGGTCTTTTGAGCAAAGCCACTCATTGTGATGTTCCTTTTCCATTTTCCTTGCATTTAACAATGGATCTGTGGAAGTAATACTGTAGTTCATATCGGTGATCAAGTATAATCAAAGTTCTTTCAGCTGGAGAATGTTTGCAACTCTGTGGGTCTCTGTTGCGTAGTATTTAATGCAATGGAATTGCGGAAGTAAGAATTTATAAAAGACACATAATTAAGGTTTAAATATTTTCTCCAGACTCTTTGAGGTCGTATATTGTTATACCTAAGGGTATCCACTAGTAGGTAAAATTAAATGATACTGAAACTTGCCTATTTCACTTGGTTCGTGGACATACCCAAGGAATAAAAGAAAACTAAATGAAAGTGCTAATATTAAGTCACAGTGAATTTCCATTTTTGTATTTACTTAGGACATTTGTTCACTAGTGTGATCTTCTTTAATGATCTCTGCTCCCTCCTCTGTTGTTTTATCAAGTGTGATGTTTTTCTTCTGACTTCTTTTTCTTTTTTTGGTGTTGGTTTGAGTGACCACCATGGCAGGAAAAAATAATCTGTAAGTTTTAAAATAAAGTTCAAGGGCTGAGTCTACATCCTGACGGGGCAGGGTGGCCACTCTGAGCATGCTTTCTGGCCGCGTCAGCAGAGTGACACTTCAGCTGGCGGAGCGGGAGCCACATGCTCTGTGCTGGCCATCTGAATTGCAGAAAGGAACGAGTAACCTGATGTGCACAGCAAGAAAAAACGAAAACTTTCTAAAATACGTGATTCCTTTTTCCTTCCTGTGCCGTGCACTTGGGTTTTTTGTTAGCATCGATGGATTCTATGGGTTTCCTCCTCGAGCAACAGTGGTTCTCCCGACAGGGAGACCTTATTCCCCTGCTGAATGAAGTCAGAAGCTGGAAGCAGGTTGGAAGATGCCTTTGGATCCGACGGTGACAAACAGATTAGTCCCCCGTGCATTTCCATTTCCATCCCTCCCCTCCCCGGCAGAGTTTCCACATTCTTCCAAGAAGTACCTCCTAAGAGTCTCCTAGGGAATCATTTGTCACAGAACAAAGGCATGGGTGTTAATCAGTCACGGTTTCCACTTAGAGGAAGCAGGAACACAGATTTCCTATATAAACTCCTGTCCATCGCCGAGTGCACAGCAGACACGCTGCCGGAATTCTTCGAGAAATCCCTTTTCAGCTGACGGGGAAACATGGATTCTCCCAGGGCAGAATGGCTTTCCAGCGTCATCCCAGCGGGAAAAGAGGTAAAGAGGAACCTTTCTTGTCGCTTTGGATTTATGTCATGGTTGCTTGTAATATAATTGCAGAAGTATCTAAAAATTAGGCTAAAGAATATTATCCGGAAACCTTCGTTAAATGAAAACTTGGCAAGCCCCTCGGTTAACTTTATCCAGCTCTGCGCAGGAAATCTGGGATTTATGCTCCAGGAAACCATTTCTAATCCACCGCAGCTCAGCCAACAGTGGGCTGGGGATGGTGGAGAGGGACTGTCTGTCCTGTTGTGCCTGATGGGCTGTCAGATGGCAGGCGATCGACGTGAGGTTCACCTTTTCAGAAAAACAATCCCTAGTGATTGTTGAGGCCCGAGGCTGGCTGGATGACACAGGAAAATTCCATCCATTGGAAGTTGGACATTTTCTATTTTTATATTCAAAGCCGCCCTCTTAATTTTCCTTAACAGCTAGATTTGTGAAGTGGCATTTTAATTAAAAGTGACACTAAGAAAGTGTGAGGTGCCTGGGCAGTGGCACAATGCACTGGTCTTCCCAGAGCTTGTCTTCAGGTCCTGGTTTAGGCTGACTTTCTGGCAAAGGTTTTCCTGCCTGTGAGGTCACATGGCAGAGACAGGTGCCCTTGTCAGCTGCAGACCCTTGCCAGCTGCCTGCAGGGTGGCATCACTCACATTCGGGAAAAGAAGGCAAGAAACATATAAACGCTTTAGGAGTGTGAGTCACAGAGCGAGGTCTCAGGCCCTCTGGGCTGCCGCGTCAGGACGAGTTCTGGTGCCAAGCGCAGGGGTCATGGGTGGGCCAGTCCCCCCCGACACCGGCTCACCTCACCTGCGGCTGCATCCCTGGGGTTTCCCAAGCGAATCGGGACACAGAACAACAGGAGGTTAGATCACATTCTGCTCAAAAATTGCCAGTTTAAAGTGAGTTTTAAAAACTTCTTATGGTGCAGAGTTGGGTATAAAGTATTTAGAGTGTTAGAAAACGAAGGCTCCCTGTGGAATTGCTGAACAAAAACGTGTCGCACAACAGATCCTCTGCCTATCTTTCCTTGTTTTGAATAGAAAGGAGTGTAAACAAAAACCCCAAAATTGGATTTGTGTTTATTTTATGGTAAGGACTGAACATCAATGGTATTTAACTGATTTCAAACAACTCTACCAAGATTGATCTGCTATTAGAAATGGTGCAGATTTCCTGTTCAAGTTCTATAAGTATATATGTGCATATGTATATATATATATATATATATATATACACATATATACACACACATATTAAAGCTATATATTACAATGAATATATATTTAAAAACTGTCATGTTACCATGTTGCTGTTAAGAAATGAATGTTTTTAAACGTCGTGTTTGTGGAAATTATTTGGAAAAACAGGATTTGATCTATTTCCTGTTTTGCCAGACTTAAAATGCCTTATGCTTAAATCACAAATTGCATTTATGATAAGATACATGCATATAGAGCGCCTCACAATTTACAAAGCACGCCCCAATTTACCTCCGTTGAGCCTCGTAAATGCCCTGGAGGCAGTCGGGTGTGCACCGTCACCTCCACCGTGAGGATGAGGAGACAGACCAGGCGGGCCGGGAGGTGACTGGGGAGGCCAGAGCGAGAGGAAGCAGCCGTGTCCTCGCGTGTGCCCGCAAACTCACACGGCGTTCCTCTCCGGCTGAAAAGACAGTCGGCTCTCATTAGCACCGCCAAAGGTGAGGTTCAGACTTGCCAAAAAAAAATTTTCCATGGTGAAAAATATTATTTTACAGTTATACAAGTGACAGAGAACATTAACAAATAAAAACATATCCTGTGGATTCTGCAAACACTTTGCTGGTAGATAATTGTATTTTGGAACAGTTGAATGATCACTGGAGTTGATCTTGGCCAGGGTGCCCAACTATTTCTGCGTGTTATCTGCTGACCAAATCCAGCGTGCTAATCTTTCTTTCACACACTTGCCAGGTTTCCTTCCAGCGCAGCCAGCAGTTTGTACATTTACTCGCCGAGGGTTGATCAGGTGTCTCCTGCAGGCTCCTAACCGTGAACGGTCTTGAAAAATGAAGTGGTACAGCCTAGTTTTGATTTCAGGGAATATTGCTTGTAAGGCTGGTATTTGAGTCCTTTCTCTAGTAAGTATAAACGTGTGTTTTGCTCAGGTGCTTAGAAAAAGGGTTGGATAGAAATAGTTTAGTTCTAGAAAATTCAGTGACTTAGACTCGTACCTTCACCACTCTGAGTCATGCGTTCTTTGTCTGGAATATAAAGGGCTGGGCGAGAATTGCTTAAAGATCTCTTCGAGACATAAAGTTTCATGATGTAGGGTGATGATTATCTGGATTTGGCGTTAACAGCATAAACCCCTGGAAAGTGACTACCGCTGTATCTGCCATGACGGGGCAGGCTGCGTTTCTCTCCTTCCCTTCCAGGATGAGGTTTGACACCACGATGTAACTGTTTTGTAATCTTCTTTTTGAAAAGACAGTGCTGTCCTGTGGGGCTGACTCTTCCCCTCTCCCTCATTTGTATTTGCTCTCTTATGCTCTCTGAAAGAAGTAGGAACAAAAAAAGAAGAATTTTATTAGTGGAAAAATTTTTTTTGAAAAACGATCATTTCCTTTTTATAATGTTGCTTGTATCCAGGAAGTAAAAGCTGGGAATCCACGGGCTTTGATTTTAAAACTCAAGCAGAAATGTTAGTTAATAAAACAAAGGTGTTTTTCCCACTGCTCTGAGATCCGTTCTGGCAAATGCTTCTGGGGGCCATGTGATGGTTTATTTTACTTGAAGGAGTGATTCACCAGGAAGCAGACCACTTAATCCCATCAGAAACCATGGAAACCCCAACACCACTCTGTTCCCGGGTTAGGGGAGTTCTCCGTAGAAGATAGACTGGAAAGTGCATGTCACTGAGATGAAGTTAGGAATTCCGAATGCACACGATTTGAGCAAGAGCAAATTCAGAGGCATCACTATTTTCGAAACCCGTTTTTGGCTTCCTTCCAGTTTGAAGCGAACGCCGACATTCTGTTTTGCTGTTTCCGTTGTGGGCGGATTGATTTAATTTTTAATGAATGATTCACTACCCATGGCTGTATGTTTTCCTCCTGTTGAGCTGAGAATTAAGTCATGTTTTTTTTAAAAAATTCTTTTTGATGTAAACTGAGTAACACCGTGCTCAGTGTTTGAGACAAGGGGGCAAGTACATCACTTGAGAGAAGGCATGAAACCTGCCCGAGGCTCGTAACAAACGGCAGAGATGACATCGTCATAGGACTGTCCTGCTGTCCAGAAAAGGAGCCTGTTTTAGTCAACATCTAAAAACATTTCTTTCTACAAAAATGTTTTCTAAAGTTATGTAATTTTTTAAAGTATTTTTTGACGGGGTAGTACAAATCCAATCCATTCAGGGCAGCCACGTGGCAGGTTTCCCTCGTGGAAAGGCTCGTGACACCATCTATGTCCCCACAGTGCGTGTGGGGCTTCCTCCCTGTCCATTCTGGTTACTGCGCGTGGCCTCTGGCAGTCCCCTCTGGTCCTTCACTGAGAATAGCACCGGGGGTGCTCAGAGCTGCCAGGGCTGTTCAGATCCTGTCTTGGGCCCCACTCCTTGCCCAAGTGTTTCCTCTCCTTGCCCCTCAGCACCACTGCTTCGGGGTGAATCTGAAGCACAGGCTGTCCCATCTTTACCATGAGGCCCTCCTGCCTGGCCTGAGCACGGCCACTGAGCCTACCAGACAAGCAGTGAAAGCTCATTTCCTGCACCCAGCACCTCTGGCCCCCAGTGTCAGATTTTACCCAGTGGTACCGAGAACTCGGGTATCCACGAGGACGGCAAACACAGCCCACGAAGAGCGTCCAGAGGCAGCAGCTGGAGACACCAATCAGAGAGAACCAATAAAGGCAACCTGCACTTTATTGGGGCAGGTGCACTGCTCATGGGGCGAGACGTGGAAAAGCATCGCCATCAGAAAGGCAGCAGAGGCCCGGCCTACGGGGGGCCAGGAGCCCGAGTGTCTGTCCTATCTAGGCGTGTGGCTGCCAGCAAGTCCCCAGCTTCTCAGGGCGTTGGTCTCCCTAGCTGCCCAGTGGGCAACTGCAGCCACCTCTGCAAGCCTGTAGAATTCTGTCCATCCAGGCTGGGGCCTCGGAAGAAATGGAAAAGTTCTAGCACAAAATTAATAGCATGAAACATGGTCTCTGTTAGAGCTGAGCACACTAAAATGTACAAGGGACAGTGGCTGGGGGTGCTTTTCTTTCAAGACAGTCTGCTCTGAACCCAAGATCTTAGGCCTGGGCTTAGGGCTTGCTCGGGCTGAGCTTCCCTGGAGAGGAGACACCTGCGTCAGCGCAGCTGCTCACCGGCTCCCCTGGCCCAGTGGAGCTCAGGAAACACCCGTGCACCCTCAGGGCCAGACTGTAGGCCTGGCGCCGCCACCAGGACTGTTCGTTGTGCTGACGTGCCTGCGTCAGAAATCCAGACACCTCCTCTAGAGACCTAGCTACCATGTCTGACATCCAAATATGGCAGCAGTAATCCAAATACCGGGTTAGAAGTCCAAGCACCTGGTCAGAAAGCTAAGTCCTATGTAACAAATCCAAACACCTCTTCAGAAACCCAAATACCTGCTTGGAAAGCCGAAGTCCCCGTCCAGGCATCTGTAACAATGGTACAAATGGGAGTCTTTATTTTTCACCAGAACATGTGGCCCCTTTCTGAAATTCATCTTAAAGGTTAAAAAAAAAAATTAATGGTTTTTTTCCAGCTGGGCTGTAATGCATTTTTAAAGAATGTGTCTGCTCTATATGTCACACTGTCTCTGGGATGTTTGAAAAATCTGAAATTGCCTCTGGTCACAGAACCCAGTGGTCTGATTGAAATGAGCAGGGGACCGAGGGGAGGGACAGACGGGTGTTTTGAATCCAGATCCATTAAGACAGAGACCCCGTCTCAGGGCTGGCTCAGCAAGCCCGGTGCTGCTTCTCTAAGTTTCCTAAATCCCCAGAAAGTTTTCTTCAAGGACATGGTTAAAAAAATTAAATACTGATCTTGAGAAATCAAAAGTCCAATTCAGTGAATGGCCCAATGACACAGAGCTATCAGTTCAACTGTAGAAAATGCATTATTCTCTCTAACTCCTGTTTCCTACTTTACGTATAATTTGTATAATGGGCGACACATAACCTGAGACTACCACTTGGCTGGCTCACTGCAGAGGCCCAGAGGATGACTGATTTTGGTCCCTGTCTGACTGTGACGGGGTGGGGGCCAGGTCTCTACTCCTAGAGGACAGCGAGTGAACTCCTGGGCTTTGAACGCCGGCTCGCCCAGCAGCCAGCGGCTCTCAGGAGCCCGTGCGGGGCAGATGGACGGGCGAGTGGATGGACGGCGGGCGTGGCGCGTGCCCAGTAGGGAAAAGTCAGCTCCATCTCTGCATTCTCCGCAGCGCCTGGGGCAGCACTTAGCGCGTGCGTAAAACCTAGAGTGGCTTGTTCACAAAGCAGGGATAAAAGCTTTTCCATCTGTGTGCTCTCTCTGGCCCTGTCATAGTGGTTCTTTTTACCCTCTATTTAATGTCACGCTCCTCCGGGCTCTGGGATACTCTCATGGGGGGGCAGGTGTCCAGCCTAACCCAACCCAGCCTGGGCCAGGCCTGGGCCCTGCAGGAGGCGGGGCGGGGGCAGTCTTGGGTGCTGGTGGGGCCAGGAAGTGAACAATTGAAATTGAATCCAGGTGTGAGTTGAGGCACAACGTCCCTGGCACAGGCGACGTCGCCCCATCAGACCTCACCTACAAAACACAAATTGAAAGATAAAATCACTGACACATTTCAAGGCAGCAGTTGCAGAGCATTAAGCACTTCTGAGTGTGGGCCTGGGTGACTGC
>NW_012150541.1:527883-532730 GCF_000956105.1 Propithecus coquereli | reverse complement strand
CGTGGTAGTTGGCAGTAAGGATTTTCTCTTCCAGGGGAGGTGGTTGTGTACAGGGAGAGCTCCAGTTCTCCCTGAGTCCATCATGAGTTTCTGGAAAGGCCTTCCCTGCCCACCCATCTGATGCTCCTCACCCAACTCCCAGCCCCAGGCTACTTTCTGCCACCTTGCTTACTTTATATTGTCATTAAAGCACTTCCCACTGTCTGGAACTGCTGTATTTATGCACCTCCCCGCCACCCTCGCTAGAATGTAGGCCCCCTAGGACAGGAATCGCGCCCTGCCACCCCACACGCAGGCGCCGGTGAACGCGAGGTGAGTGAATGGGTGCAGTGGTGTAGTGACACTCCCTACCCTGCTTCGTATCCTCTTTGGTGCAAGCTGGATATACATACGTCGATGAGGTCAACTAGCACCCGCGTCTCAGCAGATCTCGGTGCTGTTCTCTGTCCGGCGCCCGACTGGCTCCGGTGCTTTCTCTCCTGACTTGGCCCTCCTTGCTCTGTTTCGTGCTGTGGCCGCGCAGGCAGGGGCCAAACGGGCGTGCAGGTACTTGCGACTCGCTCCGCCTGAACGAGGGGACAGCCTCGTTCCAGGTCCGCGTGGGCCACACCGGACCAGACTGCACCTTTCAGTTTAATCTGGGCCTCTTCCCGCTGGCAGTTCCTTCCCCTGCCCCCGGCCCCAGGATTCCTGAGAGCTGACGGATGTGCCCACCCATCAGAGCCACCTACTAGCGTTGAACTTCCGTCCTCGAAAAGGGATATGTTTTTAAATCAGCCACTCTAAGAGGTGTTCTAAGAGGACATCTCTTGGTGTATAAAACTGTAGGTAGAGTATCCAGGAAGAGTGGGTCTGACCATAGCACTAGTCCTGCGGCACCGTGTCCCATCGGGGTGAAGGAACAGCAGCTGGCAAGAGGGTCCCCACTCCGGGGAGCCGGGATGATCCCAGTATTCAAATTTGGGCCACACAGACCTGCACAGCTTTCTTCTCGGAGAGGAGAACCCAGAGTATGTCTCCTGGTTCCTGAGCTCTGAGGATGAGGGAATTAGGAAGATACCAAGTCCACACCTGAGATAAACCCACCCCCCGGGTCGGTGACCATGGGAGGGGCTTCGAGCGTCAAGTGGGCCTTGCTACCTGGTCTTCTTGGTTTCCCTCCATCCATCTCCCTGGAGACCTGGGGCTTTGCTTTGCTTCTTGCTAAACTTACCCAGAAGCGAAGACAAGCTAGGAGGAGGCAAGGAATGTCCCCCACTCAAGTAGCCTCTGCCACTAGGAGCTTTGGAGATGCGACCCACAGACAGAGTCACAGCAAACCAAGTGCAGGGCGAGTGAGTGTCCTGGGCATTGCTGGAATGATGGGGCCTCCTGCTGTGGGAAGAGCAGTGAAGAGGTGAGACTCCGCTTCTGAATGTCACTCCTTCTATGAGGACAGGCTGCAAAAACACCAAAGGCTGCTTGGAATTCAGGGGGTTTGACCTGCTAACCAAAATCCGCAGTGTTAGTGCTGTGTCCCCATACCAGGACAGCAGCTCAGTTTGGGCTAGCACGATCTATTTTGCACATCCAGGTCTTTTCACCTAACTTTCTAGTATTTCCTCCAGTCGCCTGAGTCACATATTTTTCCCAGGACCTGGAAGGTAGGACAAGAGAATCTGGCAGCTTGATGTAGGGGGACTCTAAGAGCTCCCAGGCCCCGAGAGCTCTCTGGGTCCAGGTGCATGGCGTACCTTCTCGCCTGAACCTGGGAGCTGGGTCTGGCTGACGCCCCTCGTTGTTCAGTCCTGTGCTGTGCCTGAGGTCACACTGCTGGACTTGAACCTGGGTCTATTTGACTTCTAAGTCTCTGCTGTTAACATCTGAACTAGATGGAGCCACTTTTCTCCCTTCTGAAGCCAAGGAGGTTTGTCCACGGTGGCCGACCACCAGGAAGGAAAGCGCAGAGAGTGGGCTGGCCAGAACGTGGACGTGGCCCACGGGAGACCAAGTTCAAAACCAGCTGGGCTCTTCCTGGGCTGTCTGACAGCAAATGAGTCACGTGCCTTCTATGGCCTTCACTGAAATGTTTTAGACAGGTCCCTGGGGTCCCTGGGGTCTCGACACGCTCAGGGTCTGTGGAGCCAGAGCAGGACCACAGAATTACCCAGCTGATGCTTAGCTGATGGTCTAGACCCTGGATTTAGAACTGGACAGTATCTGAGGCTTTCTGTGAGTTCATTAATAGACCAAGCAGTATGCTGTCATAAACCTCTACGTGAAAACCTGTTTCCAGTGATGCTGCAATATTTGATTAATTCTTCTGGATGGGATAGCAGGATGGCTAAAGTCAGCATTGCTTGCGGTTGTGAATTTGCTGAATGTTAAAGGAAAATTGTCAGATTATGAACCTAATCATTCTTAGGTGCCTGTCTCAGCATTCCGTCCACGTCTATGCTAACTCTACACACGCATACGCACTGAAAAAGATCTCAGACCCCCTTGAACTAAATGGATTTGACCTCTGTTTGTAAAATGTGTGTCAGTGTGAAAGAGGGAGCTTTCTCTGAGAGTTCAGCAAGCCGGTAGCCCACCTACTCCTGTCTTAGATGCCAGCTTTGGTCTTAAAGAGCCTAATTTCTCCGGGAAAATTCATGTTGTGGACATCTCGTTGCCAAGAATCAGTGTGATTCACTTTTCACTTCAAGATGATGGCAAGTCTCCTGTGTTATTCCTAGCGTGGACGTGGAGCAGTGAATGATGTCTAATTATTTGGAAGGGAGAGAGCTTTTCTAAGGACATGCAATGGCAGAAGCCTCTGTTGCCTGGCAACAGATAACTTTACCTATGTTTCACCAAAGGCAGTTTAAAGGGCCAAAGACACCCATTCATGCAATAGCATATTAAGGGGAAGATCTCAAAACCTGCCCTGTCCACGTCACTATTTCCACAATAGAAATAAACACCTACAAGAGGGTTTGGGACGGGGGCTAGTGTTATGTTGCGTAAAGCAGACAGGGTAGGAAAGGAGGCGGTGGTACCCCCATTTTTCCCCCGAGTCATATTAACTGTTGGATTAAAGTTTAATCTAATTGCTCATTTCTAATAATACAATCTCCACCTTGAGAAGCCCCTTCAAAATGTACACATCTGCAGCTTCCCCGGTTTTTCTGACTGTGGCACCTCACTGTGGAACCCAAGCCGGTCCATTGCTGCCCGGCTGGTGTCCCTCTGGCCTTTCAGCCTCAGCCCCCAGCCTCAGTTCATGTCAGCACCGAGCTCGCGGAAACTTCTTGCCAGTGCAGGGGGAGGCCGGGCGAGGCACGGAGGCTCACGCCGTGCACACTCTCAGGCTCTGCGCTCATAGAAATGGGGCTGGTGCAGCCCAGCTGTTGGGAGTTGCTGTAAGTGTCACAACTCTCGTTTCCTTCTCAAGTGGTGTGGTAAGAAGTGTGTCTATTCACTGCGGCAGCCTTAGGTTTCAGAGGCCCCCACGATATTCCTTTCTATGTGGAGAGAGTTTTCTTTTTATTTCTAAAACAACAAACCTCAGTGTTGAGAGCCAGGTCGATCGCAACAGTGTCATGCTAAAAAGGAAAAAAAAAAAAAGAAAAGAAAGAAAATAAAAAGAAATAAAAACATACAAAGCAAAAACCAAACAAATTGGGGTGGGGGGGAAGATCACAGGGTGACAGTCAACTTAATTCAAAGTCAGGCTGACTTGATGAATTTGGACCAGACTTAGATTTAACATTTTCCTTGAAGTTCGTCTTCAGTAAATTACCTGCCTTTTCCAAACAGCAGCCTCTGAAGTCCAAGCCAGGCTGTTTCTCCCGTTTCGATTAACACCCTTGCCAGGAGTCCACGCCAGCTCTCAGGAGCATCTGAGTGGAGCCAAGGATAGCCGACCGCTGGCCCTGCGCACCCAGCACTCGGTGTCATTGTGAATTCCAGGTGCCCCAAAGGGAGACTCCTTTTTCCAGGTCATCTCCACGTCGCTCTGCTGCTGTGGGCTGTGGGGCATCAGCTTCCCTCCCGCAGCCTGGATTCACAGGCTGGAACCTGAGCACCAGCATCCTTGAGTTTACGTCCAGTTCCGCATTTGAATAGTCTGTTCTTCGGGAAACCAGGGCATCGAGCCTGGTCACTGTCCCTGCCACACAGAACGCATCTCTGGGAACGCTGCTGATCTGTGCTGCCATCTTTTAGAGCTTTTCCATTTCTGTCTGGATTTTTTCTTTATCAGAGGCAAAAATAATAGTGAATTGAAAGAAATGGAGTATATAAATATCTAGCGCAGTCCTGGGCAATGGAAAGTACTCAGCAAACAGTACTTCAAATCAAATGCTCGGGACAAAATTAAAGTGACTGCCTGGGACTGCTCATAGGGATTGTAATGGTGTTTAGAAAAAGAAGGTATTGCCGCAAACCACTCTCCCAACACGATGCGCTGCCGTGGTGCGTTTATGTCCCTGTTCCTTCTGAAAGACTTGAAATTGTGTTAGGTCATCAGTGCAACGAAGACTGCAAAGTAGAATTAATACCATTCATATATATTCTTATGCCAGAGTTCACAGATTAGAGACCTCAGGAATTACGTAAGTGCATGCGTACGTATTTGTGTGTGTGTGTCTGTGTGTGTACCAGTTACAAATAAAAGACAAGCTAGGAGACATACAAATGGGGGAACTAAGCATATTCTAAAAGTGCATATGGCAAAAGTTCAATTAGTGTGAACTCCCAACCACAAAAAGCATGTAGTTTCTCATTTCTAGTGATGTCATTCCTGCCTCGTGCAAGCCGTTTCTCAAGGTATTGATAATAGTAAGAACTCTCTCCTTAAATTGCTTAATGAGGGGGAATAAATT
>NW_012150541.1:484047-527833 GCF_000956105.1 Propithecus coquereli | reverse complement strand
CGTTGCAGAGAAGGAGAAGTTGGTGAGAGCAGGCAGCTGCAGGAGCTTCAGTTTTTCAGATAACAGGATAAAGAATCAAACTTGAGAGTACATTTCCCTTTTTGTTTTAGGAAGTACTACAGAAAGAAAAAACGATATTTTCGATGTGAGAAGTTATCTCTTTAAAGCAGCGCCGTGCCTGAAATAGCATTGTTCTTTACACCAGAAAGGAGGAAATGGGAGCTATTCGGCGGGGATAAGTTTCAGTTGTGCAAGATGAACAAGTTCCAGAGATCTGCCTCGCAGTCTCGTGCCGATAGTCACTGACACCGTGTTGTGCACTTAAAACTCCGTTAAAGGGTGGATTTCATGTCCAATGTTCTTACTATTATACAATAGGAAAAAAACAGCCTCCAGGCCATATTTGGGGAAAGGCACTCATCATATATGTGCTCGAGAGCCTTTTCCTGTTCTCTCCACTTCATGTTGCAGTTCAGTTTGGTTCTGCCCCGAAAGCGTCCTTTGAAAGTATATCGGTGATGACTTTTATTTGAAAAGCAAATCTGAGCCACAGGGAGAAATCACGACTGAGGCTGCTCATTGTCCTTTCTTCCTCCCCGCGGGCTGTGAGTCCCACTCGTCCCGGGAGCAGGGTGCTCTGCTTTCTGTTCCTTTCTCAGCTCAGCGCTCAGAAGGCTTCCGATTACCCAGCTGGCTCTGACTGTAGCATCGTACGACCGGCTTGCGTTGCTCCCAGCAGCTAGACCGAATTTTATGCCACCTTCCTGACGGATTTATTTTAAACTGAAAACAAATTAACTACGCTGCTGTAAATTATAAATTTATTTTTAAGCATGTGTTTCAACTAGAGATGAGTGGCCTCTCCTGTAACTGTTTCCTTGCTGGGTTCTTGCTCTGGTTTCTGATGACGGTGTGAGTGCCGGCAGCCGCCAGCCTCCGAAGGAATATTACGAAGGGAATGCCCGCTAAATAATGTATCGCCTCGCGCACCGGTAGCCTGCTTGGAAATGTGCAGATTAGCCGCCAACAAGACTGCGGAGCAGTGGACGTGGGTCTGAACGAGTTGGCCACCTGGGGGCTACTCAGAGAGTGGGGCTCTGTGAGTATCCATGGACGCACAATGCAGACGCGAAAAGGGATTTCCAGAACGTTCCTTCTGTGGCTGGTTTAGATGGTGAGAAAAATGCATGTTCCAACAGTTTTTAATTGAATCTCAATTGTTGCTACTCATTGATAATTTAGGGACGTCGCGGCAATTCTATTCCTTGCCAAGGCTGTGCATGAGTTTACTTTACCAGTTTGTAAAATGTAACATCCGCGAGGCGGTGGGTTCGCAGTTTTGTACAAATGGTTTCTGCCTGTTTTGTCTTCCTCCTTCATTAGATTGCTATTTAATGTGTGAATAATTTCTCTTTCACTTAAAATATAAAAACTAAATTTTCTTTAAGCAAAGAGAACATGCTTAAAATTTTGGACATGTGTCCTTCAACTAACAGGAAAATGTTGAAGGCATTTTAGGAAATACTTGATATGGAAGCTGCCTAACCAATGATTTGAAATGTCGCAACACAAAACTGGAGGAAGAGATTTCCTCTATTTTCGATTCTTCTCTCTCTCCCCGCTCCCCCTTTCTAAGCATACTGCTTGTGGTTTAAGACTATATCCTACTGAATGAATAGCACAGGTTCTCACAGAGACTATATATTTGACAAATGCACAAATTGTTTTTAAATTGCTAATGCGATTCTGTGGGTAAGCTGATGCAGCTCACCTATGAATTGTTTTTGATACTTAAGATGAGAACAAGCTTCCTGCTGAGAATAAATATTAGCTTTCATTCTCTGTGGTGCTTCGTTTAAGTCAGTTTATCCCCAAACCTCAGTCTTTTTCCTGCAAAGTGCGGGAGGCCCCATGAGCTCTTGCATTCCTCTCAGAGGAAGAGTCGTTCCACAGGTACCATAAGAATTGTACCAAGGCTGGCTCACGTGGGTAACTGCCCGGAAATGCTCACCAGTGTGCAGACACCTCAGCCCTCAGCAGGTGACGGTCAGTGCCCTCCTCGCTCAGAGCCGTGGGCGCGGGAGAGTCTCTGTGCATTTGAGCCTCCACATAAAACAGCAAGAGTGGGCTCTACAGTTCACTTTAAATAGTTGCTGTATTTTGTTCACACTAAGAGAGAACAGTTGACAATTTTGTGTTAGAGAGGCTGGGGGAAGACAGCTCGTCGTGGTTCACGTATAACGTGAAAGGGCTTCCATTACCCTCTGATCGACTGGGTTCCACTCCAGTTGCTCTGTGTAAAGAGAAATCTGTGTGTGTGTGTGTGTGTGTGTGTGTGTGTGTGTGTGTGTGCGTGCGTGTGTGTGCTCACCAAGCATGGGACAGCACGCAGAAGCAAGCAAGGGAATACTATTATGAAAATGGGAAGTTCTTCAGGAGCATTCGATTTTAAAGTTGCTTTTGCACCGAGCAGCCTGGTTGGCGGTGTGCTGGAGAGAGGCTCACAGTAAGTAAAACGTGGGCACAGCTGCAGTGCCAGAACTTTCCTTGCATAGTATTTTATCCCAATCAAGCACCAGGTGGATTTGGGGCATTTTCTAAGACTTAACTTCGTTTTGATGGCGATTCAAATCCTCCCACTCTCAGAATTCCTTCTTCGGGGGCTTTTAGGTGGTGCGGTGCAGCTCAGTCCTCCCCCTCAGGCCCTGGGGTGCCTCCTGCTTCTGCACCCCAGGCAGGCCCCCTTCCCGGTGCCCGGGCGGGGCTGGCACCTGCCCAGGGCCCAGTTCCTCGTGGAGGCAAACTGAGGACTGTGCCCTCCCTTTCCTGACGCTGGGGACCCCGCACGGGGTGCTGAAATGTCCTGGAAGATAACATACAGGAAAGTTCTTCGTATCAGGACACACAAGACACTGTGCAGACCAGCTGCGCGTTGGCTGGGCAAGTGTGAGGAAGGTGATGTTCCTCTGTAATAAAGGTCAGCATGTGAGACGTCGTCAGGGCCCCAAGGGTTGAAGGGGCCGTGGTCTCCCTGGTTTTTTCTCTTTCCTGTCCATCATAAATAACCCCCTTGTCCCTTTGGCAGCGGCGGGGGCGATGGCAGGGCTCCCTCTTGCCTGGTCTTTGCAGGCTGGAGGGCTCGCACCTGGCAGAGCCCTGCCGCCGCCTCCAGCTCTGGGCCCAGGCTGGGCCGAGGCAGGACTGTGAGTCCCTGGACAGCCTCAGTCTCACCCTTCGCCCCTCTGAAACCCACAGCCGATGTGTCTGCGGGTGGGAGAGCCGGGCTGTCCTGAGAGCGTGCGCGCTGGGCGAGCCCTGGGCTGCCCCGTCCCTCTGTTGTGGCTGCGACCGCCCAGTGCCGAGGGGCTCCAGGGGAGCAAGTCCATCAGGAGGAAGTGGGTGAGGACAGAGCATTTCGGAGTGTTTGTGCAAAGGTGGCCACCTGCAGGTGAGCTGCCCAGGGAAGGGTGTAAGATAGTGCTCTCCAGGAGAAAGGCAGTAGTGGGGCGCACCGGCTAATTCCAGCAGCCCTAGCAACCGGAACAGGGGCCAAGCAGGGGAGGTGCAGCGGAGCGTGGGTTGGCAGGAAAAGTTGGCGCTCTCTGAAGTGCTAATGCAGCTCCGGCCAGTGGCCGCTTTGCTCGTTGTCTTCCCGGATCCTGGAGCCCTGCGGGGCACATGGCACAGGCTCAAGCAGCATTTCTGAATGGTGGAAAAGAAGGCGTGGATAGCGCAACTTCACTTCACTTTGCAGTGTTTGGGTGCCGCGTCTGCTGGGCGATGTGCTTTGTCTCCCGCACACGTGCGTGCATAGCTACGGAGTTTGGAGCGCAGGCAGTCCCCGGGCTACGACCACCTGACTTATGGCGTTCCCTGTTTACGAGTGGGCTCCCGGGGCTCCCCATGAGGATAATTTGTCATTAAATAATTACATTAATAGTGCGGGAACTAGTTTCTTACACGCATGTAAACAAGCCCGTGTGGTGTCGTAAGCGGTTCGTTGGCGTGGCATCTCTGCGCCGGCGTCTGGGCTCGTTGTTTATGAGGTCACTTACACACGGCATCTCTTCCGTCTTGTTTATTCGATGTTGTGAGTCTGTGTTTACACCGATGACCACACCTCCAAAGACATAGTCCCCTGCAAGTCCAGGTGAGCCTGTGGCAAAGAAGAAGGTGATGACGATGGCAAGGAAGGTAGAAATAATTAAGCATTTGGGGAAAGGCCAGTCTCCATCGTTCAGTGGGAAGGCATCAGACTGCAGTCGCTCGACTATCGGAACAATTATACAGGATAAAGTGAGAATAATGGAACATGTAAAAGGCTGAGCTGCAGTGAAAGCATCAGTTATTACTAAGCAGTGTCGTGGATTAATTACTGAAACGGACAGGTTATTGATGTGGTTGGAAGATCAAAATAAGCATAACATTCCTATTAGCCTAGCATTGATGCAACGTTAGGTGAGTGTTAACCTTTAATATTCTTCTCTGAAATTTCTCCTATCTCCTATGTAAACTTTTTGTATGAGTTTGTTTATGTTCTGTTTGTTTGAATTAAAAGAAAGAGCAAATTAAAAGAAATTAACTTATTATTACAGTACAGGGGTGTTATTATAGTGTTACACGGCATTACTGCCACCACACGTGGGCCATTGTAGTGCTGTGGTTATTATTATTATCATTACTGTATAGATGCTGTTCATCAGGGATCTGAGTTACATGCAAATCTGACCAAAAGACGCCCTCAGGAACGTATCTCGTCCGTAACCTGGGGACCACCTGTATGGAACAGCGGAGTGGGCTTTGGCTCAGACACCAGGTTCAAATCCTGGATTGTCACTTCCTCGCTACGACACCTTGGGGAGGTGACCTGACCTCGATAAGGCAGCACCTTCCTCGTCGGAGGACTGAGAGGACTAATGAGATGCTGCTGGTGAGCCCCTCAGCATCCCCTGCCCACACGCAGCCCCCGGAGAGCTTGGCTATCCTTGTTGGGACTACTTTTCTTTGTGTTCTCCTGATTACACTGGGTGGTCGTCATTTTTCATTTCTTTGGGAAAAAAAAATTTTTAAGTCATCTGTGCTTTCAAAAAATGGACTTTAAAAAATGTTTTCTGATATACTAAAAATATTATTTAACAGCACTATAATTTCTAAAAGCATGCCGTATTACTCTTATTTTGAAACTCTGTTACATTCATTGTGGTAATAGTGTAAAGAAAAGGAAAATGCAAAAAAGAAAGCAACATAATGTCTGTGAGCAGTTTTTAAATGTAAAATATTCTTGAGAAAATGAGAACTACATTTTACTCCATCCATTTGTGGCGGTTCACGTGCGGACATAAGGCTCTGGATTTCTGCCAGTGTTTTAAAATTAGAACTAAAGAAATGAGACGCAACTTAATTAGTATAAATGTTGCTGTGTAACTCCTAATAATGAGTGTAATTTGCAATACATGCTCACCATGTAATTTAGCACAATGGGACCCACAGAATGTACGACTAGTATTTAATCAGGAGAAATGATTAGTTCAGGAGAGGGCGAAGTTTAGAGATTGGAAGGCTTTGCAGGGGCTCCGGGGATGCCATTGGGTGTTCCCACTTATATCCCCTCATTCCCGAAACCCCCCTGCTCCCACCCCACAGAGTCTGCCTTCCACAGAGAGGAAGCCGTGTCATTGTGCCTCAGTTTCCTGCTCTGTAAAATGAGGATAATACTGGCCCCGATCCTTACCGTTGTGAGGATTAAAGGAGTCCATGACGAAAGCCCCTAGGAAAGGGTATAGTATGAAGCACTCAACAGATGTCGCTTTGTGATCGTTTTTGTAAATGTTATCACCCATGAGGATCTCAGTCCTCCTGGGATGGTTGCCTTTACTGAGGCAAAATTCACATAACATAGAATTCACCATTTTAAAGTGTATAATTCAGCGGCATTTAGTACATTCGCAATGTTGTGCAACCACCTTTACCCAGCTACGGCATATTTTCATCACTACAAAAGGAAGCCTTGAGCCTGCTAAGCAATCGGTCTCCACCTCCCCTCCTTCCAGTACCTGGCAAACGCCAATCAGCTTTCCATCTCTATTGATTTACATATTCTGGGTATTTTATATAAATGGAATCATACAGTATGTGGCCTTTTGTGTCTGGGTTCTATCACGTAGCAATATGTTTTGAAGTCCATGTGTGCTGTAGCATATATCAGTGTTTCATTCTGTTTAAGGCTGAATAATATTCCACTGTATGGATACGCACTGCATTGTGTCTATCCATTCATCAGCAGAGAGACATTTAAGTTGTTTCTGACTTTTGGCTATTGTGAATAGTGCTGTTATGAATATTCATATACAAACCTTTGTTTGAACACCTGTTTTCAATTCTTTTGGGTAAATACCTAGGAGTGGAATTTAAACATAATTCTATGTTTAAGTTTTAAGGAACTACCAAACTTTTCCACAGTGGCCATACCGTTTTAATTCTTAACAGCAATGTCTGAGGGTTCCAATGCTACATCCTCACCAACACCTGTTGTTTTCCTTTTTTCCGCCCTAAATTATAGCCATCCTAGTAGGTGTGAAGTGATATGTCGTTGTGGTTTTGGTTTGCATTTCCTTAATGGCTAGTGATAGTGGGCATCTTTTCATGTGCTTGTCAGCTATTTGTATGTCTTTGGAAAACTGTTCAAGTCCTTTGCCCATTTTTTAACTGAGTTGTTTGTCTGTTGTTGAGTTGTAAGAGTACTTTATATATTCTGGCTACTACATCCTTATCAGATACGTGATTTGCAAATATGTTTTCCCATTCTATAGGTTGCCTTTTCACTTTATTGATAGTTTCTTTTGATGCACAACAGTCCTGAGATGATTTTCGGTACAGTCTGAGCATCGCAGTGTAAAACACTGAGTCATAAAGACAGAAAGTCCTTCCTCGCTCGATTTTCTCCCAATCTTTCTCATACCCAAAGAGAAAGGCTCAGTTCGGGGCTGGTGTGGCTTTGACCCCTGTATATCCCTCGCTGATCTGCCTTTTTAACAAAAGGACGGCAGGCGTTAGCCCAGGAGCCTTCTGCAGGGCAGTTTCACAAGAATTCATAATCGTCACCGAATTGATTGTTGAAGTCGTCTCTGCATTTTCCCAGTGACATTGGATTTCCCAGTGACACCAATGACAAAGAATTTCATTTAACGTAAACATATTTGATGTTTATGAAAAAATGAACGAGTGATGTCACTAAGCCCGTGAAGGCGGTAAGAGTGTGAGAACTGCTGTTGGCGCCCCTGGGCGGCCCTGAGCGGGAGACAGGGGAGACGTGCCAAGGACAGAACATGGTGACGGGGCGTGGTAGGGGCGGGGGACGCCGGGCAGCCTGGCCGCGAGCGCAGCGGGTGTCCAGGAGCCACCGCTCCGCGTCCTGTCTCTCCTGGTCCTCCCAGCCGCCCGGACAGGGGAAGAAGGCCTCGCGCCTCACGCAGAAGAGAGAGGAGGGCAGAGGGTGAAGGTCGACTGAGAGAAGAAGTGGCAGCGCTTGGTGATGGACAGGTGGGAGGTCCGGAAGGATCCGGAAAGATCCAAGATGGAAGGACACAGAACCAGAGGCCTGTTAGGAGCCTCTTCACAGTCCTCCTAGCTCAGCGTGCGTTTTCCCTCCCTGTGGCCGCTGTGAGAAACCACCATGGACTCAATGGCTGCAAACAGTAGAACTGTATCGTCTCACGGTGCTGGAGGCTGCGAGTCTGACACGGGGTGTCAGCGGGGCCGTGCCCCCTCGGGAGGCGCTAGGGGAGGACCCCGCTTTCCCTCTTCCAGCTCCGGCGGGCCCCGGGTGTTGTTCTGTGCTGTCCTTGGCTTGCGGCTGCATCACGCCAGTCGCTGCCGCCGCCTGGGTAAGCGTCTCTGCGCCTCTCCTCTTCTATAAGGACGCCAGTCATTGGCCGCAGGGGCCACCCTAATTCACTGTGGCCTCCCCTTGACCGATTACCTCAGTGAGAACCCCATTTCCCCATAAGGCCACATTCTGAGCTTCCGGGTCGTCGTTAATTTGGGGGACACTGTTCAGTCGCAGGACGGCACCGTTTGCAGGTCGGCTGCTCGTCCTTCTCCGCTGAAGGTCTCAGAGGCATTTCTGACGCTGTCGGGTTTCGAGAGACCAGCCTGGCACGTCCGCCCGCACTCTGAGCTCCTGCCATGGGCTGCACGGAGTCGCCGCCGCCGGGTCCCTGGCGATGCCCCAGCCCGAGGAGGAAGCGGCTTTTCGCAGATGAGGTTAAATCAGAGCACGAGAAGTGTACACATGATCGACTTGAAGGCGCCTGCTAGTTACTTAACTAACTTTGACCTGAAAATCACTGCTTCCTTTAAGTCTGCTTCTTCCTGTCTAAACCGAACAGAATCCTGGAGGTTGATAGTCTCTCAAGGTTGCTGAATTGTGCTTTGCTTAGTTTCTAACTAAAAATGAGAGATCGAGCACTATTCACGCTTCAATACAGAGTTACGTCTATCTTGAAGATGTCACCGCGGGCAGTTGGAAGACATCTGCGTGCAGGGGTTGTGTCCTTGGTATTTGTCGCCTGGCTTCGCCAGACCTGGGGCGCGGCGGATGAAAGAACAGGGGAAGCACCGGCTGGGAAAACTGGACGGGCCCTTCCTGAGCCCCTGAGACCGGCAGGCCCCAGGAAAGAGTCTTGTTCATCAGGGAAAGTTATTTCCATCCGAGCTCTGCCGTAAGTGTTCTCTCCACTCCTCCAACCTCCTCATCTTCATTGAATTGCAAATAAAAGGATTCTCTTTGCCCAGAAGACACTCGGAAGTGTGGCACAGTTCACGTGCAACTTCGCTGCTCCTAAAGAGGTTGACCCTGTTTGACCCAAACATCCCTAAACACGGTTGAATAAGCTGCGTGAAATACTCTCACGACCTATTTTCTATTTTCCTATTACCTGATTTTCGAGCAGACTGTGACATTCATTTCCTTTGAGGTTTCTTCCTCTTTTTTTGGTAACAGAGCACGGAATTCTTTTTCAAGAGACATAAAATTCTGTGACTCTATATAGATAAATATTTGAGGGGATGAGGCTGGGAGTTTATAGAGACATTGGTTGGGGAAAAATAAAGCTCAACTTGGGCCTTTTTTAATAAACCTTTTGGCTATTTCATTCACTCATTGAGCAAATATTTATTAAGCACCTATTTTAATGACGCGAGGGATTTTTCCAAGTAGACCGGAATTAAATTGAAGTTCTGAGCGGAGATGTTTAGAGTCCAGAAACCACAAAATGTTAACATCTGTTAGTACCAAAATAAGTCATGGATATTTTTTGGATAGGGGGAGGAGTTAAAGTAAATATTTTCAGCTAATTTTTGGAATTTACAAAACATGTGTCCACCTGTCCTGTTTAGATAGAGACCCATGCACCCCATGCTTGTCCTGCTAAAGTCTTACAGTGTTTCAGAATGATCCCCAGGTCTATTGAGCTAGGACCCTGGAGATGCGGGTTTTAATGTCTGGTTGCTTTCGGACGGCCCTGGTTTGAATTTAGGCTCTGCCATTTTACCAGCAGAGCAGCCTTGGGCAGGTTACTTAACCTCTCTGATCCTCTGTGTCCTCAGCCTTGTGCTGTGTGTCAAAGAGCTGCTGTGGGATCAAGTGTGTTCTATGCACAGGGCACGGACGCTCAGAGGAAGCGTGGTGCAAACATTATGTCATAATCAGTGTCAGCGTCTGTACTTTTGCTCGTCTGCACCCCTTGTTCTGCCTCTGTACATGGCTGTCTCTGAGAGGAGGGGTGGCATTCCCATGGAGAAGCCAGCAGGGCTAGTGGGGTGCGAGCACCCCCTGCTTTGGTCTCAGCATGGGAAGGAAGCCCTGCCCGTCTGATCTTTCTTGCCTCCTGCAAGCTGAGGCCACATCTTCGCAGGACCTCTGCCCTGCGTCCTACCACCGGTGGGGAGCCGAGGTGTGAGAAGGAAGAGGCGCGGGCGCAGAGGCGTCAAGGTGCCAGCTCTTTCTCAGAAGGAGATGAGCTGGGTAAATGCTGCTACCAAAGGCACGGACCATCCACACCACATCCTCATCCTTCCAGGGCTCTGCGCTCCTTATGTCGCTCAAAGATCCAGCCAGCAAGTCAGTCAACAAACCTGCCTGAGTTTGATGCCCAGTGCTAAGCCCCAGAAGGGACAGAGAGAGGGGAAGTCTCTGGTCTGGCTGAGGCTGGGACACATTTTGTGTCCCCTGCAGATCTGACCAGGAGTGAGCCTTCTCGGTCCTGGGCTGCTTAGGAACTCAGTGCTGGAGGACAGCTAACATGTCACCTTCACTGTGGTGCTGTCCCTGAATCGCCACTGGCCGACAGAATCACCTTGCCTCCTAGCGTCCAGGATATCAATGTCCAGGCGAGGTCTCGCTGCCCAGTGGCCTGCTAGATCTGGGGGCTTGCTTTGGGGCTGAGGCTTCTGTTGGATTTCTGTCTCCTCTCGGAATACCACTGTATAATAAGAGAAATAACATCGATTCCGTTGCCTTTGAGCCGAACATATTTGAAAGTGTTTGTTTATATTCCCGAAATGGTAAACATCAACAGCAGATGAGCTCGATGCTCAGTTTCTTCCTGAGAAATCGGGGATGTTTTCCTGCGTTAGGGACACCTTGGAGGGAGCCGAAGGGTGGGGCAGGTTCTCTGCCCCCTTTGAGCCCTGCCTCAGTGCAGAGCTGCATTTCAGGCCTCCTGTGTGCCAGGCACTGAGTGCCAAGGGCCTTCTTCTTCCCTACAGACTTTCCCAAGTGGCGCGGTGAGGCCACCGTTGTGCGGATCTCACAGACTCAGAGAGGGACAGAGCTGGCCAGGGCTGCACAGCATGAGCTGGAGCTCAGGTCATCATGAACTCGTGGCCCACGTTCTTCCCAGCGTCCTTGCTGCTGAAAGCGAAGCTGTGTTTTGAAGAGTGCTGAAAAGAATTCAATCATTTGGGTTTTAAAGCTTGGGATTCCTCAATTCCTGGATTGTTTAAGTGTCACTCATGAAATGGGGGAGATGCATTTAGCACATTATTGTGTGGTCCGGTTTCGCATCAAGACAACAAAATCTCACTTTCGTTTTGGGGAGGTGACCTCACCTCCCCCCAGGGCTCACAGTCAGGTGGATGTGTGACAGACCGTCCAGACCTTCTGGAGAGAGAAAGATTAATTATGCTGAGCGACGGCCGTGCACTGAGACAGTGCAGGGCAAGCAGGGGCATGTGGTCGCTCTGTTTGTAGAATGTGCGCAGTAGTGAGGGTCATTCATTCATGCGTTCATTCACTCACCCCTCCACCCGCAAGTCCCTCTGGGCAGCCCCTCGGTGCCAGGCCTGCAGCTGGCTGTGGACCCGGCAACCTGTCCCCGGCCGTTCCAGCCTGTATAACCCGGTGGGTTTGCAGCACCTCTGTTCTCACACCAGACATCACGCCCATCTTACGGGAGGTGCAACTTGCGGGGCTTCCACACACAGGAAGTGGCAGAGGCCAGGGATTTGCAAGCCAGGTGCTTGCCGTATTCCTAGCCTCTGCCAAAGAGAGCAGGGGACGGCCTGGCTCGGGGAACTGACATTTTTCCTCGCCTGAGGAATAAAAAGGCTGCTCTCCTCACTGGGGCACAGGTCCTGTCACCACCTTGAGGAACAGCTCAGGATGTCCTTAACCCAGGTGCCGGCCTGGCCTCCCCCCAACACAGCCCCCTCCCTGCCTCTTCTGCTCTCTCCTCCTCCCTTTCCCCGTCTTTCTCACACTTTGGATCCCAGACGCGAACGGCAAAGCCTAGCAGTTGTCATCGGCCGGCTTGTTAAATAGCTGCTGACGGATCCATCAGGCAAGTGTCCCGGGAGTCTCCCGGCTTCCTGAACTGCCACCTCCACCCTTAGCGCATCACGTTATTTGTACATACTTGGAGTTATCGTCTCCAGAATAATTAATTTTAATTTTAATTTAATATGTACAGAAGAATCGATGCCATGGAAAGAAAGCCAATTTCCTGAACTTGGCATGCCATTTGATGAGTAATATCTCTCATTTCAAGCAAGGAAATTCCATCCAGGTGTTAAGTTTCTTGAGGAGGGGGGAGTGAAAGGGCGGTAGAGATAATGGATCCGAAGATTATGAAATAAAACTCCAGGCTGGGAAATGGGTGGGAAGGTGCCTCATTGAGCAGAATTCGGATGCATCTTATAATGCTAATTGGTAATTAATCACTTGAACATAGTGAATACAGAGAAAAATGATTTCAGAACAAATGTTTGCCCTGGCATTGGTGGAGTCATTATTTAAGAGAGTGCAAGCACCAGACACCATGTTTCTGGAGTGATCCTGGGAAAACGCTGGCTGGGTGAGAGCGTGGCCTTGGAGGAGGTGCGGAGTCAGGAAGGGTCTGGTCTGGGGTCGGGTTGGGAGCACCGGCAGGTGCGCGGGGCCCTTCCTATGGCTTCCCGACGGCGCCACCTGCTGGCCCCCTCTGGCATAGCACCTGGGTTTCGAGCGCGGCGCATGCGCAGAAACAGGGGGACCGCCCCAACCCGCCTGCGTCTCTGATGCTTCCAAATTCGGGTGTTAGGTTGAGCCCATAAAATATAAAGTTATCATACCTTCATTATTTGAAATCACCTTCTTGGACACTCCTGTCACTCTGTATTCCTGTGTTGAGCACTCACCATGCTTATTAAAAGTGTGTGCCCCACTGGGCTGGGATCATCTTGGGGTCCCCCTGCACCCCGGGAAAGTCCTACAGTCAGTGCCTAGCCCGAGGCAAGGTGCGCAGTACCTCTGGGTGCCTTGAACGTGACAGTGCAAAGGTGGTGCCCTAAATGCCTGGGGTGTGGCCGTCCCTGACCCCCTGCAGCCAGCTCAGAGCAGAACCTGGGCCATAGAGTCCAACTGTGTCCCTGCCTATCCTAGATGGGAAAATTATGCCCCCAGATCACAGAGAATCTCCAAGAGACATGTGACTTGCCCAGGGTGACAAGATAGAGAACCCGGGGCCACCTGTCTCCCATATTGGGGCTCTTTTCAGGATACTGACTGCCTTCCGGAGCCTCCCAGAGAGTTGCAAGGGTGATTTCAGGATAGTAGAGGTTCCAGGGCAGCTCTGACCACAGGGGCACTCAGGAGCCCACGGCTTCCTGGCCAATAAACCAAACTTCTCCTTCCCTCTGCCGGTGAAATCAGCTCTAGCCTCCCATGAGCCTAAACGGTGAGAATATCCAGTTACCTTCTGCCCTTGCTTTGCCGAAGAGCCCCAGGGGAAGCTCCGACCCCCAGCGGCAGCAGCAGAGGACCCCAGTCTCACGAGAGACCCTTGCCATCAGCCTTCTCCTGACAGCCATGCTGGTGACCGTCTGGGTTTCTGCCTGACTCGGGAGTCGTCACAGCGTACCTACTATTTGTTAGGCGTGGAAGATGAACCATGTCTTGCCCAGTAGGAGCTTCGCACTGGCAGGGATGGGGGCCTAGTCCCTGCCCTGGTGTCTCCAGCACCCAGGACATCTGTGTTGAACGCAAGGAGTTGAGAAAACTTTGAAATGGTTTGGCACCAGCCACTCCCCACACCCTCACCTTGAGTCTTTTCCTGGGAGTGTGGTCTCCTAGTTAGGGTAGAAATCCCAGAGGGCAGCAAGTTCGTCCAATCTTGTCAATTAAACAAGGCCTCCTTCCTTGCTCTGTGTCCAGACGACACTCAGTAAATATTTGTTGAATAAATGAACAAATAAACAAATTTCTATTACTGGCTCCTGGTCGTACTAAAATCAGCATTTCTTTAAAAATTCATGAGCTCCATAATATTTCCCAGTGTGAGAGCAAACCATTTTATGAAACTGGCATGAATTTTCTATTAAAGAGAAGAGTATCTATTTATTAATATTCCCAAAGGGTAGCTTTTTGGTTTACTGCTGTGCTGCCATTATAATTTTCTATAATTACATGGTGTCGATTGCAGTTTACCGACAGAGCATCAATAAGAGAAACTGTAACCCTGGAACTATGTGACATGTAGTGTGTAGCCTACCAACTGCAAACTAATCAGGGTGGAAAAGAGGATAGTCGCCCCCAAAACTGTGAGTAGAGGAAACACGGAGTTGCCCTGCGGCTCTCACTTGGTGCAGTCAAAACTGGTAGCAGGTGGGCCCTCTGCTGGGACCTTGTTGGGAGGATGTAGGAACGGAGGGAGAGTCCTGCTGCGAGTGCCACTGGGGGCTGGAGCTCAGGAGTGTGACCGAAGGCAACTTTAAGGGACAGAGCCTGTTGAGAAAAGCGATCCTATGAACAGTCCCATAGTAGACAGAGGAGGTGTGTGCTATGGTCTGAAGGTTTGTGTCTCCTCCAAATTCATATGCTGAAACCTAATCACCAATGTGCTGGCTTTGGGAGGGGGGTGCCTTTGGGAGGTGATTAGGTCATGGGGGGGCCCTCATGAATGGGATTAGTGCCCTTCTGAACGAGAACCCGGACAGCTGCCTTCCCCTCATCACTGTGAGGACACGGCAAGAAGGTGCCGTCTGTGAAGCAGGAAGCAGCCCCTTGCCAGACGCAGGACCTGCGGCACCTTCATCCTGGACTTCTCAGCTTCCAGAACTGTGAGAAACTTCTGTTGTCGATAAACCACAAGTCCAAGGTCTTTTGTCATAGCAGCCCGAGCTGACTAAGTGTGTAAAGGGAATTTTCTAAAGACAGGGCTATGTTTTTGTTCACTGTTGGACGTAAGTAGGTGTCAGTAAACAGTTGGATGAAGGAAGAAAGCAAGAAGCTCCCATGGACAGAGTTTCAGGAGACCCGGATGTGGCCCTGCCTCTGCCATCCTCTTGGGTGTAACTCGGACCAAATCGCCTGTGCTCTGGGCCGTGGTCATCTCAGCTCTAGAAGAGACCGGGCCCTCCTTCCCGCACTGGCCGAGCGCAAGACGAGCGGCAGTGAAATCGCCCAGCACGTGACGTTCACGGCGTCCCGTCGGCCCTGCCTGGGACATCTGCGCTAATTCACGCCGGGGTTGGCGGGAAGCTGCCCTCGCACCACGGCTTCGCCAAGCGGGGCCGGAGCTGCGCCAACCCAGCGGGTGTGCAGTGGACCGGGGCGGGGCCCCTGCCCCACACGTCCCCGCCGCCCCAGCAGGGTTGCGCACTCCTCGCAGGTGCGCGTCCAGGGAGGTTCTGAGGCGGCTTCTCTGAGTGACGAACTATCGAGAGTTCTTTCCCGAGTTGCAATTTGGGGGCAAGTTTTTTCCCAAGTAACCAGCGGAGCAGTTATAAATAATTCATGCACATTGTTTGGCCCAATTAACATTCTTCGGAGGATGGGGGCAATTCTTTGAAGTCGTTTCCTTCCGATGTGTGTCAAGGGGGACGTCGGCACACCCCTGTTGGGCTGGGCCACGCTCCTGCCCTAATTAGATATTTACACAAGAGACCCAAGCGAGGAGGGTGGATTTATTTTTAATAAAAGAAGATTAAAATCTGTGTATCTGTGGCACTTTAAGGAAGACTGAACCAAATTAAAAAATCCCCTGTAACTTTGAATAGTGGGGGCCTGAGAGGAAGCGTTTCACGTGGGATTACTAAAACATGTTGCTTTGAGTCAGAAAAAACATCAGGCTTCCCCCCGTGCCAGCCCCAACGTGGAATTGGCTTGCTGGAGTTCTGAGTGATGCCGCGAAGGGTCAGATGTGCCCTCTGCCTTAGGAGAGCCACCTAGACCAGACCCTGTGGCCGGTGTCCACCCGCGGGGTGGCAGCCAGGGGCAGCAGGAGGAAGGAGGCAGGTGGGGGTGACACAGGCAGGAATGGGTGGAGCGGGGGCCTCCTGGGCACTCCATAAGCGCAGGGACCAGCCCCTGGGGTCACACAGGAGTGCAGGCCCCACCTGGTCTTCCCACGAAAAGACCGATGTCCAGACTTTCATGTGGGACCCCCACTTTTAAATGTTTCAGACTAATTTAAAACCTTTGAACATGTAGGGATACACCGGCTCCTTCAACCCAGCAATTCCACTCACAATCAGCCCCAAACACATGAAAACCATTTGGCCACAAAAAGATCTGTACCCAAGTGTTCACAGCACCTTTGTCCGCAAGAACAGACGAACTGGAAACAACCGGGCGTGTGTGAAGAGGAGAATGGAAGGCAGGCTGCGGCGCGTCACAGGACAGACGCCGTCCAGCGTGATGAGGGTGGGCCGCTGGCGCCCACGACCACGAGGACCACGTTGCTTCCTGACCCAGCTCGGCAGAGGCCTCCTCCCCGCTCCCTGGGCTGGTCCTGACGGCGCTGGTCACAGCGCCCGTCCTCGGAGGAGCTTCCCAACAGGCCCGCAGATGGGCCGCATCTGCAAAGCAGTTTCCAACTTGCTCTCTGCACGACTTGCTGGTCACGTGGCCTTTCCGAGCCTCAGTTTCCCCAGGTGAGAGAGAGGAGGTGGCAATACCTGCCTCTTGGGGCTGTCGTGAGGATGAAACAAGAAAACGCATGTGGAGCGTGCAGCCTGGCGCCCGGCCTCGGAAGGTCCCTAGATGGTGCCGTTCTTGCCGCATTGCTGCCTCCCTCTCACCCCGGCTTGGCCTCGGCCTCAGAGGGGCCTCGAGCCCTGGGGAGCGAGCGGTCAGGACTGGACGTGGCTCCAAAACGCCCAACGTCCACGGTCCTCTATGGGATTCACCTTGTTCTTGGCTCACGTGGTGCCCTGGGCCCTCACACAAACCCACGTTTTACTTGACTTCGACTTGCTAGTTGACCTTGTGACCCTAAGTTCAGGTGTATGATCAGATCACAAATAAAGCAGTTTTTCACCGAATTTCTGCTGATTGGTTTCCAACAAGAGACACCTACTTAAAGACATTTCGAAGAAGAAATAAATGACTGCCTAGTCTTACTATGGCTCGGTAGTTGGGTTTTATAGTGAGGGTAGCTGGATAGACCTGGATCTATACTTTTCTTGCTTTCTATTTTTAAAAAAGGAAAGAAAAACAACTGGGTTTGGAATAACAGAAGGGCCAGTGGCTCCTGGCTTAGCTGGCCAGCCCCCCGGGATGTGCGGGTCCTCCTGGTCTTCCCCTCGCTGCCCAGGTGACGCCTCTGCCTCCAACAGCACTGCCGTCCCTGCTCTGTCCCTGTGCAGGTGAGGGGTTGGAGGAAGCTGCCTGATTGGAGAGGGGTGTTTCAACCATACCTCAGCCCTGCAAGCACAGTGTTTCTCCACCGGAATTGTAGAAACGCCACGAGCGGACTGACGCGCGTCACAGTTACTGCCGGCACTGGGGTCCTGTGTCTCCAGTTCCCCGAGTGCTGTGCTGGCTTCTAGAGACCGTGTCCTCCTTGGGGCAGGCATGGGGTCGCCGGCATCCTGTGAGCCTCCTTAGCACTGAGCAAACCCCCGCGTGTTTGGAGCTGTTTACCGAACTGAGTAGGTTGAATTCAGCGGACTCTGACGTACAAGCGTCGTTGAGCAGCCTCAGGACGGCGTCTGCACCCCGCTCCCCTCGGGACACCTCCGCCCTCCCCCGGGCATGAGCGCTCAGAGAACGCAGTCTGTGTCTGGAATTAGCACAATCAGAGTGCTCGCTAGTAAGAAGGTAAAACTACATCCTCAGCCCCCCAAAATATATAACACCTTCTACAGCTAATTAGTGGTCAATTAAAGGACCCACCTCCTGTTCCATTCATTAGCCAGGGTCACAGAGAGACCTGCTGAGCTGTGCCCAAGGGTCTCACCACCTCCTGTTACAGGACCAGGGCTGCCTGCTACCGAGGAGAGGAAAAGGTCGAAAGGCACAGGAAAAAAATAATCCTGAAGTTCTAAGCTTCTTGCTGCATCTTTTGGCACTGCTTTCAGTGGGGCTGCCTTTAGCTGAAGGTTCAGCATCTTTCTGTGACTTTGATGTTGATGCTACATCAATTTCCCTAGGCTTTGATTTCCAGTGTAATCAGCCTCGGTTTTCAGAAACAATGGAAGAATGTGCATCTGGTTATTGATCACTGATAGAGCTGGGCCCAGGCGATTGGCGTATTTGCTGAGACAAACTAAGCCAAGGTGGCAGCAAGAGGACGTCAGCTTATGGCCCTTCCACAGCGTCTCCCCTGGAAGCAGCGATGGAGGTATGGGTTTATTTATGGATCCTGCTTGAAGGACGTCGCAATTTGATTTACCGACACAGCCGAGGTAAAGTCAAATGAAGGTCACAAGGCAGAGGAGGTGGTTCTACCTGATTATCACACCGGAAGTGTCTGCACTGTTCTGCAGCCCTGGAGAGCTCTCATGACACCACCCTCCAAGCACAGCCCCTCCCGAATCAGCAGCACCTATGTCCCCAGGTGCATCCAGCACTCCTGCCCCCTGGAGACAGGACCTGAGCTGATGCCCAGGGCGGGAATGGGCAGGGCTGGGCCTGCCTCCAACCCGGTGAAATGGGAAACGTGCCTCCCACGCAAGCACCCCTGCGCCTGCGGGGAACCCCATGCCCCTCTGGGCATTCTTCAGGCTGTTAATGAAATGCAGATGCAGAAAAAGAAGGTGCCAGGCAGCAGGTCCAAATTCAATGACCCCCAGGAGAAGCCCGGGGGCCCAGGCTGCCCTGCCAAATGCTGTCTCCCCCAGTCAGAGGCACCCCATGTTCTCTTGGCAGCACCTGCCTTCTCCTGGCAATACCCACCTCCTCCTGGCAGCACCCACCTCCTCCTGGCAGCACCTGCCTTCTCCTGGCAACACCCACCTCCTCCTGGCAGCACCCACCTTCTCCTGGCAGCACGCCTACAATTCTCCTGGGACTGCCGCTCTGGACGCTGCCCTGCCCCTCCAGGAAATGCAAGACCATGGCAGGGTCTCACTCACAGGAGTGCGCGTTCAAGTTCGGAGTGAGGTACGGACGGGGCCACACGGAGCGGCAGACGGCCAGCTGAGACATCTGGGGCCACGGGCCAGTGTGGTGAAAGCCAGGAGGGGCTCTGGAGGTGGGTGAGATGCCACGTGGATGAGGATGAGGAGGGCGTCTGCCCACGAGAGTCGTGTGAACAAGGCCCGGAGATGACAGCTGAGTTGGAAAGAATCCGCCATCACTCCACTGTCACCCTTAAAACTGCAGTCATTTTTGACAGGCTGGGACACCTGAACATCTTCATGCAAATGAAACTACCTACAATAATGAAATGAATGAACACTAATCTGAGCGGCTTCCCGGGAGTGGAGACCAGCGTGTGGGTTCTCTGTGTGGTAGGGTAGCCCCCTTGCCCCTCCTCCGTGGGTTCCGTGGCCCGTGCCAGCCACAGTCCCAAATAGGTGAGCACAGTCCAATAAGACATGTTGAGAAGAGATCATGTTCTCACAACTTTTATTACAGTATATAGTTATAATTGTTCTATTATTACTTATTGTTGTTAATTTCTTACTGTACCTAATTTATAAATTAAACTTTGTCATCGGCATCTATGTATAGGAAAAAAAAGTGTATATTAGGGTTCAGTACTCTCAGAGGTTTCATACATCCACTGGGGGTCTTGGAACGTGTCCCCTGCGGATGAGGGGAGACCATTCGTAAGGATTGATAGGGCCACGGCAGTTTCGCGTTGAAAACGTAACAGACTGCGCAGGTATTGCGGGCAGTATCTTTGGCATCTGTTAATTATTGTTTACTTAGTATCTGTAGAGGTAACTTTGCTGTCTTCAGAGCATTTATGCTTGATCAGAAATAGTCTACTCCGTAATAATAATTTGGTTTTGGTAAGATCCAAAGACTATCCCAAACAGAATCATCTTGTCACGACTTAGGTGGTAATTTTTCACGAATAAAGGATTCAATGCTGCTATATCTTATTTGAGATGACAATCAGCTATTACAACATGAGGAAAAAATAATTATTGGTAATTTTCGAAGGTCATGAAAAATCGTGAGACATTGTACCTTGTAGCCTAATATTTGAGATTGGGCAACAAAACCTTTGTCTCTCCTCCTTGGTTTTATGTGACCCGTGTCCAATATCCAAGAGTTACCACTTGTAGATTTCCAGGGGCTCCTTGCTTTGTTCTTTCAAGAGAAGAAGGATGGTTGTCATCTATAGGGAAAAAATTGATCCAATAACAGTCTAGCTCTTTATAGTTCATTGCTTTCTTACTTGGCCCCAGCAACAGAAACACTGTAAGGATCATGTTCTCCGCGTGGGCAATTGGTCAGTGAGCTTGTTGGTTTTTGATTAAATGAATCAAGTATGGCTTTGGGGTGTGTGAAAATGTGCTTTTGAGAAGCTTCCTTGTGTCTTCAGCTATCTGTGGCTGTCGTCTTTATCGGAACGGAGGAGGAAGACTTAATTCTTGCAGAATAAACTCTTCACTTTCTATTCATCTTCAAGAGGACACGATGCATAATTGAAATTATGCAAATCAGCATGTGGTACATAGGAAACTGAAATTACCCCTTCGCAGACTTACTGACGTGCCAGTATCCTCACAGGCTCTTCCCGGTGACCTGGGCAGAGTGCCACTTGTCCCCAGGGGTCCTCCCCTGTGCTGGTGCCACCCACTGAGCACCTGGTCCTGCCAGAGCCGGGCAGGAAGCCCAGTGTGGGCCAGCGCGTCAGGGATCGGGATGTACTGGGCTTTAACATTTCCGTGTGTGTGTGTGTGTGTGTGTGTGTCTGTGTGTGTGTGTGTGTGTGTTTAACTCATTGATGAAATCAAGTCTAGTGTAAAATCCTTAGTGTATAATCCACAGCAAGCTTGCACACTGGTCTTCAGCAGGGGTTTGGGGTTTTGCGTGTTTTTTAGACAGGGTCTCCCTCTGTCACCCAGGCTGGACTGCAGTGGCATCATCATAGCTCACTGCAGCCTTGAGCTCCTGGGCTCAAGCAATTCTCCTGCCTCAGCCTCCTGAGTAGCTGGGACTATAGGCATGTGCCACCACGCCCAGCTAATTTTTTTTTTTTTTTTTGAGACAGAGTCTCACTCTGTCGCCCAGGCTAAAGTGCCGTGGCATAAGCCTAGCTCACAGCAACCTCAAACTCCTGGACTCAAGCCATCCTCCCGCCTCAGCCTCCCAGAGTGCTAGGATTACAGGCGTGAGCCACCGCGCCCAGCCTCTTTTCCTTTCTAATAAGCAAAGCCTTCTCTGAAGAGGCAGGTTCACTGTGGATACATCTGAAACACGCTGAGTCTACAAATTTTACTGCTAAGGGTTTTAATAATTATTATTTAAATCTCTCATCCATGTTTGTATAGTTGCACCTGAAGCTTGGAAAATGTTTGGATTTTGTTCCTCCTTTAGAAATCATGTCTTTTTTATTTGAGTTTTTGTTTTTCCTCAAAGCATTAAAATAACAATCTCGTCCAATGAGCCATATTGTCCCGATTTCATAAAAGTAGGTGCATGGTATTAGGTGCAAACCAAGAGTCACCCAGCCGCAGTTCCCCTGCCTGGGGGCAGGGCGGCTCATGATAGAACCGACTGCCCAGGGTCCGCCTGGGGGGAAGGTGAGGTCGGGAGGGCCTCGGCGCCTGGTATATAGACTGCGCTCAAAAGGGCCCGTTTGTATTATTAGGGATTATTCCAGAAAATTAACGCATCCTTCCCGGTCTGTGCTTCCTATGCGAGCGTGCCGATGATGCCCACTTGTCTGTGTGAGTTCGACCCAAGCACTGTCCCCTCTCGGCCACCTGTGCTGGGCCTGTGGGAGGAGGGATGCCCAGCACCCCAGAATTCAGCCCTCACTGGCCAGCGCCCCATGGACCAGGCGAAGGGGAGCCCTGAGCTGTAGTGGGAAGGCAGCGCCCACTGTCCAGGATGCTCATCTCCCCATTTGTAAGTGTCCTGGTGGAAGCCGAGTGGCTTCCGCTCTAGGATATATCCGTGGATGGCAGGGTCTGCCTCGCCCTCCTGGCCTGTGTCTGTGCACGATCGCGGGAGATCCCTGGAAAGTGGGCAGCGGGCTCCTTCTGAAGGGTCTCGCGGTGTTGTGTCCACCTCCCCATTCGTGTTAGTTCTCGGTCTTGAGGGACCCCAAAAGTAGGTTGAGATCTCCTGACAGGGGAAGATCGATGATTGGTCCTTCTCTTTGTGCTTTTTGAACAAGCCTGGATAGACGGGAAACGAGAGACCGGACCAGAGGTGCTGGCCCTGCCTGCGATTCCACCTGGCTGAGAAAGCGCCCCCCGGGGACCGCTCAGGGAGCCTGTGTCTCAGGCAGAAACGCGGCAAGGCGGCCCCCTGCGCACTGAGGCCTCCCTCTTCCCCAGAGCAGAGCAGAGCCTTGGGGGGCCAACTTCCGCTGGAGGCTTGGGAGCCTCCAGAGGCAGCAAGCCAAGGACGCTGGCAGAGCAAAGCTTTGGGCTTCCAGAGAATGCTGTGCTTCACCAACCCACATCAGATTCTGGGTTCATGGAATTTTCTAGAAAGATTAGCCATGTTTTTCAGCCTCAGGGGGAAATGAGGAGCTGTCCTCACCTTCAGGTGAGATCTGGGTCACCCTGTACCTACTCCCGCCCAGGTCCTTTCTGTGAGGCCACGTGGCCTCTCCTGGCAGGCGCAGGGGCTCCTGGGTCTCACGTAGCCACACCTGGGGTTGGTACCCTGAGTGCGTTGTTGAACCCACTGCCTGCCGCGGGGCCGTGAGCCCCTCTCCATCTCCTCTTTCTCTGGCTGTCTTTGGAGGCAGAGTGGCCTGCACTCCCAGGGAAGGCGGGGCGGGTCCACAGCACACGTGGCCCGGCCCCACCCTCCGTGTGGACAGATCTCGGGGGCCACTGCCCAGCGCAGGAAGCTCCCCCAGAGCCCAGGGGAAGGGGCGGCCCACTGCATCCCCGGAGCCCACACTCCCCTCTCCTCTGTCATCGGGGCCTCTGAGTTGTCGAGTGCTTTGGTGGGAAATGGCAGGAGGACTGTGCAGTTCCCGCGTTTGCCGCTGTCACTGTCCTTTCACACCATTACTGCTGCGCCCCGAGGGGGGTGGATGGGCCGCGTCACGCGGGTCCTGCTGTTGTCCTCTCAGGGTGGTTCGGGCGGTGGTTCTGCCCCCCGTAGGACCTTTCCGATGGGCCTCCCAGGGCCCGTGGCAGAGCACATGTCTTCCGAGTGAGGCAGGGCCAGGCTCTCAAGGTACGTGAAGCACCTGTGGGTGACTCCACCAGACGAGGGCCGAGCGCAGCCACTGGTCAGATCTGAGCGGGGCTGCCTTCCTCACCTGGCTCAGGTGCGAGCCTGCAGGATGGCAGAAGGTGGAAGAGACTGGGTAAGGTGAGGATCAAGATGTGGTTTGGGGAGAGAAGGAAGAACAAGAGCTTGCGTCACGATGGGTCTCAGAGAGCCCCAGGGCTCGGTTCCGACCCCCCTGGCCCTTCCGTCTGGGTTCTCTCCAGGGACCGGTGCTCTCTGTGGCTGAGACAAGCCCACTCTCTGCTTGTTGTGCCAGTGTCCTGTCTAATTTCACATTTGTCCCATATTTTTCACCTTATGGTAAATTAAAAATTAAACTTTTAATGATAAAATGACATTGGCATTAACGAAACCCAGGAAGAGTTGGGTAGACGGCCCACCTCGCTCCTGCCGTGGTCTCATCGTAGGATGGGAAACACATGCAGGGAACAGTCTCTCTTCGACAGCGACCAAATCTGAGAGATGACAGCCATACTCTTCTCTGTTCCCCTCCCTGTCCTAACGTAATATTGGTGACATTGCCCCTTCAAGGACAGCAGGCAGGTTAGAAGAGAAAAAGTGCCCTGGACAAGAGGCCTCCTGCTGCGGTAGGAGACGTCCTTGAGCCTGGGGCTGCGCCTGGCCACGAGCTGCGCCAGCCCCTTGAGCTGTGGCCCACACTGTGGCCCACGCGTGGCCTGTGAGATGCCGCTGGTCATCAGAGTCAGCGGGAAACATGCGAAGTGATAGGTTCCGTGTTTTAAGATACCTGCAGGAAATAGAGGCTGAAGAGTTTTTCCATAGAACTCAAGAGAACAGTCTGAACTCTCGTCCTACACATGCTTGGGCATTTATTGTACAGTGTGAATCTACAACTGTTTATTTAAACTGTTTTAGTAACACTTCCTGAATTTGCATTAAACTTGTGGGTAAGGAATAAACTAAAAAAGGCCAAGTAATAAAGTTGGTGATAAAGTTAAAATTTGTTATAATTTTCACAAAATATTTATCAACATTTACCATCTACCTCAGGGGCTATAATGGTATCACTGACCACATAGAAGGCAGAAAGGAAAAAAAAGCTGCTAAGAGAACATCAACATCTGCGAAGTGGCTAGTAGAACCGTGTGCCTGACAGGATGAACCGAAGAGGCATTGCCCGCTGCTCTGGGAGCGTGGCTTTCCCTCTAGATAAATGACTATTCTCAGTTAATTTCGCTCATCTTCAATTCAAAATCTCGTCGTGCACTTACAGAAGATGAAGGGAAGGCCGTTAATGCCCCTGATGGTAGAATCACTTCACAGACCGTCAGATGATGCCAGTTTTAGACTAGGGTCATTTCAGTGATTTTCAAACAGAATATTAGTTTGCTCTAATAGTGGTTTTATTATTTTTTCATCCATGTCGTGGAATCCAAATACAACTTAGAATTTCCTTCTGCCAAAGGTCAACCCTTGACTTAATTGCTAATGTCACTGGACATGCAATTGATGATCATATTGATGATAAAATTATTTGTGTGAAAATTATGAATACGAGTATATAAATGTTGGTGAAGCTCAGCGTTTGTGGTAAATGTGTTACACTTGGAATCGATAGTGGTGTATGCATCATTTGTAACCGTGTCCAAACAAACTGGATATGTTATCAATTGAAACAGAAGCTGTGGATGTCAAAATTTATAAATAGTTACATTAATACATACACGGAGTAACTAAATTGCAAATTCATGGTCATGAGGCTGATGTTGATGTATTTTCAGAAAAACTTCGGCTTGGTAGTATGCACTTTCTCTCCGCTGCTCACCGTCAGTCAGATTTTGGAAATGTTGAGGCCCTTGGAGAATTACTTTGTAAATCAACCTAAGTGTCCAACAAAGATGGCGAACTTTTCTGCAAACAAGGCCCTAAATGTTGGCTGCATTTAGTTCTAAACTAGTTGTAAATATATTACAGAAGAATTCAACAAATAGAGCACCAAAACACACACACACAACTCTTGACTTTTGAAACTTTTATAGAGTTACAATTATTGAAAACAAAGGTTATGAACAAGAAGACATTAAAATTTATTCCTACAAAAGCAAGGAAGGAATAAAGTGACTTAAATGATGAAGCACACAAAATGCTAATTTGAAAAAATTGCAGGCAATTTTGTGAAAAAATTAAACCATTAAGGACATATAAAAATACATCAAGAGTGAAACATATTAACAGAAAAAGCTAAGAAAGTAGATGTGTACTGAGAATATTCTGTTTACATTCTCATTTTTATTAATAGATAATCAATACAAAAATGTTTTTAAAAATATTGTAATGGATACAGATGTTAATTTGTTTTTCAGAAAGTTTTTTTTTAATTTTTAAGAATAGTTTGTGACTAGAACTACTTAATAGGCTCCCAGTTTAATAAAATCAAATCCTTGGTCAATACGTGCTTTCGAGAAGCATGTAACTTTGTTTTGGCGCCCTCCTTCACTCTCAAAGGGGTCCTGGTTTGGATGAGAAATTATATGCACCCATTCCAGAGGCTCTCTTTGAGTGCAATGGCTTTAAAATCTGAGTGTAACTCCCAAATCGTCATCCCCTGCTTCCTTGTGAAGGAACCTCATCTGTTTCAGAATCAAGAGCAAAGGAGCCACAGGTGCTGGCCACGCAGGTGACGTGTCTGGCTGCAGAGAGAAAACACTACCCACTTGGAGCTGCAGGGGGCAGTGTGGTTCAGCCCGCCGCTGGACACGCGGCCAGCTAGGAAGGGCAGGGTCCCTCGGGGCAGGAGGGATTCTTGCCCTCAAACGTCCTGAGAGCCCCCATCATTGGGGTGGCCAGGTGGGGAGGAAGTCGGGGCTGGGAATGGGCAGAGGGGCACGAGAGACGGCCCCTGCCCTCGGGAAGCCCCAGGTGGTGTGGTCCCAGGAAGGAAGACTCTGTCTCAGGTCACTCAACATCAGAGGCTGGTAGGATGGAGGACAGGGAGAGGAGGGAGGGGCGCTCCAGAGAGGGGGCACTGAGCAGGGCTGCGGGGTCGTGGCGGGAGAGATGGGGGTCAGGAAAATCCCCCTGCTGCCGTGGCCTCCGCCGGCCTCCCAGTCTGCCGCCGGCTCCCTTGCCCTGCCCCTGGTGTGGCGACTCTCCTGGAGCCTCCCTCCCCCGACAGCCCCCCGAGCCTCACCCTCACTCCACGCCTGCCGACCACCCCTCCCTTCCCACCAAGCCCCAGACTCAACTCCTGTGGGCAGCCCCCCCCAGCATGTCCCACTGTCCTCTGAAATTCCACATGTCATCTTCACTGCAAGGACAACAGGACGTTGCTCATAGGATTTTGATGAGGGCTGATGAGGTCATTTATCTCAGAACTTCAGGCAGCTTATCATACTTCACAGGAGATCCGTAAATCATAGCTTACATTTTTGCTTTACGTTCCATGTTAAAAACCATCTTTATCCTCAAACTGGAGGCCCATCCACCCTGTCTCAGCTGATGAATGGGGCCGCTCCCGCTTCACATCCCAAGGTGGCAACCCTAATACCTCTGGCACCCACTTGTCACCCACACCCGACTGAGGACCCTGCCTGGAGTCCATCTCGGAACCCCCTCTCACTCCGTCCTCCTTCGCAGTCCCCTGCCCCAGCTTAGCCCCCTGGTCCATGCTGAGACCAGTGCACCCTAAATGTTCTTGAGCACGGGAACCACCCAGGAATCGTAAGAGGTGGTGGGTCTGGGGGTCCTGAGACTCTGCATTCTTCTCGAGCTCCTGGACCACTCTGGGCAGCAACAGCCTCCCCTGTGCAGAGCTGAGGTCTGGCTTCCAGGGCTCCTTCAAAGCGTTGCTCACAGCCAGAGTTTTCAAACTCCAGTCTGTACAGATGATTCACCCTCCAGATGTTCAGATTTCCTACATATGGCACTGGGCCCAGGAACGGGCATCTTCCCTTAGCACCCTCCAGCAATTCTAACAGTGCAAGTTGTTGACAGCACCAAGCCTGGCCCTAACACGGCATTCCAGGGCCGTTGCAATTTGGCCCCAAAACTGTCCATCCTCGCTCATTTCAGCTCCTTCACATGCCAGAGGTGCCGCAGTCCTAACTGTGAACTGCCAGGATGACAGGGCCTGCCTGGGCTTCCTTCACGCCTCTGTCCCCTGGCCCGTGTCCCCTCTGCCTTCTCTTCCAGATGACTCTGTCTGCATGTCATTTCTGGGGAAGGGTCTATGGACTGTCCTGGTGGAGTCACTGTCCCCCACCCTGTTCCTTGGCGCTGTGGCCCAGCTCCAGAGCGTGGCAGGGGGTGTTGGGGTGGCCGACCAATGCCTGTCTCCCACCTGGATGGGCAGACTGCACTCACCTGTGCGTCTCCGGGGCTTCTACAGGCTGCCTGACCCGAGTAGTTGCCCAATGAAGAGTAGTAAAAAGGCATCCGATGGAATAAAAAGACAAATTTCTAATCAAGTTGATGGCTGGTTGGCTTTTGAGGGGAGTAAAAATAAAATCTGCCTTGTCAAAAATAACCTATTTTGATCATCTCAGTTCTGGAGATCACACATATTTCATGCCCTACATACTTAGCATTTGGTAGGCTCACAGCAGACACTGATTAAATACAAATCCTTAAATTTCTGCATGGCTTTGATTTCTGCTTCAAGCATTGTTTTTGTATGGATTTGTGTCTGTGCCTAGCAGGGAGCTTGTGCGAGCCCTTGAGAGCAAATGGCCGGGGAGGGGCGCTGTCCTCAGCCTTGGCGTAGAAATGGGGTGGTAACGGGGCTTGGGTGATAGGACATGTTTAAATGCTGCAAGGGCTATCGCCCTCTGCTGGTCACACCAGGAAAGCCACCCACCGCTCCGAGCCGCGCTTCAGACCTGGGTGCCCAGTGGATGAAGGAGATGATCTCTGTTCTCACGGGTGCCGGCCTCCTAGCTCAGTGAGCATTTGGAGAAGAAGATTGTCAGATTAATGCATGAGATGAGAAAAGATGGTTCAACTAGGAATCTGCATCTCTGGAGTTGGATTAAACCATGAACACTGCCCAGTTACTCTGTAATTTACTCAAGCATATTAAAAGTATCGAGGCAGTGTGCAACAGGATTCTAACAAACTGTCTGGCAACATGTGCAGAAGAGCTGCCTGTGCAGGGCAGGACAGAGTCTCCGGTGGTCCTGGGTTCGGATCATGGCCCCTCCACGTCCTGCAGCCTCACTTTGGGCCAGTCCCTCTCCCTCCAGGAGCCCCCGTTTCTCAGCCCTTGCAGGGATAATACCCGCATAGAGGGCCCAGCACACAGTAGGTGCTCACGCAAGGAGCGCTCTCTGTCTGTAGAAGGCTTACTTTATACATCTAAAATGTATATTTTAGAAATAAAAATGAGGAAAGAGGTAAAAGTGCTGATTGCCGCTATTGTAGCTGTTCTGGGCTAATTGTTATAATGTGCTCGTAATGGTTTCATCTTAATAGTGGCGATTACTGGAAAACAATTAGGATTTCTCACGCTCATTCAGATGCCTTCCCTAATTACTAGCATTAGTGTTCACCATGCAAGCAGCCCCAGGAATGAATGTTTCTTGGCCTCAGTTCTGAAATGGGGTCCATTCACGTCTCTAAGGGAGGCTTCCTGCAGGAAAGTGCTGTCGGTGGGGACGGGGTGCCCCAGGCTGACCTTGGATGGGGTTCGGTGGATGGGAAGCGGGAGAGGTCCATACCCTGACCGCATGTCTGCATTGTCACCAGCAAAGCTCACTGGGCAGGTACCACAACCCACCCTCACCCGCCAGTGAGCCTCTCCTGAGGGTTTCTGTACCACCAAGCCGTCCCTGTCATGTTTACTGTTGACCTAAGATGTGTTGACAAAGTGGAGCTCCAGGTGGGGGTGGGAGGTGACTGCCTGTGGGTTCCACTTTGCAATCTGGGTCTTCCCCCAGGGCACCCCGCTCCCCCCAATAAATGCTCACCTCCGTCCCCAAGTGCCCAGCTGGCTCTGTCAGGATGAGCCAGCTGTGGCCCCCTGCTCGGAGGGAGCTGCCTCCACCTCACCTGAGAGTCTGGACACGAATGCAGTCAGATGCGAGGCCAGGCGGAAGCTGCCGGAGCCAGAGCGAGCGTGTAGGGGCAGCAGAGAGCCAGAAACTGTCTCTGCTGGGTCATGAGACACCTTCCAGGCCCGGGCGGCTTCTGGGCTGGGCTTGAAGAGATGACATTTCCCAGGTGGGGAGAGAGAGAGAGAGGAGGACGAAGGAACAGAGGTGGGAAAGGACAGTGTGGCCAGAGAGCAGGGCGTGGGTGGGAGGTGGGAGTGCCCGGGTGACGGGAGGGCAGACGACAAAGGTCCCAGGATGCCAGGCTGAGTCTCCCAGATGTGACTTCTGCTGAGTGGTGCGGGTCTGGGACACGACCGCCCTTGGTCCAAGTCCCCGCCCGGCCCTCGCTAACCAACAGCAGAGCTGGGCCTCTGAGCCGCGGTCCCCTCCCGTGAGTGAGTGTGAGTGGTCACCGTGACTGCATCACCCTGGTGTCGAGAGGTTCAGTGAGGTGATCGGGAACGTGACAGGCAAAGCTCTTGCTCAGAGGAAGTCCTGGCACGAAGTTAGCTCTTCCTACCCCCGTCATCATGTCGAAGGCCGGTGGGCGCGTCCCTGAGCCTGTCCTTGCCTCTCCGCAGGTCCGCCATGGAGCCCTTCTGTCCGCTCCTGCTGGCAGGTGTTAGCCTGCCGCTCGCCGGGGCTCTCAAGGGCAACGAGACCACCACAGCGGAGAGCAACTGGACCACCACGACCTCAGGTAAGGACCCGCCGCCTCACTCTCAGCTGTCCTGGCCACTGCCCTGCTGCCACCGCCTGAGCTCCTGGGAGTGTTTGGCGGGGTCGATAGAGGGGTCGGGGTCAGAGGAAAAGGTGTAGCTGACTTCCTCAGTGTGCTTTTAATATTTCACGCCTACAAAAACAGGCAGGCTAAAAAAGCTGGCTTGGCATTTGGTTGTTTAGCAAAGCTTGGCATGTGGAGGTGACAGATGTACACCCCCAGCTGGGGGTTGGTGTCAGCCCTGGTGAGAAGCGGGAGAGCGAAAATCCTGTTGTGCAGGAAACCAGCCACGAACACGTGTGGACCAGACGGGAGGAGTGTAAACGCTGTCGTGACGGTGATGATGGTAATTAAGAAGTTACTGTTAATGCTCTAGGTGAGATTTCGGTGTAGGGGTAGGTCTATTTAAAGAAAGCAAGAGTCCTTACCTGTTAGAAGCGCGTGTATTGTGAAGTCTAGGCATCGCTTGGAAAAGAATGCATGGGAAGGAGGGGCATTCTAGAACAAAGTCAGCTCTGTCCTGAGAAGAACACTGGGGGCCAGATACCCGGGAGGGGAGGTTCATTATTGTATTCTCTCACCTTTTTCATATTTTGAAAAATAAAAAAGCAGGCAGAAAAAGAGTGCAGTGATACACACGCAGCCACATGCTCAGTGAAAAGCTAGACACAAAAGACCACATCCGATCCCATCCATTGGTAGGAAACGTCCAGACAGGCGCATCCGCGGAGAGGGAAAGTCGGTGAGTGGTTGCCTGGGGCTGGGGTCGGAATGGCTGTGGCCACAGACAGGCAGGAGGGATCTTGCTGGGCTGGTGGAAATGTTCTAGAACTGGATTATGGTAAGGGTCACGCAACTCCGTGGCTTTACAAAAAACCATCGAATTATACGCTTAAAATGGGCATGTGTAATGATATGTAAATTTTACCTCAATGAAATAAATAAATACTATGTGAAGTCAAAAGAAGGAAGAAGAGGAAAGGAAGAAGAAGAAGAAGAAGAAATAAGAGTGAATGCTGGGTTCAAATTCCTGCTCTACCACTTATTGGCTGAGTGACCCCGAGTAACTTACTGAACCTCTCTGTGCCCCAGCGCGTGCATTTATGAAGCGGAGGTAGGAATAGTACCTACTCTGGGCAGTGCTGTGAGCATTGAAGAGACGACTGCACTTACGACACTCCCTGCAGTGTAGAAGGACTCACCAGCATGGGCCAGACCCCGCTGCGGTGAGGAAGGAACGTGTCCCAGGTGGCCGGCGATCTGGCCAGTCTCCTGCTGCCGGAGAGCTGGCTCTCCAGTCCCCGTTATCTGCCCTTGGCTGCTGCCTGACACAGAGAGAAGCCCGGGTCTGACTGGACAGGGATTTCCTGGGCTACTCATGCCTTCCCTGCAGACATCCAGGCCCCTCCGTGGCTGCCGACGCCTTCTGCGGGAGCCTTAGGAGGAAACTGTATCCAGCAAAGGTTCGTCCCTCCCTCTGCACTGGGGCTGGCACCAGGCCCTCCCCACAGCCACAGCCCTGCTCCCTTCGCTTCCCTCTCCGTCCCCCAACACGCGGGGACCTGACGCTGGACGACCTACCTGGCAGGGTATGGTGTGTTAGCCAGGATTCTCCAGAGAAGCAGAACCGATAGGATGTGTGTGTATATGTCCATATCCCACACATAAATACATGTGTTTATTAAAAGGAATTGAAACTTCATATATTTATACTATATATATATATATAAAACAAGGAGATGTAAGAACATAAATATTTATTATCAGGAACTGGCTCATGCAGTTAGGGAGACCGGCAAGTCCAAGACCTGCACGGCTGGTGCGTCAGTTCAAGTGCGGCGGCCGGGGCTGCCACGTACCCAGGAAGAGCCGATGTCACAGTGTGGAGGGGTCGGGCAGGGGACTCCTCCTTGACTGGGACGGGGCTGCCCTTTGTTCCATTCAGGCCTCCAGGGATTAGAGGAGGCCCCTCCACACTGGGAAGGGCAATTTGCTTTGCTCAGGGCGCCAGTTCAAATATTAATCTCATCCACGACAGCCTCGCAGAGCACCCCGAATAAGGTTTGACCAAATATCTAGGCAACCACGGCCTAGTCAGGTTGGCACATAAAACTAAGCATCATACTTGGTCATAGCAAGGCTTAGGGAGGACAAAAATTATTGACATCAGCCTCCCTCCAGGAAACCCTTGTTAGAAAATGCTTAGAATATGGCAACATTCAGGCTGGGTCAAGGGTTTAATCCCCACCCAGCTCGAGGGCCTCACGTGGTTTTCTAACCCTGAACAAATGTCCTACGAATGCACCGTTGGCCCCAAGAGGAGGGAGGAAGTGAAGCTCCCTCGCCGACAAAGCCCCTGGCTAGGCTAGGAGAGCAGTTGTCAGCGCCCACGCACCTTTTTCCTCCTCACGTTGGAACCCCAAAGAAATCCAACACCACAAAAAAGGAAGGTCAGAAGCTGCCAGCAAATACAAACTGCATTCCCTGTGCTGCCCCTTCGCAAGCCGGCCCTCTAAGCGGGGTCATTGGTGGTGTCCAGGAGCCTGGGACACTCGAGACCTGGGGACCGTGAGTCCCTGCGCTTGGCAGAGGGGAGCTGGGCTCTGCCGGCTGGTGCCCAGCACCTGCAGGGATGTTCAGTGAAACATCAACCCACAGTCCCAGCTTGTCTTCGCAACGCTGACCGCCTGGCCATTGACAAGGCCCTGGCAAGCTGCCGGGAGGCACCTGTTCACATTCAGGAGCCGTAACGGCAGAGCATCCGTTTGCCCAAAAGTGGGAAGAAGGATCTGCTGGAGCTCCGCGGGCACCGTCGGGGTGATGTCCGCCCCACACCCGGGGCTCTTCAATTTATTGGAGAACAAAATTATTGGCTCATAATACTGCATGGATGGGAGGGGGTTACTTTCAGGAAGAGGGGACTGTCATGTGACCTCCGCACCCAGAACAGAACCACGTGTGAAACTCAGCTCAGCACAGCCTCTGCCAGAGCCTGGGGCCTCGGGGCTCAGCCACAGCTGCTGGTCCCAGAAGTCGGAGAGAAACAGGTCTCGGGCTGTAGGTGCAGACGCTGCTTTGGCCTAGAATTCTGGCGGCGGGGTGGGGGGAACCCGACCCTGGGAAGCGCTCTTCAAATGGTCCTCTGATCCCTGAAAGAAGTATGAAGTATCATTTGAGAGGATAACACATTGCCACAATGTACCAAAGCAACAGGAAATTGTTCCATTTGCTCGTTGAGCAGGATATATTCAATATTCATCAAGACAAGGAATCAGAGGTAAATATTTATAAATTATATAACAAAGTGTCATTATCCATATTATATAGGACGAATTCCTAAAAGTTAATATGTGAAAGAACACAGTAGGGAAACGGGGAGAGAATATGACCAGAAATGCAAATATCAAATGAATTAGGTTTCACTAATCATGAGAAAATGCTTAACCCTCTAGAAATCAGAGAAATGCAAATTAAAATGACATTACCGTTTTACCTATCAGATTGAACAAAACGGAAAGGGTTGCCAATACCCAGGAGAACAGAGATTGGCTCCGTCATGCTCTCTGGTGAGCACAGATGTTGCAATCTTTGGGGCTGGCAGTTTGGCGATTCTACAGAAACGCTAGCGAGATGCACAAAGACATACAAATAATTTGCAGAATTATAGGTAATAACGAAAAGGTTGGAAACAACCTAAATGTCCATCCTATTTGGTCTGCCTGAAAAGTGTGATTACCCAGAATGAGGAAGCTCCTTGGGACGGACGTGGCAACTCCCCGAGACAGACAGCGGATGAGACGGGCAAGCCGCGGAACGGCCCGACCCCACATTTCGTCTGTTTCCTTCACGTTTAACAGCGCTGTATCAGGACGTGTCTTAAAGTTGGTAGCTCTTCACAATTATAATTAGTATCTTTTTTCCTTTCATAGTGGTTCTTAAAATAACTGTACTTCTTACAATCCACGAAGCCTTAGATGAAATGAGAGAGTAGTATGAATCTATTTATTTGCCAAACCTACATATTTATGAATGTAAATGTATAGGCGGAAATGTCAGGAAAAATACACTGCAATATTTTAACTATATTTAACTCTTGGAAAGAGAAAGGGTTCCTGAAAATTGAAACTCTTAGGCTTGAGTACGAGATGGGACCTTAAACCATTCATTCCGCACCCTGCACTTGCGTGAACTGCGTCTCTCCAACGTGGACATTCTCTGTCTCTGGGAGTTCCTGGGGGAAGGAAGACTCGGGGTGAAGGCGGGAGAGGAGAGCAGGGAAGGACAGGAGGTAGGCGACACAGTAAGAGCAGCTGTGCTCTGGGGCAGAGCCAAGGTGGCCCCTGGAAGGCCCGGCTGTTGATGGGAGCTCGGGCACAGGGCACTGGGCGGCCACGCTCCAATCAGATCGCCATTCTCCCGTCTCCTCCCAACTCACACTCAAGCCTAAGATTTTCAGTTTCCAGGGCCAGAATCTGTGTAAGCAAACATGCACACATACACACACACACAATTGGAAGGTATGCATATGTACACAATCCGTGTGAACATATATACACACTTGGCTGGACAGGATAACATCAGCGGGACAGGCAGTCAGGAAGAAGCTGCTTCAGGTGGACCCGCTGGGTACTCCCCTCCCAGGGGAGGCTCCTTCCCACCCCGACCCCCTGTCCCGCCCACCTGAGCCGTGTCAACGAGGAATGAAAATAGAATGTGACCCTGGAATTTTCAGATGCCCCCTGACCCCCGCCCGGAGCACACGCTGCCCAGGGACACAGCACAGCCCGCACAGGCTTTTTGTTTTGTTTGTTTCTTTCTTTCTGGCCCACACTGTTTTACAGAAACAGTTTCGGTTTCAATTGAATTACTTACCAATATTTAAAAATCAAGAAATTTTTACATAAAAACGTTCATTTTTTCTTTTGGAAAATTGGAAGAACTGGGCACTCTGGGCCAACCTTCTGCTTGGCCGGGGGGCTGGAGCTGAGGAGTGGCCACCCTGCAGACAGGACACGACTCCTAGTTCCCCAGCGCCCATCAGGCCCACCCTGCCTGGGGATGTGCCCACCTGACCTTGGGAGGCTGTGGGGTTTGCCCCCCAGAACAGCGGTGGCTGCAAACCGAGGGCCCTTGCAATCCATCCTTCTGCCCACCTGTGTGGCCCCTCTGGGGCTTGAGCCATCGAACCCGTCCTCTAAGGAATCACCATGCCTGTAACTGCAGCCTTCACTGCAGGCATGAAGTTGGAGGCTGGTGCAATGTAGACGTTTCCTTCCACATCGGAGTTTCCCTGCATGGGGCCCAGGAGAGGAGAGAGGGTGCGTTTGGGTGCTCTCGGGAGGCAGAAGGCAGGAGGGGGACCTGCTGCCCAGGCTTTGTGGCTGCCTTTGGCCAGGAGGGGATGGAGCCGAGTCGGGAGTGCGTGGAGTGGGCTCAGCCCTGCCGAGGGTCAGGGGCCCTCATCAGCCGGGCTTGTGTTGGCGCCAAGGCACTGGCAGGGTGGGGCGGGGTGCTCTTTGGAGCTGCAGGTGTGGGAGCCTCAGGCCAGGTGGCCCCACTCAGCGACACTCTGCAGTGGGCAGAGCGGGGCCAGAAGGGAGGGACTGGGGCACACACCCCTAGACGCTCAGCTCAGCCTGGTGCCCACCCGACCTCGTGCAGGGTGTGAACCAGCCCCTCGGGGCCAAGGCCACAGACACCTGACTGTGGGGCCGCAGAGGACGGCCAGGCTGCTGGGCCACTGAGCACTGTCACACGGAAGGGGAGTACTTAGTAGGTGGCAGGTTAACGGTGCCCTCGCCCATGGCAGGAGTCGCCTCCTTGTCATGGACCAACTGTGTCCTCAGGGAACTTCCGCATCTCATGGTCACTCAAGGCCTTAAAATTTCATCATTTCTTAGAAATGTATGCATGGACCACTCCCAGGGTGCCGGAGTCAGTGCCAGGCCCTGGAGGTGGAGGGTGGCCGAGGAAGGTCCAGCCCCTGGCCTGGGAGCTTGCGGCCTAGCGGCAAGGCAAGGGGCCATGCGGTCCCCTTTGGAATACACATGTGGGTTCTAGGGCCTAGGGAGATTGCAGGGCTGTGTCGCCTGCCCGGCACTCGAGCATTGGTGAGGGTCTGGGCTGGCACTTGAGAAGTGCACAGAGCCCTCCAGGCTTAGGGGCTGGTGCTTGGGGCTTCTGGGGACCCAAAGACTTGGGAGCCCAATCCTTGCCTTTGAGGAGCTTCCACAGAACAGGGGAGCCAAGGCAGTCACCCCTGTTCACTCATAGCAACGTGGGGGTCTATGCTTTGAGGCATATGCAGAAGAGGAACCAGAGGGCTTCCTGGAGGAGAGGGCCTTTGAGGAGTGGGAACATTTTGGTGAGGAGGGGCCAGTGTGGCAGGCTGGGCACAGCAGGAATGAAGCCAGACGTTGGGAGGGTGTGTGGGGTTTGAGGGTGGTGAGAAGCTGCTGGTGCCCGTTGGAATCGGGATGTATGGGGCGGGGCAGGTCCTGGGAAGCCACAGGCCACAGGCCTGCTCTCTGGAGCAGGGCGTGGGGATGTGGGTTCCTTGGCTGGGGAAGGTCAGCCTGGCAGGTGTGCGGGGCAGAGTTGGAGCGAGGGTGGTGCCTGGGACACTTGCCCTCTGGCAGGGGGAACGGGGAGCTGGCAGCTCTGGAAGGTTGGTCACAGCATGCCAGGCTGCAAGGCCTCGCCCCACCCAGGGCCAGGCAGCTTCCCTGGGCCTTGGGCTGCTGCTCACAGCGGGCCTGGAGCCGGGCTGCGCTGTCCAGGGTCCGAGCAGCGAGCACCTGCCCCTCCGCCCTCCTCCGCCTCCCTGGGGGAGAGCCAGGAGCCCTGCTCAGGGAGCCAAGCAGCTGGGCCAGCAGGCAGGCCACAGGAGGGTCTGGGGGACTCGTCCCTGTGGTGCCTTCCCCAGGGGCCTCGGACAGGTCATGCCACCCACTCCTCAGTCCCGGTTTCTTTCTCCATGTCGACGGCAACAACAAAAGCTGTCTGTCTGTTACTTCGTGGGGATGGTGGAACCGCTTTGCAAACTCTTCCTGGGGCCAGGAAGAAGTGCTGATGGACGGGGACCGCTTTGCAAACTGAAAGTGTGTGCCACCTGGTGTCCTTTCCCCCCGCAGGCCCTGGGGACCCGGGCGCCGCCCAGCCGCTGCTGGCCTGGCTGCTGCTGCCCCTGCTGCTGCTGCTGCTCTTCCTCCTGCTGGCCGCCTACTTCTTCAGGTAGGAGTGTCCCCGGCTGCTGACTTGCCCCGACCGGCTCGGAGGAGGAAATGAGCCTTCTCGAGGCTGCTGGGCGTGGGCCGCGCAGAGAGGGCGGCCGGGCAGCCGGGCGGGGGGACGTGCGTCGGCCGGGCCCTGGCACGGCTCAGCCATGAGCAGCAGGAAGAGCTTCTCCCGGCCCTCCTGGTGGGTATCCCTCTGCCGGGGGCTCTGGGCTCTCTGGGGACCGAGATGTGCTGAAACCTAACGCGTCTTGTGCCCCCAAGGTTCAGGAAGCAGAGGAAAGCCGTGGTCAGCGCCAACGACAAGAAGATGCCCAACGGAATCTTAGAAGAGCAAGGTACGGACAGTCCTCTCCGGGCTGGGGTTTGGGAGAAAATATGTTCTTTCCTAACAGACGGCGGGCTGTTTTCTTTCTTTCACACCTAAAGTAAATTTTAAATTCCTTCAGCTTTGCCACCGTCACCTCGCTCGACCTGGCATTATGCTGTCATTTATTTGTGACTGCAGAATTTCACTATTTCAAAACTTTACTTAGAGGCTTATTTCCCTCTGGTGTGGAACAGACGTTTGAGACATTGTGTTTGTGGCTTTTTTGGAGAGACTGTTCACATCCTGTCGTTTTCACAGGGCTGTGACATATAACGTTTCTCAGTGAGCCTCATGAGCATTCTTAGAGGAGGCCGATTCGTAAACTCTTCTACTGAAAGTGCCCCGTGTCGGGCTCCAGCTGAAAGAAGGGGAATTGCCCCACTGCAGTATTCACGGAGGATCAGTCCGCTGGGGGCATTTCCAGCTTTTACACTCGAAGTGCAGTTTCTAACGTGTGAGGGCTTCTCACACACGGAGATGGCAGAGGAAGGGGTATAAGCGGAGGCTTTAAGAAACATGGTTCACCCCGTGACGACAGCTTCCTGTAGTCAGCTTCCTACCCCGCCGTGCCGTGGTTTGGGGGAACACATGTGCCGTCAGACTTCAAACAGAATTCTAAAACAGACCCCGCGGCGATAAAGAGAATATCAGCAGAACACCTAGCCGAGACGCAGCTTTGTAGTGCTTGGGGGCCCCGCGGCCCCGGTTAGATGGCAGTGTGGCCCCAGGGGCCACCTCCCTGCCCCGCTCCTGCCCTGCACATTGCCACGGCGGGATGGGGGGAAGAGGGTGCGGCTGGCGCGCAGCTGAGAGGCCCGGGGCACTCATTCTCCTCCCGTCTGTGTCTGTCTGTCGTCGGAGCCAGCCTCGGGCGAAGCTTTTGGCTGGGCTTCAGAACCGCTCCGCTCCGCAGGTGGGAACAGGCTCTTTTGCAAGTGTGACAGCCAAGTTAGCACGTTCGCCTCCTCAGAACCAGCTCATTCTGCAGGAAGAGCACATGCCGGTGACTTCTCCTCTTGCCTCTCGCTCTGAGCTGGCGGAGGCACCTGGTCAAACACTCCCTCGAAGCCTGTCCTCCTTCTCGATGCCTCTTGTCCCCTTCCCCAAATAAGGATGGTTTCTCTCTTTTCCCTTGGAGCTTAGGGGGTTCGAAGAACCAGGACTGATTATTACAAAGAAGAGAAGGCCGCCAGGGACTCATATCCTAACCGATTTCCAGGCTGTTCTGAGCTTGCACCCAGAAATTATAATTACCCTTCTCTGTTTCCAAACCTGGAAACCTGAGCTGGAACATGGGGCCGCCTCCTGTCCTTCGTGGAAGGAGCAGGAGCTGCAGGAAGGAGAGGCCGGAGGGAGGGTGGCTGGATGAGTGGTACGGGGAGGGGACAGACTGTCCACGGTGGGGGAGGGCGGGTAGTGCTGGACAGAGGGACGCCCACCACTCACTGATGACATGGACGCGTCACAGCATCAGACGCTGGGATTTAGCGGCTCAGGCCCGGCTTCGTGGTGGCTACGTGGTTCAAGAGGGCTGTCCCTGCCTGCGGCCTTGCCATGTCCTCAGAATTGGCAGTCATTTGGTTACTGAGTCACCTGCCCAGGAATGTGGCTAAACGGCCCCCATGTTTCTCTCGGTCCCACAGAGCAGCAAAGGGTGATGCTTCTGAGCAGGTCCCCCTCCGGGCCCAAGAAGTACTTCCCCATCCCCGTGGGGCACCTGGAGGAGGAGATCCGCGTCCGCTCCGCCGACGACTGCAAGCAGTTCCGGGAGGAGTTCAACGTAAGTGTGGCCAGGTCGCCTCTGTTTTCGTGCCACGTGGTAGAGACGGAGGAAATACAGTGTCACGGGTGGGAGGGGCCATCCCAGAGACTCAGAACCCTTCACCACCAGTGACGCCGGCCCACAACCTGCTGTCTGGTGCCGTCCTCCTTCAGGGACACGTATTCTGGGTTTGTAAGATGAGACAGTTGAGTCAGAGGTTTGTGAAGCCTCCTTCCAGCTCCGACACTGAGCGTCGAGTTCCAACATCAGTTGTGACAGAAACACTGTTATCTTGATAACGTGCAGGGCCAGGGCCTGAGCATGGCATGGTGGGACAGTTTCATGGCGAAGGCGGCAGAGCCCCAGACCGTCCTTCCGTAGCCTGGGGAGCTCGAGCACCCAGCTGGAGTGGGAAATGCCCCTCCTCTGAACCACCGCTGCAGGGGCTGCCTTGAGGGGACACTGGCCCCATCTGCCATGTGTATCTCTGTGACAGACGGGTGGATGATGGATGGGCAGACAGACAGACAGACACAGAGACAGACCCGGGGAGTGTTGTCCTGGGTTTTACTATTCCCTGCCTATCCCTGGCGGTGTTTTGAGTTTCGTTTTACGCGTCTTCACCTTTCTGTACACGGCCTGTGTGAGTGTCGCGCTCGGACGCAGAGAGGTTTCGGCAGGGTGGCTGACTGGCCCTGGCCTGCCTGTCGTGCGCTGGCCCCGGCACATCTGGCTTCCACTGTCCAGGAAGGGGGCATGGGCTGAGCCCGTCTTAGTCACCTCACAGCTGGAACGGGAGGCTGAGCCCACGGATTTTGTAAGCAGCGGAGTGTGGTGCAATCGTCACATCTGAGGATGGCATGAACGCTGCTGCAGATATGTGACTCTTCACACAGGTGCAACGTGGGAGGGAGGGGGAGGCGATGGCGCATCCACACTGTACGTTGCTTAGTTTTCGAGCGCAAGCCTCATCTGCCTTTGTCTTGCTTCCTTTTTATTGTTTCCAAATGTGTCCCCTTTTTTTGAGAAATTAGGTCATATTGAAAGACAGCTCCAAGCACTATTGTTTTGCAATCTCTCAGCTGACAAGAGAAGTTAATTCTCCATTTTCAAAATAACTCTCCGAGTTTGCGGCTAGAAGATGTCCCCTCCCTCCTCGTCCCATTTCCCCTCCATGAGGAGGGGCCGGAGGCTGCGTTCGAGGGTGGCGGGCTCGCAGCCAGAACCAGCTGGCTGTGCCACCCGCTCAGAAGTGGGGGCAGCTCCCCAAGGGGCTGGGGATAGGCTGGGGCGGGTGAGGCACTTGCCCCAGGCACAAAATTTAAGGGGGCACCAAAAAGCTCCGTAGTTAGGATAGATCATATTTTAATGCAACCCTTAAAATACCAAAATTAATGCAAACAGAATTATAAATGAAGACAGGATCTGCTGACTGATTTTTTCTGTTGCCTCGAGCTCCGATTTGACTTGTCAACGCACATTTACTGATGCTGTCGTTATTCCAAAGTTTAATATTTTGGTCATCATGGATTTTGTGCATTAATTTGGATTTTAAAAAAAATACTGCATTAGAAACTTATTTATCTTAATTCCTGAGGTTTGGGGCACCCCTTTCAATTTTGCGTCTCACACTCCTCACCCCCACCCCGACCCCTCAGCTAAATACTCGAGTCCCTCTGCCCAGTGACGGGCGGGAGATGCGACGCAGGACACGAGCACTGGAGCTGGAGTCTGGACTAAGGAGCTGGTCCTGCTCCTGGGGGCCCTGGGTGAGCTGCCGGTTTGCTCCTCTCTCCAGCGAGGGGTTGGCCACACCCTCGGGCCACGTGCCTGCAGCATCCCTCTTCCAAGAGCACTGGCGGCTGCGTGGCCAGCCCCGTCTTGGGTCCTCAGACGGACACGCATGGGTTTGGCTTTAGAACCCTTTCATTCTCTTTTCTTGCCTGCTGGCCTGAGTCCGCTCCCAGCTGTGAAGAGGAGACACAGGAGCCTCAAAGAGGTCGATCCAGTTGAACTTGGACACTTATGTTTTCCTGATCTAAAGTTGGGGCGGAGCTGATGAGGATAACAAGGGTTTGGTATTGGGGGCAGTACAGTGAGTTGGATGCTGAGTGTTTGTCCCAGCTTGGAGGACTTGGGAAATGTACTTACCCTCTGCCTCAGTTTCCTCATCTGTGAAATGGGGATACTCCCTGCCCTCACAGCTCGTGGTGGCCTGTAGATGAGGTGAGATAACATGCCACATGTAAGCCGGTCCTTGTTAGATGAGCTCTGTGGTCTCCGCCCTGCAGTGGCAGAACCCTATCCTGGTAAAATGCGCTCCCCAGGTTAAGTCCTGGCAAGTGAGCGCCGTTGGGCCAAGGACAAGTCCCCCTCTCCAGACAAGATCCTCCCTGCCTGTCCCAGCCAGTTACTTCAGGCCGGGTGCCGGGGGCCGACCCTTTGGTAAACGCTGTGGAAACGCGCAGGGAGGTGTCCCCGGGAAAGGTCCCAGCACAGTGAACAAACCGGAACCATCCCCTGGGCCTGCTGAACAGCTCGGGCCTCTTGCAGAGCTGCCCACGGCTGGCTCCTCGTGCATGTGCTGCCATCTGCCCAGCACCGCCAAGGGGGGGCCGGGGAGTGTGGCACCTGCGTTCATGAATGAAATCTCGCCTCCAGCAGACAGCAAACTCCGCCGTGGACAATTTGCATAATCGGACAGTCGGCCGCAAGCTGTTTATCAGTCAGTTGCTATGTGCCAGGCTGAAGTGCGGTGCTGCAGGGCTGGGTACCAGAGCCATCCCCAGCGTGCCCGTTTCCCCTGGGCCACCTGCGCAGCTCCGAGACTTGAGAACCTGGCAGACTGACAGCGAGAAAATGCCGCCCAGTGCGCGTGGCTGGTATTCTGTGTGCTTGGCTCTGGCGCGTGTGCAGGGCACAGAGCCGGGCGCTCCCCTCACTCGTTCGACCCTCTGTGCGGGCGGGCAGCGCTGCGCCATCTCCACGGCTGAATCGGGCAGCTGCCAGGGCCACACAGCTGGGGGTGTCAGAGCCTGGTCCGTCCTCACCGCTCAGACCCCTGCAGGGAGACCTCTCAATTTCTTTTATCTTACCCGTTAATGGACTTCAGTTTAGAGCAGCGTTAGGTGTATAGAAAGTGCGGAGTTCCCGCATACCCGTCTCTCCCCTGCACACCGTGTCCCTGGCGTCAGCACCTCCACTGGGGTGCTGTGTGAGTCACAGCGCTGGTGCGGTGCTCCTGACTGGAGGCCGTACTCAGGCTCCGCGTGGGTTTGACAAACGCGCAGCATCAGGCACCCACCAAGCATCATGCCTCCTTTGTGTGGTCAGCCCTGCAGTCGAAAGGCTTTGGAGGGTAGAAGAGGAGAAGGCTCTAGGACGTTACCACAAATGTAGCGTTTAGGTTTGGTCAAGGTCAGCATTAAGATAGCTCCGATGAGTCAGGAACTCCTTGGGGAGCAGGTGCTAGTGGCTGCCAATGAAGCTAAGAACCACCGTTGGCCTTGGGGAGGCGCCCCCCAGGCAGACCCTCCACACCGGCCACGGCAGAGCCTCAGCCTGTGGCCGTGGGGTTTGGTGGCCCCAAAGCAGAGGAAGGAGGGTGGCCTGGAGTTCCCACTGTGAGCACCAGCTGGGTGGGACTTTGCGATTGCAGACGCTTCCTGCCCCGGAAGAGGAAGGCTCAGGGCACCTGTGGGTGGCAGGCCAGGCCCTGACCACATGTGAGCCACCCCCGGGGCCACGTGGCTTTGACCCAGGGCCCACTGTGAGGCCTGCCCCACTCTCTTGGGGACTGACGGGGATGCACAGATGTCTTCTGTTTTTCCACGCTTGAAGAAGTGAGCACCCTCCCTGTGGTCCGGGTGCCTGCGGCTGCAGCCACACTGCCGGACCCCCACCCAGTGTCTGCCCCTTGCCCGCCTGGTGACCCTGCCTTGCCGTGGCTTTCTGTTTCCTCATCCACAAAACGGCGTGATCCTAGTGTCACCTAATAAAGTTGAGTTGTGGAGGCTGGGGCAGATACCAAGCTCTTCCCCCGTGTCTGGCCCGTTGTGAGCACTCAGTAGATACTAACACTTGTTATTGAATCCAAGTGGCCCCAGGGTCCAGCCAGTGGTCAGGTTTGATGTCAAAGGGCATGACTCAGGGGTTCAAAAGCTTTCATGGTGGGCCCCGAGGAGCTCACCTGGGCTCAGCAGTGAGCCAGTGCATGACAGCTGGGGCCAACCAAGAATCAGAGGCCACGGCTCCAAGCGATAGAAGAAACCAGAAGTCAGGCCGAGTGTGCAGTCGGCTGTCCTGCCTGCTGGGGCAGGGGCCCGCGAGGATCCCTCTCACACCCCAACCTCCTTGTCCGAGCTAAAGCGGTCAGTCGGGGTGGTGCTTCTCAAACGCTGCGTGCACCCAGTGCCCTGGGGATCCTGGTGACACGTGTGCTGGTCCAGGAGGTCTGGGGCCGTCTGGGCGTCTGCATCTCTAACGAGCTGGCTCCCGGGACACAGCTG
>NW_012150541.1:457969-483997 GCF_000956105.1 Propithecus coquereli | reverse complement strand
CCCTGGGGATCCTGGTGACACGTGTGCTGGTCCAGGAGGTCTGGGGCCGTCTGGGCGTCTGCATCTCTAACGAGCTGGCTCCCGGGACACAGCTGCGGGTCACAGAGCACGGTTAGGTTCCTTTCCCTCCACCCTTCAGCCAGCGCCAAGGCCACAGCGTCCCTTTCTCAATCCTGCGCACACGTGTCCCTGCTCCTCGGTCTCCTGGTTCAGAGCCCTGTCGTGGTCAGTCCATGCCAAGCTGTGGGGCGCCTGCTCTGCCAGGACGCATGGGCCCTGAGCTACGGTGGGGACACGGTGGCAAGTCTCTGCCTTCATGTGCTTTGGGTCCAGCCTGCGGGACAAAGCTGTTGGCTCAGAGACAGAGCACCCTGAGGACAGCCAGGTCTGTGTCCTGTTCATTCTCTGCCCTGTGCCAGGAATGGGGCCGAGACAGAGCCAGGCCGAGGACGGGAGGCAGTTTGCTCAGATACTAACTTTCCCAATTCCCGTGCTCAGCGGGGACACTGAGGCAAGCGCGGTGCCCGGATGCATCACCTCTGCGCTAACTCTGTGTTTCCTTCCAGTCACTGCCATCTGGACACACACAAGGGAGCTTTGAACTCGCAAATAAGGAAGAAAACAGAGAAAAAAACCGATATCCCAACATCCTTCCCAGTAAGATTTTACTTTTTTTTGGCGTGATCGATGTTGTCTGCACTGAACTCAGCATTGCCTTGCGGCTCCGCAGGACTGTGACATTCCTGGTGCTCGGATGACTGCTCAGCTGGGGCTCCAGAAGGTTCTTGCATGGCCTTGGGCACCTTTGTTGCTGGTGGTGGGTCTGGCTGGGAGGCCTGGGCTGCCGGGGGCCGAGCAGGGCAGGGTGCTGCCTCCCTCGTGGTCATGGCACCCCCAGGGCGCCCCTTCGGCCCCAGGCAGCCCCCTCCCTCACACTCAGTGCTCTTGGCCACAGGCAGCAAGTCCCCTGAGTTTTCTGAGGTCCTGGATCAAGGACAAAAACAACAGAATAAGAAACTTGTGGGAGGCCGAGGCAGGAGGATCACTTGAGCTCAGGACTTCCAGACCAGCCCGAGCAAGAAGAGCAAGACCCTGTCTCTACCAAAAATAGAAAAATTAGCCGGGTGTGATGGCGCAGGCCTGTAGTCCCAGCTACTCAGGAGGCTGAGGCAGGAGGATCGTTTGAGCCAGGAGTTTGAGGTTGCTGTGAGCTATGATGACGCCACTGCACTCTACCCAGGGTGACAGAGAGAGACTCTGTCTCAAAAAAAAGAGAAAAATTAAAAAGAAAAAAGAAACCTGTAGGGGCTTCGGCAGCTTCATGGGAGGGCTCAGAATCACCCCGATTTAACCCCAACGACAAAAGGTGGCCGTGGGGTGGTGAGTGGGCACAGGGGCGGCAGGGCCGGGCAGCACACAGACGTGTGCCGGGCTACAGCAGGGCAGGTCGTGTCCTGGGGCGGCTCGCACAGCCCACCTCGGTGCCAGCCAAACCCCGAAGGTTCTGATTTCCCTTTGCAAAAGCTGGCCCAGGAGTGTTGCGACCTCCTTTGCCCCGCCTGGACCCTCCCGTCATGGGCGCTGCCCATGGGTAACAGAAGGGCAGCCTCCAAGGGCTCCGCTGAGTCCAGGTTCCAATCCTGGACCCGAGGCCTCCCCCTGGTCCGTGGGGTCGCCCCTCCTGGACAGACCTCCATGGGATGGAGGAAGCTGGCTCCCAGCTGCTTGTTTAGGGCTAGAATTGAGTCCGTCTGCTCTGTTTGTCAGAGAAGCTGTGGTCTGTCCAAATCGGGGTATCTAGAAATCAGTATCAATGTTTAATTTAATTACTCACCTTAATTGATTAGCTTAAGTTACGCCTTGACTTGGCTTGGTGGATGTACAGGTTAAGGACCTACTCAGTGCCAAGCACTTTCCTAGCTTCCTACTTCTCTCAATCCCTAAACCCTTCACCCCTTAAAGGGAACATTTCCACTGTTAGTACTTAGGTGGGACCTCAGTGGCAGGAGCAGGGTGAGGCGCCAGGTGTGGGAATGACCTACACCCGGCCCCTCCTCCCCTCACCTGGGAGTCCCCGCCTGGAACAGGCCGAGCCTACCTCCCCCCTCCGCAGACCTTCCCGGGCTGTGTCCCCAGCTTGTACTACGGAAGAGATCTGGCCTTTCCCCCAGCACACAGCGTAGCAGGATTCCGAACAGGCCTTTTCGGCTTCCCCCGTAAATTCTTTCCCACCTCCCTGCCCAGGGGCGCCACACCCCGGGAACTGGAGGGTGCTGGCAGCCATCCAGGGCTGGGGCCTCTGCCAGGATGTGGCGTGTTTCACATTGGCGGGACGATGGGCTTATGGAATGGTGGCCTGGAGCCATTGTATCCTGGCAAGGACCAATGGGGCAGTGTCTGGCATTCGGCAGCCGGAGGGCTAAAGGCTGCAGGAGTGGCGGGTCCAGTGCCCCGAGGCCTCTACTGGGGCCAGGATGGGTGGGCTGTGCCCTGGGGCCGGGCAGGGGGCTCCCAGGGCTGCTCCCCAGAACCAAGCTGCCCCCCTGACTCAATTGGAGCTCCTGCTCTTACTTGGGGCGGGGCTGGGTGAGCAGGGGGAGGGGGAGGGGACCCAAGTCTGAAACTCTGTACAATGCACCTTCCCCGACCTTCCTGACCTTCCCCAAGTCCGGGGCAGGCGGTACCAGATTCACAAGGTGACCCTGGGCCCAGAGTCCAGTCCGTCTGTGCCTCGGGGAGCTCCGAGGACAGAGGCCTAGGTGCTTTGGTTGTCAGGCAGGGGGGACTTCTGCCCGTGGAAAGGCTCCGTGGCCGACGGCAAGCAAGGCCTCTTTTCTGGAAAGATGCCAGCAGCTGATAATTTTAGGAAATAATGTTGTGAAAGTCAAGTGTGACTTTTTAGAAAAAGACAGGAAGCTCTTAGAAACGGCAAGAGCCTAAATCGAACCAGAGGCTATTTTTTACTGCGCTCTGCTCTAGCCGTGCTCCCCGCTAATGGCTCCAGATTGTTTTCAGCTGGCGCCACACGTGTGCAGCCTGAGCTGTTCCTGCCTCGGCTGTCAGCCCGAGCAGAGGGTCCCACGGCCAGCTCCGGGTCTGTAAGTTTGGAGTCTGACTCCCCGACCGCCCTGTGTGGCCCCCTCACCAGCGGGGTGGCTGTGCCCAGCAATGGGGTCCCAGGCCACCGGCCTTCCAGGTGAAGGTGACAAACCACGTGTGCCCGAGGCCCCGCTGGACTCCCCGCCATCAGTCCTGAGGGGACCAGGATGGGCAGAAAGCAGGGACAAGGACCGAGGATTATCCAGTGATAACCCAGTACAGAGTCACCAAGCACCCACCAGGTGCCAAAGCCTGTGCTGGGGCTTCATCCCACGCCCTGGCTGGGTCCGGACGTCCCTGGGAAGGCCTCTCGCCCATGACACGGGAGGTGCCGTGCCCGGGGCCCCTGAAAACGTTCTCGTTTCTTTTAAAATCAGAAAAAATCATAGACACAATCCAGCCTGGATTATAGGCACCTTTTCACTAACTGCTAACAGCCTAAAATAGCATTTACCGTTCGTTATGGAGGAAGCAGCCCACGAAGGCAGAAGTGGCTGGGCCACGGTGGCCGCAGCGGAGCCCTGGCAGACACCTCCCAACGTGTGTGTGCACACACACACCACACACACCCCCATGTACACACAGCACACACACACACACACACCACACCACACACACACACACATCCACACATACACATACGCACACATATATACACACACCACACCACACACACACACATACACATACCACACACAGACACCACACCACACACACACCACACATACACACACACCACACACACACAGACACACACACACGCACATATACACACACCACACACACGCACATATACACACACCACACACACACGCATATATACACATATACACACACCACACCACACACACATACACACACCATACACACACACAAACCACACACATATACACGCATATACACACACCACACCACACACACACACACACACCACACATACACATACACACACCACACCACACACACACACACATATACACACCACACCACACACACACACATACACACACCATACACACACACACACACCGTACACACACACACACCACACACACATATACACACACCACACCACACATACACATACACACACTACACCACACACACACACATACACATATACACACACCATGACCACATTTACACAACATTCACATCACCCACCACGCCACAAATACACACACACCATGTATACATACCAGACCACACAGCAGGTACACATATACACACACACCACACACACACACACACACACACACAGGGCATTCTGTGGTCAGCCCTCCCACCTAACCCCTTGCTGTGAGAACATGTTTCTTCTCCTCTTAGAAGCTCACAAGGCCTAGTAGAATGTCTTGTTCTAAAACGCAAATGTAAGCCCGCTTCTCAAATGATGCGTTGATTTGATCTGATTTCTTTTGCTGAGTGGAAGCACTGGGAGGGAGCGTGTCTGAACAATATGAACTAACCACTTGCGGGGAGAACGTTTCTCTGCCTGTTCGTGGCTGTGCGGAGAATGTGAGCGTGTCGCTGTAGCACACAGTTGAGCATGCCTGTAACCAAACGGGCAGCTGGCTGTTTTCTCAGTGAACTGAAATGTTTGCCAGTGAAACACCCTTCCATCATCACCTACCCGGCCACATACACACCACACACACATATGACACACGCCAGGCACACGTCGTACTCGTACCACAATACACAATACACGCACTGCACACGTACCACGCTCGCACGTATGCAGACGTCAACACCCCCACCCTCGTGCACCACGGTCTCAGTGGGAAAGTTGAAGAAGCACATGCTTCCATCCCGGGGTTGCCGTGGGAGACCTGCTGTGTCGTCTCTGGCGGCCGACACTGTAGATGGAGAAATACGGAGCACATGCGATGCCTGACCCTAATGTTGTGGCTTTCTGGGTTTTTCCAGATGATCATTCTAGGGTGATTCTGAGCCAAGTGGACGGCATCCCCTGTTCCGACTACATCAACGCCTCCTACATAGACGTAAGTCGGCAGTGCCCCTGTCCCCAGCCTGCGGGACGCGCTCACTGGGCCATGTGGGGCTGGGAGTGGGTCATGACCAGTGGGCACTTTCTCCTCTGGTGCCAGGAGTGTAGAGTGTCACAACCTTTCCTGGCTGTTTGGCCCTAAGCACTGAGAGCGTGGAACCATCCTCGCTTTTCGAGCGAGCATCTGCCTCTGCGACTCTGTTTTCCAGAGACAGAGAGAAGCGCAGAAGATGTTCGTTACAGCATTATTTATATTACTGCAAGATAGAACAGGAGGGGCCCGGTTAAACAAACTGTAGTAAAAGCATGTGCAGTGGATTCTTAGGAATCCATTTTACTTGGTCTTTAAAAGATCATGTAATATAAATCGTAAAATTCTCATTAAAAATACAATATAAAAGAATTTGTACACATTAACCCGATCAGAATATACAAATGTCTGTGCATCTGCTTGCGTGCATGCCTGGGAAGATATTCACAGAGAAAAGACTAGTGAGGGAACATGTGAAATAGCATTTGTTATTTCTGAAATCACTGGTGAGCTTTGTTTCTTACTTTTTCCTGTGTTTTCCAAATTTTCCATGATGAGTATGTGTTCCTTTCCTAATAACAATAAAAAATCCATTCAGCAAAGATAACTCTGAAAACTTATAAATCTGATTTTGCTTTTCCAGGGTTACAAAGAGAAGAATAAATTCATAGCAGCTCAAGGTAAGCTTTTTATTAAGTTAATTTCTGAACATAATTTTGGTAAAATGATGTGAATGGCTATTGTTCCCTTATTTGTATGCCAACAATACCAAGGATTTACATCAGGGTTTTCTATGTGTGTTTGCATTTAACAGACATGTTAGATGTCCGTGGATACGTACGGACACACACACATGTATTTCCACACCTGTGTGATTTCAACGCAGGCACACGGTGGCCCACTGGTTGCCACTCCATCACGCTGATGCTCGCGTCAGATAACTGAATCCCTCTCAGCTGGCTGAGCACTACAGGGGCCCACGTCTGGGGGACAGAGGAGCGAGTAGCTTTTCACATCAAATCCATAACCAAGCAGTTACTTCAGTCGTGAAAACGAACCCTTGACCTCACACATCGTCCTCCCTGTGTGCTGAGGACTTCCAGCCCCGTCTGTCATTTCATTCCGCCACGGTTGTTATCTGAAGGAACTGGTTCTACATGCAGTTAGGTGTCAGTGGAGCTGAAACTAGACTTCTCACACATCCTCACTCTTAGGCCAGGAGTCTAAAAGTGTACATCAAAATCACCTGGGAAGGCCGGGTGTGGTGGCTCATGCCTGTAATCCCAGCCCTCTGGGAGGCCGAGGCGGGAGGATCACTTGAGGCCAGGAGTTCAAGACCAGCCTGAGCAAAAGCGAGACCCCATCTCTACTAAAAACAGAAAAATTAGCCAGGTGTGGTGGTGTGCACCTGTAGTCAGAGGTACTCGGAAGGCCAAGGCAGGAGGATCACTTGAGCCCAGGAGTGTGAGGTTGCTGTGAGCTAGGTTGACGCCACTGCACTCCAGCCTGGGTGACAGTGCAAGACCTTGTCTCCAAAAAACAAAAATAAAATCATCTGGGGAGTTTGTTACCTCCTGAGACAAAAGGAGACACACAGACACATCACACATGGAGGACAGCAGCGTCAGCAAGCCTGACGCACACTGGCTGAAACAGATGACACACGTCTCTCGTAAGCAGACATCGAAATGGAGGGTTGTGACAATAGCTCACTCAGGGCAGGAGCTCCTCTACCTTCCTGCGCGTCCTCGGCGTGCAGCTCACCCTCAGGCCGCAGAATGACTGCTGTGCCACCAGGCACTGTGTCTGTATTCAGACAGGATGCGGACAAAGGGCATAGGACTTTCTTCTAGTGACCTTTTACTTTTGTTCAGATCCCCTTCCTAGGGACTTGCGCTCTTTTCTTACTGGACGGCACCATGGTGAGAGAGTGAGCTTTTCACAAAGGAAAGGGGGGTTAGAAATGAAGCACCAGTCAGCCTGCGGTCAGCCTCTCTCTCTCCCTCTCTCTCACATACACGCACATGCACACACACACACACACACACACATGCTCACCTATCTGTCCTGATTCAGGGTTCTGGGCTGGGGCCTTGTATTCCGAGGCCTTAGCAAGCACTTGGACACGCAGCTGTAGACCCAGCCCTCATCCGACACCTGCTCCTTGCCCGTGGATGGGGAAACCCAAACCGGCTGCGACCGCTTAGCTCCCGGGGGCTTCCTGGCTGGAGTGGAGCGAGCGTGGCAGGACAGGCCGGGAAGGCAGGAGACCTGCTGGTCCCTCCCAGCCTCCGCGGTTCTGCAGTACGTCGGGGCACGCACTGTCCCGCCAGCCCACGCCCCCCTTGCACCCCAGAGATGGAGGTGGACAGCCAGCCCAGGGCTCACGGCCAGGGTGTGGGTGGGACCCCCCAGCGACTTCTCTTTATGCCCTTTGACTTTGGAACTGCCCTCTGATACAGGCCCTAAACAGGAAACGGTTAACGACTTCTGGAGAATGGTCTGGGAGCAGAAGTCCGTGACCATCGTCATGCTGACCAACCTGAAGGAAAGGAAAGAGGTGAGCCCGGCAGCCGGCGCGTGATGCAACATCCTGGTGGCCGCTGCTGCTTGGCGGGGCGCCCACCGCTTCCTCTTCCTCTCCCTCTCTCCTTGTCACCGCAGGGGAAAGGCCACAGCACTCGCCGGCAGTGTTCTTACCATGAAATAACCCCCCGTGTTCATGTTCGCAGTGTCTTAGGGCTCTGACCTGCGGGGTAGCAATGACACGAGGGTTTTCTTGTACTCCCAGCTGAGCGCGGGTCCCCGCCCGCCACCGGCTCTGTCGCCGTGGCGGGAGCAGTGGCTCACAGAACGTAGACTTTGAGCGGGTTGAGCGTGTAACGTGGCAGGCCTGGACCGTGAATGGAATCGATTTCATGCTTATCGTCCAGACCAGAGAAATGCACGTGACAAACAAGGTGTCCTGAAAGAGTGTCGATTTGTCACGACGTGTGTGGAATTAGCTGTTTCTGATGCACAGAGGGATGCGTGTGCGTTGCGGTGTAAGAATTCGGAACGGCTACAAAGCAGAGAAGCTGCACCGATTCGTCTCCTAGTGCCACGAGTGCTCGTCAGCATCTGCTTTGCGGGGCCCGCTGTGTCCCGGCAACGACGGGCTCGCACACTGCCCGGCCCCGACAGCACGCAGGCGACGTGGCCAGCACTCCGGGGAAGGGCGGCCGGTTTTAAACGGAAGTGCCAGGCCTTGGGGGCTCAGCTGGGCCAGAGACGAGGCAGGAGCCCCCGGAAGGGCAGGGCCTGCGGCACGGTGGTCCCACGGCGCCACCTTACTGATTGCGTCCACACCAAAGGGCACCGGAAAAAGCCTCCAGTCACCATTTCTGGTCAGGGATAGGATGGGGGAGGTTTGTTTCATTTTCAAAGTAGTCGGAACAGGGCTGGGGAGGGCCCCCCCTCCTCACTGTGCGAACCCTGCCTTGTCATCCTTTGTCATCAGAAAGAGTGGCGGGAGGGAAGCAGGGGATTCCCGGTGCAGGACACTTAACCCTGGCCTGGCTGGGGCGGCGGAGGAGCCCACCCCTTAGAAAAGGAGCTCGACCCTTTGCGGGGGCCTTGCGGTGCCCGGCTACGCGGGGCCCACAGGGACCGGTCTTCCTGGGGGCCGGCTCTCCAAACAGGGACCAGCAGGAGCAGTGGGACGTGGAGAACGCCCCTGTTTCCCCCTCGGTCACTCTGCTGCCGCGTCACTTGGCATTTTGTGTCTGGATTTTTCCACTCCTGTGACTCAGGGCCGGGCTGCTTCTGCGGCTCGAGTCCCACCGTCTCGGATGAAATCATTTCTCAGTCGAGTTCCCTTTTTCTTACTTGCTCACACGCCTGTTGCGGGCTCCTCGGCCTCCACTTCCTGGGGCCGCGCGTTGCGCAGTGCGGCTGCTCCGGCATTGTGTGGTCTGGCTGGGGGAGGGGGCGATGAGGGCGTCAGAAAACAGCTGCGAACACTGAGCCCCCTGGGGGCTGAACGTGTCCTCTGTCCCCACCAAGAGCCTCTCCAGGCAGGACTCTCCAGGGGGTCTCCAGGCTCCCGGGCCTGGAACTCCAGGACCCTCAGGTGTTGCTGCTCCTCTGAGACCCCCCGTGAGCGCAGAGCAGCCCGGAGCAGGCTGCAGAGGGGGACGACTGTGCCATGGACGTCGCAACGCAAGGAGGCTGGTCTCCCGTAAACACCAGACACTTTTTGTTTCATAAGATTATAATCCTGTGACCCCACCAGTTAGCTGTGCCGCGCACGGGCCACTCCCAGCATGGATGTCCGACGTCCTGAAGGTTTGTGAAATGCCAGAGACGATTCTGTGGCACATTGAGCGGATCTTTTCCCACGTCAGGTGGGTCCTCGTCACTCATGAAGTCCCTGCCGACGGAGGACTTATGGGAGGGGCTGCAGATTAAAAGGCCTCCTGGAACTTGTGTTTTGGGTCATTTTGATTTCGGAGGGTGGGAAATGGCCTCTCTGCCGCGACGTGCCGTCTTCTGCACAAAGCACAGCGGCTCGGCCGCGTTGGAGAAAGACGAGGATCGTTGGGTCGGTCACAGGTCCGCTGCGCGTGAACAGCAAGCTGGTGGCAGAGATGCAAATCGTTTGTCTTAGTGAACTGAGCAGGAAAAAGCAAAGTGCTGAATTCGATGGGAAATGCTTGGGGAAGGCGTCCTCACACCCCAGCCTGAGGGTCACTTTGGGTTAGGTGCCCGGCTCTGAAGGCTCAGCACGGCCCGTCTGTGGTCAGTGCGGTGCAAGGTGTGGATTAGTGAATGAGTGAAGGAAGGAGATGTCATTGAAATCAGAAACCTCTAGGGTCCTAGGCGTAGTCTTAGGGCCACCTGGAACCAGGTGTGTGGCCTCAGTTTCCCCATTTCTAAGGCAAGCACTTGCTGTGCGCTCTCTGAGCTCCCGGAGCAGTCTGACCCTCGGCTGGTGTGTGTGAGGCCTTGTGTGGATGGCCGGGGGGACGGGACAGGACAGTGACCGAGGATCTATTTGTTTCTGTTAAATTGTTCTGTGCAGGAAAAGTGCTATCAGTACTGGCCCGACCAGGGCTGCTGGACCTACGGAAACATCCGGGTGTGCGTGGAAGACTGCGTGGTTTTGGTGGACTACACGATCCGGAAGTTCTGCATACAGCCAGTAAGCACTGGGGAGCACACGTTTAGAAGATGATACTTGCCCCCACCCCAGTGCTGCAGTGGCCGGGGCCAGGCTGTGACAGGGGTGGGTGAGTTAGTGGGCCGAGACTCGAGAGGACGTGCGCTTGGGTCTGCAGAGAACGTCGGACATGCCCGGCCCCCTGTGACCATCCTGGGCCTCCCCGGGAGGAGGACGAGTCGAGTGCAGGAGCCCAGGTTTGGCCCCCACAGGAGCACAGTGTCATTTCACACACTGGAATTGCGAGGCGGGATTCTTCAACACTTTCCATATTGTGTCTGAAACCGCCTCATAATTGTTCACACTTGTTTCCTACTGCTCCCCCCACAAAGGATTTAAGGCAGACTTCAATAAAAATGCCTGTATACAAAACAGGTGAAATGAAGAATTAAGAGAGATTTAAAAATCATAGAGGAAACAGAAGGTCATATGATCAGGATTTAAAGATAGAGTGATTGCCATAATTAGGTCACACAATGCGAGTCTGAGGTTCCTAGAAGGCACGGCAAAGAAGGGAAAAGGATGAGCTTTATTGCTCTTGTTATCCCTGCTCACCTCTCTCCCAGACTTGGGCACGCAGGTGCGCACACACATGCACACATTGCACTTCCAAGTTCACCGTGCATAACCTTCCATGGTCTAGAGCAGGGGAATTAAACTCTTGGGCTCTGGGTACGAAAGCTGAGGGGGGCTCTGAGGATGGGTCTGGGCGTCTCCGATGAGTAGGCCAACCACATCATCTTTTCTCCCAGATGTAAGACGTTTTTGAACATGAAAGGACATGCTTTGGGCAATTACTCAGGACCACAGGCCTGCGGTGGGACTGTCCGGGCAATGCGGGGCATGGCCTCCCTGCTGCAAGTGGGGTCCGTGAGGATTAGGACCAGCTTTGGGTGTGCATCTGGCTACTCGGGGCCTACTGGGGGCCCTTCTGTGTGGCGCCCCATCCAGAGCCGGCAGAGTAAGCGCCGGGCCCCTCCTGCACGCGGCCCCAGTGCAGGGAGCCCCCGGGTCCTCAGAACCAGACCTTGTGGGGGCCGGGTGCAGCCGCCCCACCCCACTCTCGTTTCCGTGTCCCCTGCAGCAGCTGCCCGATGGCTGCAAGGCCCCCCGGCTTGTCTCACAGCTGCACTTCACCAGCTGGCCCGACTTCGGGGTGCCCTTCACCCCCATCGGGATGCTGAAGTTCCTCAAGAAAGTGAAGGCGCTCAACCCCGCGCACGCCGGGCCCATCGTGGTGCACTGCAGGTACCACGGCTGGGCTGCTGGGAGGAGGTGCCCGCCTGGGAAATGACCGGGGCAGAGCTTGGCAGGGTGGCATGAACACAAATGTGCGGCGACTGCGCGGTGGCCCCGAGGACCCCATGGGCAGAGAGCTGGAGGGAGGGCTGGCCCGGCGCGTTCTGTGGCAGCAGAGCCCCCTCCTCATCCCAGTGTGGAAAACCGACAGAAGCTGAGGGGCCTGGGTTGGTTGAGGGAGTGGGGCTCTGGGCACCTGCCCCAGGGACTCCCAAGTCACTTTGGGGAACCGAGGGGGAAACCACGAGTCTGCAGGAAGGACACCCCCTGGACGGACACACACACACACACACACACGCGCGCGCACACACATGTTTGTAGATGAGCACACTGAGCCTCGCAGGGGCCATGGATGCCCCCAGCACACAGCGTCCTCTGGATGCCATCCTGGGCACTGGGGCAGAGGACTGGCTGCCACTTCCCCACTCTCAGCCTCAGTTTCCCCATCTGTAATAGCAAGGACAACCTCGGGGGGGCCTGTGACTTGTGTCTGGGTGGGCTTTGCATGACACAAGGAACAACTGTAAGCCGAGGCCGCCATCGCGGCCTCCTGGCCAGGTCCTGCTGACCCGTGGAGAGCCCTGCTGTTCCTGCTGGCGTGTGCCTCCCCCGGGGCCACTTTGATGAGACGCTTTGTTTCCAGCTGTTGCGGACAGGTTCGTTCTGAGTATCACAGCACTGCGAGGGACAAAAGCCACCCAGTGATGCAGGTGCCCTGCACCTGTCACACAGATGTTCAGGAGACGCAGTCCCGAGACTCTGGCAGAACTGGCTTTCGCCAAGTCTGAGCCAGACCCCGTCGCCAGGGCCAAGCAGGGCGGGTCCCCACCCCACACACCCTCCGATGCAGCCTGTGCTGGTGGGGTTTGCAGGTCAGGTAACAGGAATCTGTCAGACGACACCTCACCTAGTGCCCCAAGACAGGTGAAATTATTCACTCAGTTTGACGGAGGAGGAGGCTGAGTCCCAGAGGTGCTGCGTAGCTGACCCAGGGTCCCCAGGGGCAGACCCAGCATGCCAGGTACACGAGTGATAAGAAGAAGTAGTGTTTGATAATTGAGGAAAAGTTATCCATGCAGCCTTGTGCAAAGCTGGCTGCAAGGCGCTTTCTGATGGATCTGTTAGTGGTTTCCGCGGTCGGCAGAGGACTGCGGCGATTGCGTCGCTGAGACTGCAGCGCCCTCTGGTGACCTCGCCGTAGGTTTGCTGTTCATCAACCAAAGAAAAGTTGCGCTGGGGACCTGGATGCAGGGCGTGTCCTTCCGTTTCCGTGTGCAGGCATCCACGGCCTGCTGTTTACCTCGGGGGGAATGTGACTCACCAGGGGGCCTCTCCCTTCCTCCCTGAAGCGCGGGCGTGGGCCGGACGGGCACCTTCATCGTCATCGACGCCATGATGGACATGATGCACGCGGAGCAGAGGGTGGACGTGTTCGAGTTTGTGTCCCGCATCCGCAATCAGCGCCCGCAGATGGTCCAGACCGATGTGAGTCCTGCCTCCTTCTCTCCCTGGTCTGAGCTTCACAAAGCAGGCCCCGGGGCTGGGGCCACACAGGCTGCAGGACTCACTGCCTGGCCCACGTGGGGGACCCTGGCTCCGATCGGCAGGTGGCAGACGCCGCAGCTCGTCCAGGCCCCCCCAGCTTCACTCCCCACTCTGCCCCTCCCCGCGGGACCCCGTGGCTCCTTCACTCTCCTCACTCTGGTCCGGTGCTTCCTGTTGGGAGACGGGGAGACTGTATCCCCCCCAGGGGGTGCAGAACGGCACCTGGCATGCTCAGGAAATGCCAGCTGCCACCATCGTCTTTACTCAGTGGCGTGAATGGTCTTATACACGGCCATCAGTCTGGCTCTTGCCCCAGACCTCCTTGCGCTGGCAAAAAGAGGAGGAAAACAGAACAGCCCCTTTGGCTGCTGAGCCCCGCGCGGGCAGAGCCTGCGGGCAGAGGCGAGGGTGTGGGTGCTCCTGTCCCGCAGATGCAGTACACGTTCATCTACCAAGCCTTACTGGAGTACTACCTCTACGGGGACACGGAGCTGGACGTGTCCTCCCTGGAGAAGCACCTGCAGACGCTGCACGGCGCCGCCACCCACTTCGACAAGGTCGGGCTGGAGGAGGAGTTCAGGGTGAGTGCGGGGACCCGCGTCTGCACCCTGGGGCTGAGGCCGAGGGCAGCCGTGTACGCGAGGCCTCTTTCAGTCACTTGCCCTCTGATTGACCCCACAGAAAGCAGGGAGCTGCCCGGGCCAGTGACTTGCGAGAAGCGTCAGGGGCCTTTCAGAGCCTCGCGGGGCCGGGCAGGGGCGAGTGCCCGGCGTGTCTGTGTCCCAGTGCTGAGGGGACGTCCTGAGACAGAGACAGGGGGTTCCTTTGCACAGGAGCCCTCACGGGTAGTGTGGCCCAAGGGTGAGCACTTTGCTCCTGAGTGTCAGAGTTGTAACTGCGTCGTTGTGTCCTTCTCGGCCGCAGAAACTGACTAACGTCCGCATCATGAAGGAGAACATGAGGACGGGCAACCTGCCGGCCAACATGAAGAAGGCCCGAGTCATCCAGATCATCCCGTGTAAGGCCCGCGGGCGGCACCGGCTACCAGGCCACGGCCACTTACCTCTGTCAACTGAGTCACAGCGGGGTGTCCTCCGAGCCCAGGCTAGGGGTCTTGGGTGCTGTGTCAAGTGTCAGGAAGGACAGGCCCACCTGTGGAGCACCGGGTGACCTAGACAGGTCATGGGCTTGGGGGAAGGCCGGGGAGGGCTTCACGGAGGTGAGATTTGCGGCAGGCGCGCCTTGAGGCCTCCTGAATCAGAATCCGAGTCCCACGTCATTCAGTGCTCCCCGAGCCTGGGCGGAGGCGCGTCCCCCCTTACACAGAGGGGAGCGAGTGCTTTGGCCAAGGTCATGCAGGCGAACTCGGCTGAGACCTTCTAGGAAAAGCCTTTGGCCTTGGGGAGGGCAAGAAATGGGCCCAGGGTGGAGTCGGGACTGTGGCCTGCTCCCAGATGGGGCGGGGAGGGCAGGCCTGGCAGGGTGTGGAAGTGCAGAGGCTGAGGCCAGCGAGGAGGCCGACTCTGCAGACATCCAGGGCACACGGAGGGGTGTGGGACACTGTCCCGCTTGAGGAAAACAGGGTGCGTGTCATTATGGACCCGTCCTCGCCACGCGCTGCGGGGAATGGAAGGTTCCTGGGGGCTTGGGGAAGCCCTCCCCAGCCTCAGACACCCGATCCCTTGTGGCTCTGGTGTCCTGCTGGCTGCTCTAGGGCCCCGCCTGGTCACATGCCTGTTACTCCTTAAATGCAGTGTTTTCAGTGCTTATATTTTGGCATGTATTATATTGATTCATGAACAATGAAAATGATAACTGGGTTATTTTCAGAGCTTTCCTACAAAAAAAAAAAAAAAAACCCACTTCCGTGGATCACTTTAATTAGCTTATTTTATAATGTAAGCTTTCCAAAGAGTTGGCTTTGCTTAGCAACTTTATTAATAGGCTCTACTTTGAAAGCTTGTAGTGACAGAGTAAAGTTTGCGAGGCAGGACAGTATTTGAACTAACTAAAGAAAACATTGCTTTGCAGATGACTTCAATCGAGTTATCCTTTCCATGAAAAGGGGACAGGAATACACGGACTACATCAACGCCTCCTTCATAGACGTACGTATAGCGGCCTCGGCTGTGCTTAGTGTGAAACTGTTTCCTTCACATCTGGCCACACAGACTCTTGGTTACATCAGAAAGAACTGACACGTTTCCAGAAACTCAACAATTTTGTGAGCAGAATTCCTTGCTTAAAAAAATGATAATGTGTCATGGGATTAAGAAAAAAATGAATAGTAAACTTTGGAAACAGAAGGATATGGACTCACTGCTAAGTAATTAGCTATTTTTTCATTCTGCTTTCAATATATAGCTATTTTTCTTTTACATATCTATTGCACATCAATTATATATCCAGCGCTTCTGAGAACTTTCTCCTGTGTGATTTCTGTAACATGTACTCATGTGGACAATACAATTATGTGTTTAGAACACGTAGACGCAGGTTTTCTTTATGCACAACGGCATCAGCAGAGAAATGGGCAAGAGAAAGCGTTGCAGCTAAATGCGTGTTAATGTTACTGTTTGCAGATGAGAAAACTGTGGCAGAAGTTAGCAGAGTCCTAGCGGAGGATCTGGGATTTGAACCCCCTTCCTCCAACTCCACGCACAGGGTCCTCTGCACCAGTGTGATGCTAATCTAGCTGAAACACGCAGACACGTGTCAGAACCAAAGCCGCCGGGTGCTTTCAGGTGGTCACAAGCCACTGGTAGTTGGAAATACCCATTCATAGCTGACTCAGGTGCTGAAGGTGGAGGTGTATAGTTTTCAGATAACGTGACCATCTTGACCTGCTTCTTGGGCACGTGCCATGCTTCCTGGCACCCATGCCTGCTGCGGTTCGGTTCAGGCCGTGGAGGATTGCAGGGTTTCCCTCATCAGGCCTCGGGCTGTCCCGAGCGCATGTGCAGGGAGTGGACCGGGCGTGGAAGGAAGTCAGATTTTAACCCCCGCTCCCCCATTTGAAGGGCTACCGACAGAAGGACTATTTCATCGCCACCCAGGGGCCCCTGGCGCACACGGTGGAGGATTTCTGGAGGATGGTCTGGGAGTGGAAGTCCCACACGATCGTGATGCTGACCGAGGTGCAGGAGAGAGAGCAGGTGAGGGGGGCCACCCAGTCTGGGCCCTCTGGGGGCCATCTGGGCACCTGTGGGGACAGTGGCCACTCTCGACAAACGTCTCACCTGCCGTCAGTCCTGCAAACACATGGGTGGGGCTGAGCCAGGACGACTGGGCACCCTTTCCTTTTGTGGGAGGGGGTGGGTTTAACCATAACTACCCACTGTCTTTTATTCTTAACCTACCTTTCATTTAACCTGCCTTGACGTTCTGCCATTTTGTATTGGCCGAGATCACAGGCTGTGGAAGAAAAAGACATTATTAACTTTTTTCAAGACAAAGACACAGGCACTGATGTGTGTACCTAACTGTTATCATCCTGGTTGAATTGACTGAGCTAAATGTTTCCCTTTTTGCAGAGATCCATCCCTGCTTTCTTGTATTTATTTAATAACATAACATAATAAACCCCTGTAAACCCACCATCCAACAGAAAAGCCAAATTTCAGAAATAGTGTACCTCTATCCAGATCCTCCCCCAAGACATAACTACTACCCCAAATTTGTGTTTTGATTTCTTTGCTTTCAAAAAAAAAAACAGCTTTATTGAGATATAATTCACCTACCATCCAATTCGTCTTCTTAAAGGATACAATTCAGTAGATTTTATTATATTCACAGAGTTCTACAACCATCACCTCTGTCCAATTCCAGATCATTTTCATCACCCCAAAAAGAAACTCCATTGCATAACAATCACTCCACATCCCTCCCTTCCCACAGCCCCCGGCAGCCACTACTCATGACTCTACTTTCTGACACTACGGATTTGCCTATTCTGGACACAAATGTAAATGGAATCATATTATATGGCTTTTCTGTGATTGGGTTCTTTCACTTAGCGTGTTTTCAAGGCTCACTTGTGTCGTAGCGTGAATCAGTGCTTCATTCCTTTTTATTGACAAGTAGGATTCCATTGCATGGATATACATTTTGTTTACCAGTTCACCAGTTGATGGACTTCGGGTTGTTTATACTTTTCCAAAGTGGATGTGGTTTCAAAGTGGACACCAGCAATGCGTAAGAGATGTCGTTCTTCTACATAGCTTATATAGCATTCTCAGACCTCTTGATTTTCGTAATGGAGCAAATGTAAACATTATCTCTTTGTGGCTTCGATTTGCGTCTCTCTGATTCCTGCGAGGTCGAGCATCACTTCACATACTTGTGGATGGCATATTTCCTCTTGTGCACAACGCCTTGCCTTTCACCCATTTTTCTTTGAGTTGTTTGCCCTTTTCTTTACTGATTTACAGGAGTTCTTTACATATTCTTGATACTAGTCCTTTGTGAGTTTTATGTATTGCAAACATCTTTTCACAGTTTGTAGCCTGTCTTTTCACTCTATTAATAATGTTTGTTGATGAAGAGAAGTGAATTTTATTGTAAGCTCATGTTTCAATTTTTTTGTGTCATGGTTGGTTAGCTCTTTGGGGATCTTGTTTCATAAATCTTTGTATACCTTAAAGTGAAAAAATATTTTCTTCTTCCAAAGGTTTCATAGTTTTGTTTTTGGCCTTAAGTCTTAACCCATCTTGGTTCACTTTTATTAAGGTTCAAGACTACTATATATGGTAGTGCAGGTTGTGCACTGCCCAACTCTAGGCAGAGCTGGGGCATTCATATTAGCCCAGGTAGGGTTTGAGTCAGGGATCCAATTTCACTTTTCTCATACAGAAAACCAATTTTTCCTGCTCCATCTATTGAATAATCTCTCCTTTTTATCATGTGGCAATGTTCCATATACATGTGTCTGTTTCTGGGCTCTGTATTGTTCCCTTGATCAGCAGGCATTCACAGGCATTCATATTCATGTTATTTTTTGGTCAGATTAAATATGTTAAATGATTTGAGAGCAATTCTGCATCATTGAGTCAAAACTGCCAGGAGCAAATTATTTATTACGAGACTTAAAATTTTATTTTCTCTCTGAAGGATAAATGCTACCAATATTGGCCAACAGAGGGCTCAGTTACTCATGGAGATATAACAATTGAAATCAAGAGCGACACCCTTTCTGACGCCATCAGCATTCGAGACTTCCTGGTCACGTTCAATCAGGTACTGTTGCTGTAGCTCTTTAAACTCTTGCAGATCTAATGAACCACCAGCGTCACTCAGGGTTCTGCTTTTCATTGTACCAGAATGTGGCTCTGCGCCTATCGTGCTCCTCTGGAGTCCCAGGTGACTTTGAATGCCCGCAGGTTTAATACAGAGCCACGTTATCCAGTGGCAGGTCTCTTGTAAAATTCACACCTCCATAGCCACCTGCCTCCTTGCTGGGGAACGAGGATGGTGGGGCAGAGAGGTGACTCCGAGGGGTGTCCACTGTGCTTCACTGCTTCCCGCTCCCGTCTGGGGAGAATGACATTAGCTGGCGCAGGAGGCACAAAGGGGACGAATGAAGCCTCAGAGGCCTCTCAGGGCCTTCGTCCCGGTGCTTTCTCAGAGCCCTCAGCTGGCCCTGTCCCCACTGGGGCCTGGGCTCTGCTCAGACTCTATCCCTGGCAAAGAATGAGAATCCAGGTCAATCATGGTAGCATGACTCACCTGTGGGACTGGCTCTGAGCTCAAGTGGTCGGCACAGCGAAGTGCGCTTGCCCGGAGACTTGTCCTCCTCCACGCCAGCAATAGAATGGCCTGGTCCACGAGACTCACCTCCAGCCTCTGATGGAGAACGTGGCACCACGGCTTCTTGGGAAAGATGATTCCCTCCCCCCAAGCAGAGCTGCACAGGATCCCTGGAAGGGTTGGGGGGGCACTGTCGGGACACCAGGGGACATACTCTGGATGTCTTGCTCCCCACTCAGAAGGAAACAGCAAACTGCTGGCCTCTGCTTTTGGGCGAGCGCAACAAGCAACCTTCAGGCTGCCTAGGTGGGGATCCTGGTGGTGCAAAAGACCCAGGGAGGGCTCCACACCTCAGCTGATCCCTGCAAGGGGAGGGCAGTGGGCTTGGGACTGTCCCTGGGGGCAGCACTGAGATGCCCCTTCCTCCTGCAGCCGCTGGCCCGCCAGGAGGAGCAGGTCCGCATAGTGCGCCAGTTCCACTTCCACGGCTGGCCCGAGATTGGGATCCCGGCCGAGGGCAAAGGCATGATCGACCTCATCGCGGCCGTGCAGAAGCAGCAGCAGCAGACGGGCAACCACCCCATCACCGTGCACTGCAGGTGAGCGCTGGGCCTCCGGGCAGGGTGGTCATGGGCCACACACCCCAGTATCGCTGTGTATTTGCTGGACTCTTACCTTGCACACATGCATAACTGCACACAGATGCATAAATGTCATCCTATCACGCATGCATTTTGGAGGGAGGAGTCGGGAAGCGACTCATACACACATTTCCATGTGCTTTTGAAGTCATGAAAAATTGCCAAGCAAAGTTCGGACGAATGCGTGCAGGTACTTCAAGTGGCTCACGTTCATTGTGAAAGACCACCCTGGTTCTGGCCGCAGTGCCCACCGCCGCCTGCCTGTCCTCTCCCTGGGCTGGGGGGGCGAGAGGCCAGGCGGGGACTGCTAAGGGAGGCTGGAGCCATGCTGGCTCCCAAGTCAGGTCCAAGGTCAGATGGATGGAGCCACGGACACCCCTAGGGACAGCCGAGCCCCCAGCAAAGACCCGGCGCGCAGCATACGAGGGTGGGAGGGTGAATCTGGCCCAGTCTCCGACTCGCCCACGCGCCTCTCTGCACCTGTGTAGACCTGGGTCTCCCCTCGACACCCTTGCGAAGCTCTTCCAAGCAGCGGTTTGGGGTGTTCTTATTCTTGAGTGGTGCTCGTTTGCTCCTAAGACTGCAGTCTGTTTCTTTGCTCACACCTTGGCTTGAGGTCTCTGTGGCTGCTGTCTACCCTGCCCTCTGCCCACCCCTTGCAGCCGAGGAGCCGGGCTTAGGCCGTCAGGGACTCTCCACATCTGGAACCGCCTGGCTACACTCCTGGCCTGGCCAGCAGGTGGAGTGCACACTTTGGTTTTCAGTTCCTGGTATCTTCCGAGAAGTCATTTAGAATAAACTAGAAACGAGTTCCTGCTCTGCCTCGGCAAACCCAGGTTGTGGGTTTAGCAGGTGTGGGGCACTGGGGTGCAAAGGCGAACAAGAACCCACGAGGGCGTCCCACCTGTGGGAAGGCAGGTGCGGGGACCAGCCACTCAGCAGGACAGGAGCCTTCGAATAAATCCACACAGGACATTCTGGGGCCCAGAGGGCAGCCAACCCGCCTCCTTTAGCGCTGCTCACTTAAGCTCTCCTGGGTGGGCCTGGGCTCTGCTCCTGGGGGATTTGTCAAGCAAATGACCGTCTTCAACGGAGGTGACTCAAATCGTCATTGCTGGGAGGTGTCAACCGTCTGACTGTTCCCAGCAGTCAGTGTCCTCTTAACATCCCCTAAATCCCGCCTTATAGCATCGGAAGACAGACTCTCCTTACCGTGCCAGGGATACCCCTCCCTAGACCTGAACCCGGAGGGTTTGCGCTCCTGACAGGTTCCCAGGGGATACTGGCGCGGCTGGTCCAGGGACCACACTTCGAGAACCACCGGCCTACACAAGGAGCGGGGAAGTGGCTACCCTCGCTTAACACGCATAAGTGGTCCTGACCCATGTTGTGAAATGTCTGTCTGCCGTGATCAGGAAAGCGTTTTAGGAATTTTGTGTTTGCTGAGTCTTGCTCAGAAGCTAAGCGACACACAGTGATCGTTAAACCCCGGCCAAACGCCGACCATCTGCAGTGGTCCTGGCTGCAGTACTGACGGGCAGGGGCCGGGCGAGCTGTCCATCCCCCGAGCGCAAGGTCGATCGTCTGCATTAAGCGCTTTTTCTCCACAGCGCTGGAGCTGGGCGGACGGGTACCTTCATAGCCCTCAGCAACATTTTGGAACGAGTCAAAGCAGAGGGACTGTTAGATGTGTTTCAAGCTGTGAAGAGTTTACGACTTCAGAGACCGCATATGGTGCAAACGCTGGTAAGAATCCAAATGACGAGGCTGTCACGGAAGAGTGAGAACGCTTCCGTGCCGCGTTTGATGTATGTTTCCTTAGAGGAGCTCCAGCGTATGGGCAGGTGGGGAGGGAAGGGTCCCAAGGAGAAGAGTCGCTGTCACTTTTCATGGTAAAGCCGCCCTTCTGGGGGTCACTGACTCGGGTCTATCCTCTGGGGGAGACTCGGGAGGAGGGGCCGTGCACACATTTCAACGACTAAGACCACCGGGATCGAGGTGGTGATGGTGTGAGCTTCTGTGTCAAAGTGAACTATTCTACAAAATTCTAACGTACATTTAGAAATGTACTGTTGTCAAGTTCAAGCGCAGCACTGATGTTTAAAATCCTGGTACTCGTAATTTTCAATTTTATACTCTTGCATCTGGTCTGTTGTCCTTGGCTGGTCTCACTCAGCCTCAGGACACTGCCAAGGGGGCTCGAGGGATCCGAGGTACCCTTGCCCTGCGCGTTCTCTTTCATCGTGCGGATGTGCACTTTCTGGTTTCCAGGAGAGATCCCTCCTTGCCAGATTTGATGACGGCTCATGCTAAACCAGCGAGGACCATTTTAAAGGCTGTTTCGACTGCTTACTTTCCCCAGAGCTTCCCATTTAGGGCCTGTGTTCCCAGCCCGCTCCTTCTGCACGCCGGCACAGTCCCGGCTCCAGCAGCCCCGTGCCCAGAAAGGCGGGAAGGAGGCCATTCCGTGACCTCCTGCCACAGCAGAGCACGGCAGCTGGGGAGAGGCAAGGGCAGGCGGGGCTGGCATGTGGTCCCCTCCCCTGGCCGAACGTCAGACTCACCCGGGGGACGTTCACCCTCCTCCCATCGTTCAAGCTGCCGCTCAAACCAAATAGGTGGAATCTCTGGGGTGGGACCCAGACACCCACATACTTAGAACCCCCCAGGTGGTCCCACAGTGAATACAGGTTTGGGAGTCACTAGGCTAGACGGGAATCGTGGCCTGCTGGCTCCCCGCCAGCTGTGGCCCTGATGGCGGCCTGGACGGCTGGAAACAGCCGACGGAAAGGCACCCGGAGCTCTCCACGCCGTGGAGCTCCAGTCCCAGCACCGGCGGTGCTCGCGAGGCCCCCAGGAGATGCTGAGGGGCTGATTAGTGCCTCCTAACGGGTACACCTGCCTCTGGCAGCCCAGGGGTATCACGAGGTAGAACGACTGTGGGCGTGGAAAAAGTGGCACACCACACCACGAGAGGTGTTTCAGACCGAAATAGCAATAATAATTGATAAAAATTTAATAGGAACCCCTCAAAGAGCAATCGGAGAGAAATAATGATGGACCAGACTCTTCGGTTTCTTTCCCTGTTTTAATTGACTGCAGGTGTCCCCAGGCAGCGTTAATGGCGTTAGTCCCACCTGGCCAGCGTTCTGTATGAAAGATGCGCCACGTGGTGCCTTCAAAGCCTAGGCCGCGGCGATCGTCCCAGCTTCACAGCTGGGCTTGCTCGTGGCTCTGTGAACTTGGACAAGCTCCTTCCACTTTCTGGGCTTCAGTTCCTTTCTATGGACATGGGGGTGATGCTGCTGCCTTTGCAGTCACTGTGCAAAATTTGCTTTCAGTACGTCAGGGGCTCCACAAGTGCTGGCCAGGGAGGCCCAACAAACCATAGCCAAGAGCATCTCTCAAAGCTGCAGCACGCAGCGCTTCCTGGGTTGCTAGGGACTCACAGCTCTCAGTAACTTGCCTGGTCTGGCTGACATGGCTTAGTTCCAAGAGCATCCTGCATGCGGGTGCCTCCTGCCTCAGCTCTGCTCTTCCTGGCCCTGGCTTCTCTCTCTACGCTCCCTTCCTGGGAAGCTGCCCTCAGATATTCTTGGGCTTTCTTGCCTGGTGACAGTTTGAAGGAGCACTTTGTAACCTGACTTTTAAAGTCAGTGTCTAGCCCAATGCCTGGCCCATAGCAAATGCTCCAAAGCAAGTGGTGAATTAGCAAACGAACGAGGGAGAAGTTAGGCACTGAATAGTGACCGTCAGGTGTCGGCGCTGTGGAATCAGGTGTCTACAGACACCTTTCTCATCCCATCCTCACCAGACGCTGGTGTCCACTTCTGTGCACAGAAGTGTTCTGCAGCCACCTCCGTTTGGGACAGTTGCATGGCCTGCCCGAAATCCTCAAGCCCTGTGTCAGAATGAGATTCAAATTCATTCTGTCTGACTCCAGAACTGAAGGGCTCAGCGACTGCTCCATCTGGCAGGGCTGTTATGGCAGGAGCCACAGTGGGCGAAGACATGCCTGCTTACGCGCAGGCTGACTCACCCTGCAGGTGGGCTCGCAGATCTGTTTCTAACTGCTGACCCCTCAGGGGAGACCTGCTTCCAACATCCCCAATGGCTGTTAGTCAGACCTGGCATTGCCAAGGCTACAAGTGCATTTGTTTTCCCCGAGCCTTGTCGCTTGGTCAGAAAGGTCTGTCCTTGGCCTGGGGTGTGGCCTGTGTCATCCCAGCACACTGCCAAATACACTCTATCCATCAGTGGCCACCAGTCACATGTGCTCGACAACACCGGCTGGCCAGCACTTAGCTCTTGTGTTCCCTGTGACAACAGTGGGTGGGTAATGATGTCTCCGTGTCCCTCCCAGACTGGAGCCGGCTTGACATTCAGCTGATATAGCTGCAGATAGAAGAAGTTGGAGAAGTCGAGTCAGAAGCCACTTTGTGCATGTAACGCTTTATGAGGGTCATGAAAACCCTTATTCCTTTAAAGAGAGCCTATGCTTTTATTAAGAATTCCTTCTGGAAATTCACATTCCTTCTCCTTGTGAGGGCTGGGTGATCGGGCGGGAATCTTAGTCGCCAGAAGGGAGGACCCCCTGCAGTCTGGTTCTCCCAGCAACTTCATGCAAACTCAGGACCACCTTCTCTTTCTCTGGAAAACCCGGCTCCACCCCATCCCGCCAGACCCAGAGCTGCGGAAGGGCTGAGCTAGCTGATGTCTGGCATCTCTCAGCCTAAAAGGCTTCAGACATTGGTTCACCGTGTGCTGAGAAGAGGCTGAGGATAACGTATTGGAAAAAGATAACGTATTGGAAAAAGATGATGTATTGGAAAAAAACGTGTTGGAGCACGTGCTATGGGCCAGGCATTGGGCTAGACGCTGACTTTAAAAGTCAGTTACAAAGTGCTCCTTCAAACTGTCACCAGGCAAGAAAGCCCGAGAATATCTGAGGGCAGCTTCCCAGGAAGGGAGCATAGAGAGAGAAGCGAGGGCCAGGAAGAGCAGGTGCTGAGGACAGTTCTTGGCTTCTCAGGCCTCCCAAGTCCCTCTCCCGGCCCCAAGTTCACAGGTCCCACTCGAGGGTCTGCAAGTAACCAGACCCTTCCATGTGAGAAGCAGGTGAGCTTCCGTCTGCTGTGCCTGGAGCCCTGGGGGTCTGTCCCCTGCCCATTGTCCATTACGCCCACCTGGTTTTCCAAAGATTCACAGTTGGCTCTTCCAGTTTGGCGATTGTCACTTTCTCTGCCTGTTTCATTTCTCCCCATCGAGTGTCCATCACCGATGGTGCCACCGGCACCACCCAGCGGCCACCCATTAACTCGCTAACCTGGCTGTGTCCCTCATGGGGCTGCAGGAGGAAAACAGGCACGCACGGTGCAAAAGCATTTAATGAGAGAAATGCCTTATGTATAAAACATGTAAGGCGTTATTCTTTTGAACTGTAGTAAAATGTATATAAAACATTGTCCCCTTTGTAGAGTAAATTTAGGCTTAAAATAATCTAGATTTTCATTTTATTTAACTTTGATTACTTTTTGTTGCATTATGAAGTTTATCTGGCAATGTTAGTACTCTGCTTCTTTTTTTTTCTTCAGTTCAACAATAGTTATTTTCCAGTTAAATGTGAAAACTAAAGACATTTTACTCAGACCATTCTAAAATACACTACTTTGAAACTAAACATTGACATTTTCTATGTAGGAAAACAGCTTTATTTGGAAATTTTCATGTGCCTAAAAAGTAAATTATGCAACAGAAGCTGATGTGCATAAAGGTATCCAGTATTGTAATAAATAGATTTATTTATGTCTTATTTTTCAGTGTTTCAGTCTCCTAAGTTAATCAAATATGTTTTTTGAATTATCATTTTAATGTATTCTTGTTTTTCTTTTCAGGAACAGTATGAATTCTGCTACAAAGTGGTACAAGATTTTATTGATATATTTTCTGATTATGCTAATTTCAAATGAAGATTCCTGCCTTAAAATATTTTTTAATTTAATGGTCAGTATATTTTGTAAAAATTGTGTTAATTTATTTCACAGTGGACATTAATATCCTTCCTAATTTCTTTGTATATATTTTGTTATGCCTTCAAGGCCACCTGCTATAAAGTTATTAAATCTTAAATACCCCTTTTAGAAATTGGAATAATGTATTAAGGTGAAATAATATACCATAAAATATATATTTCTGCTAATATTAGTAAATATCTTAACTTTTCATCACATTCGTACTGTCTGACTTCACACGTTCAGCACCTCCAGATGTTCTAAGTCTTGATGTGCAGTGTGCTTGTGCGGGTACTGAACACAATGCCCGTCATTAAGAAGACAGTCGAGGACTCAGAAGTCGTTTGAAAGTGCTCTTTCCCGGCCGGGCGCGGTGGCTCACGCCTGTAATCCTAGCACTCTGGGAGGCCGAGGCGGGCGGATTGTTTGAGCTCAGGAGTTCGAGACCA
>NW_012150541.1:441299-457815 GCF_000956105.1 Propithecus coquereli | reverse complement strand
AAAAAAAAAAAAAAAAGAAAAAAAGAAAGTTCTCTTTCCCAACACTGATTCACAACTCTGAAGAGCAGCATTTTTTGAAGGCAAACTGTTGGTGAAGAGACAGTGTAAAAAGGGACTTTTGTAAAGTCCTCGGTCACTCCCCGTGTGGTTTATCTTCACATTTTAAAGATCCAGGAAGATGTTGCAGCTACATCCAGGTCTAGAACACATTAGAGTAGTTGGGGACTGTACAGTAATATTAACAATGCATTTACTCAAGACCGTGTCTGCACCACGGTGGCTGGATGAGAAGTAAATGCCATGTCGTCCGACTGGCCCATGGCCTTGGGTACACCGACACCAGCCACTGGAGCTGCACTCCGAAACACCACTTGCTGTCCATCTGTCTGTCTGTCTGACCCAGCTAACCCTCAGAGAATCACACCAGCTGCTTCTCCCGCTCTCCCTTCCCTTTCTGGCACCGCTGCCTGTGCTGGTCCTGAGCCCTGCTTGGAGGCTCGATACAAAACCACCTCCCATCCAAACGTCTGAATAAAGCCAAGCGTCTTATGTACACGCAGTCGAGGAGCACACGTTGGGGTAGGAACAGTAGAATAACCATGAGCAATTAAACTTTAAATTTTCTGAGAAGCATTTAGGTATTTAAAAATTTCTTGTACAAAGCTAAGCTTGTTTATAAGAAAAGAAACATTGAAATCTAGATTTATATAGTTTTTTAAAGTCCCACTCCTCAATGTTAAATAGAAGAAAAAGAAAGAGAAATCCTTACTCTAAAGGCTAACTTATTTTTGGATGGAAATACTACTGAGACCTTTGACACTGGATAAATAATGATCCCACTGCTAGATAGGATCGGCTTATGGGGCACAAAAAGGGCAGGGGGCATGAATGTAGAAACATTTAATTTAATATCAGTTATCTTTCTATGGCCATTAGGTACCTAGCAGATGAGCACAATATAGATAAGAAGACATCTGGTCTACCTTACTCAAAGCATTTAATGTATGCATTTTTGGTACATTTTTGCTTTTTAAAAGAGATATATAGATTTAAAGGCCTTATCTGACATTCTCACGGACAACTGATTGCACCCTCCTGTTTCAGTGTTTATCCCCTATTCAATGATAGTGTGTGCAAATGCAACCCTGGGAGAGGTTACCGTTCTAACAGCAGGTCACAGATAATCAAGGCTGCTCCACAACTCACAGCCGCATCCAAGGGCAAGAGTCGGTGCCCCGCAGGAAGGATGAACCACACTTTGTGACCCCCACCGTCACCACCAGCTGCATCCCTGGGCTGCACACTGCTGAAGTTCAGCGTCCCCTCTCCTGCCGTACGGCGACTGAGCATCTAGGTGGAAGAGGACAATGGAAGGAGCTTTCTGATGCTCGCCAGTTGGTCCCCTTTGTTCTCATTGTTAAAATCCCAAACCCAAAAGCCTTTCTTTGACTAAAGGAGAAGAGAGGGAAAGAAGCTTTTCTCAGCACCGTGCCCTGGAAACAGAGACAGCGCGTGGTGCTCAAGGTGACATTACGCTGCTGATTTCTTTGAGAGTTCACAGTCAACATTGAGGGGCACAGGCTTTGGTCCAAGTTTAGGCGCCCTTCGTCGGGGTCCTTGAAGCCCTTTGGTGGTCTAACTGGCATCTCTTGTATCAAGAAGTACCTTTAAGGTAGACCGTTTCGGGGTGTCCTCAGGAAAGTGCCCGCTTGTGTGCCGTCCTGCCTGCTTGGACCGTCCCAGTTGTCCACGGCAAGGCTTCTGCCGTGTTCCCAACCCATTCTCGCTCCAGAAACAAGGCGAAGCCCCTCCCCCTGGGATGCAGGACCTGCCCCCTCCCCAGTCTGAGGCAACACTTGCCCTTTAGAGGGGCCTCTGCCAAGGCCCGGTTCAGACAGTCTCCTGGGGGTAACTGCGTGCAGAGGGGATCGGTATCTTCTCTCTGCAACCGGAAAGTTCATCTCTTCTTCCCTTAGTCAAAGAAAGTCCCTTGTACAGAACAAAACAGCCCACCGTGGACAACATCATTGTTCCTTTCATGTTTTTCTGTTGCATGCAGTTGCATTCAAATGCCAAATAGCGATTAGAAGACGACCGTTCTGATCTATATGCTTTATCGGTCACCGTGTGACTGACTTTAGGGTTTCCCTCCATGTGCTACACGAACGAAGAATGCATACCAGTGTTTCAAAAGGTATTTTTATGTGTTTTTAAAAACTTTTTTAAATGAGCCTGACACCTGTGTTTCAGCATTTGGAGACATGCCCATGTTATTTTTTTAAATGTATGATTACTGATACTTCTTTATTTGTTTAACTAAGTTGTGTTTAATTTATGTGCAATCTTTATAATATATGTATGTATGACAGTTTCAACTATATTTTCTTTTGTTACATTTATAATTTGATCTTGCTCTGATTACAATGCCAGTGAATGTTGCTGAATTCTTTGTATATGCAAATTGCAAGATCTAAACCACTCTGACGCGAGGATAAACCTTTACTTTGACTACAAGCCTGTGTCTCTGTCTTCGCGTCTCTTCATTTCACTGCTGTGCCTTACGTCCTTTCAGACATGGCATTCATTAGGAGGTGACACTTGTTTACACAGATGGTTTGTTGTAACTCTGACCTGGCACAGAAACAGCTCTAAGACGTGAGTGGGCACAGTGGCCAGTGGGCCGGTCTCAGCCGGTCTGCGTGAAGCACAGAGTAACAGCGCCCCCTCCAGGGAGCCCGTGTTCTTCCTCAGTCCAAACAGGACTCTGAGCTGTGCACAGTGGGCCCTAACCCTAACCCCAACCCCAACCCAGAGTTTCCGAGGAAGATGACTTCGCACTTCAAAGTCCACGGCAAGGTGGAATCGGAAAACGTTGTCTTTCTTCCTAAATTCTAAAACCTGATTAGGCCTCCCCTTGCGCCCCTTCTCCCGTCCTTCCAGGAAGATGGAGTTAACGTACATTTTCCTATTTTCCCCACTAAGAGAAATTAAAAACCGTGGACACTATATATAAAACAAACATCAAAAGACTCTGAAAGGTAGAGAGAAGAGGGCAGACCAGTGAGGGACCTCAGGAACAGAGGAATGACATGGTAGTGAGTTCCCTGGGAGGACGGGAGGAGGGTATTTTTATTTTTACTTTTTGCCTCATATGCCCCAGACTTGCATCTAAAGAAGCCAGAAACCCAGAAACACTAATTGGCACAGACCTAAAATAACCCTAATGAAAGGCTGTTCTCAATAGCCAAAGAAGCAGGAAAGGGCAGCTGAGCAAGGCAGAGAACTTGTAGACAGTAACCGCTCTGCTCCAGCAAAACAGCACAGAAAAACACTGTGGCCCTAGGCCTCCCACCACCTCCACCAGCAGGGGCTGAGTGAAGAGTCTAGACTTCCAAACTCAAGGACTCTCACCCCCTCCTTCCCCACTGGGACAGTGTCAGAGAAGGCAGGTAGGCAGTCAGGACATTGGCCCCCATTGCATGGTAATGCACACCCTGCCTCCCCCCAACATGGTAAGTGGAGGCAACCCGGGGAGCCTGGACTTCCTCACCCACTCGGTGGTAATGACAAGGTTCCCTTCCTCTGCCCCTCCCCACAGGGCTGGCGCCAGAGGAGGCCTAGTGGAGATTCAGGGCTGTCACCGACACACAGAGGTAGCAAGATCCTTCTCCACCCATGGTGTCAGGGTCAATGGTGAGGCCCTCTTGCCACACCCAGCCAGGGAGCATTAGTGGGGGCCTGGTGGGACACAGAGCTCCCACCATGATCAGCAGTAACAAGAACCACCCTCTCTCCCCCACCCCAAGGGTCAATAAAATCCACATCAAAAACTGAGCTCCCACCCACACCTAGTGTAATGAATTGAGTCTGTGCCCCACCCCCCAATCTGGGGTGGCATTGTTTGAAGTACCAGGAATTCAGCAAAAGCAGAAGGTTTAAGTAAGATCCAGCATCTCGTAACATTATACCCCAAATGCCTAGCTTTTAGTAAAAAAGGACTTGTCATACCAAGAACCAGAAAACTCTCAAACAGGATGAGAAAACAAAATCAATAGATGCGCACATCAGCATGAGAGAGATGTTAGAATTATCTGACCAAGATTTTAAAGCAGCTAAAAATAAAAACACTTCAACAAGACATTACAAACATGCTTGAAACAAAGGAAGAAAGAGTATCGGCAAAGAAATGGAAGATACAAAGGAGAACCAAATGAAAATTCTTGAACTGGAAAATACAATAATTGAAATAAAAAGTTCGGAATGGAGGGGACAGAGGAAAGAATTAGCAAATTGAAGGATAGAAATTAACTGATCTAAACATGGGAGAGAAAAATACACTGGGGAAGAAAAAAGAACACAGGTAGAATTAGCATATGATCCAGCAATCCCACTGCTGGGTATATTTTCCAAACGATTGACAACAGGGACTTGAATAGACATTTGTACATCAAAGTTCATAACGACACTACTCACAACGGCCACAGGTGGCAGCACACGTGCCCACGGACAGATGAATGGGCAAACAATGTGTGGTATATGGTTATGACAGAATCCAATTCAGCCTTAAAAAGTAAGTTCTGATACATTCTACAACTTGTATGAACCTTGAGGACGTTATGCTAGGTGATACAAGCCGGTCACAAAGGGAAAAATACTGCATGATTCTGCTTAATGAGGTGTCTAAATAGTCCCTCTCATAGAACAGTGGTGCCAGGGGCTGAGGGGAGGGGAAATATGGAGTTAGTGTTTAATGGATACAGAGCTTCACTTTGAGAAGACGAAAAAAGTTCTGGAAATGAATGGTGGTGATGGTTACACAATAAAGTGAATGTACTTGATTCCCCAGAACTATACATTTAAAAATAGTTAAAATGGTAAATTTGTTGTTATGTATATTTTACCAAAATAGAAAAATGAACACAGCCTTAGTTAGGGGCCTATGGGGTCTATAACGAAAGAGCTAGTACTCACGTCATCGAAGTCACAGAGGGAGAGGAGAAAGAAGGCAGGGCTGAAAAAGTACTCAAAGAAATAACGGATGAAAACTCTTCGAGTCTGGCAAATGAATAAACCTAATAGTCGGCTTATGACATGCTATAAGGGACTGCTGATTTCAATGTGACATGTCCTAGGAGGCATATATATGAAATCATCCATTTCCCTGGATCTGGGATTTGCGAACTAAGGCCCTCTACCAAAAATGGGCCCACAGTCTCGTTTTGCAAACAGCTTTTTGGGAACACAGCCACACCTATTTGTTTCCGCAGTGCCCGTGGCTGCTTCAGGCTTCAGTGGTGGAGTTGAGGCCTTGTCATAGACAACACTGCCCGCAAAGCCTAACATGTTTACTGTCCTGTCCTTTATAGAGAGCATTTGGTTATCGCTGATCTAGATTAAAACCCATGAAACCTTCTCTGTGGAGGGGTGTGCTTGGACCCACGGCAGGGCATTATCCGTTTTAGCCAGACCTGTACGCCTGGGCCAAGCTCACCAGAGTTCTGTGATTTGATGTCATTTAAAGACACTATTAATGTGGTATCAGATTTCAGCCACCACATCATATATATTCACTTTTGTCATTTTCTTTTCTCCCGCAGGGACCATGTTCAGCTTGGATAATCCTGAAACCTGGTTACTCAACTCTTAGTTGGATCTGCATCGTTTGTGGCAGGGTAATTTTCCTCAATTTGTGTGACACTATGGGGACTCGATGGGGACATACACACATTATTCAGAGATTTTATGTTCTGGATTCTCCCTTCACCTTCTCCAAAGAGAAATCCCTGAGGATACAGAATGTATGAGCCACAGGAAGAATCTCAGAGCTTTAAGCATCTGGAAAATATATTCATCTTCTGACAGTGATGATAGTTAGCATATACTTATGCTTACCAGGCTCCAAGTAAAATGCCAAGTGCTTTATACACATTGTCTCATTTAATCCTCTCCACAGCCTTGAGCCTGGGTGCTAAATAGCCTTTCACAGATGGGGAAACTGTCCAAGGTCACACAGCAACAAAGTAGCGAGCCAGAATGCACCCAAGCCATGGGGGGCAAAATACAGCTTCCCCATCGCATAACAGAAACGGTGTGTCGGCCTGCAGTACTCAGTGAGGTTGTTACAAAGTAGACCTGGCAGGTGAAAGATAACTCCTGGACCAGGAAAAAGCACCCAGCACTTTTCTTGGGTGCCTCGGCACTTTCTTGCCTCGAAATGGCCCGCTCAGGCTGGCCTTGACTGCGTTAGAGCTTTCACTGTTCTGTAGTGCCCTTTAGCTAATTGTAATTCCGAAATCCAGGCCTAGTGAGAAACTGTAGTATCATTAACGTAGCATGGGTTGCATGCCAACATAGGATGACGGTACTGAGCCTGTGTTATTTGTTTCACTGTGAACAAGCAAAGATACGATGTAAAAACTTGGCATTACTCACTGGGAAGGGACTTAAGGCCCCAGCACAGGGTGGGCAGAAAGCTTCCGAGGAAGAAATTCCTGTGCCACCCAGGAGCAACAGCCCTTGTAAGTAACCGCTAATAACTCATCTAACTCATTAACCTGAACCTGTCTGAATCATTCTTTGGTCTCTTGGCACCCTCCCAGTTGGGGGTGGTGGTGGTTTTTCTATACTGTCCTGGGATTTTCCTGAAACACCATCTGACCCCAAAGTCTGAGGTCTTCCAGGCATTTGCACTCTGCAAAGGTATGGAGTGCATCTCAGATAGCAAATACATTTTGCAAACGGTAGAGGAAGACCTGCCGTGACCCCAAGCAGACAGGCAGCAAGAACCAGGATGGATTTAGAACGCCTTAGACTTGTGGAAGAGGTGGGCAGGACTGTGATGACATACACAGGTGTGTCACTCAGGTCTTTCCAGTCACTGAGATGCAAGGCAGTGCTATAAACCTGGCTTTTGTTTGTTAGTCCTGAAGGTGACATCGAGAGCTCCACCTGGGGGGTTAGATCGGGGATGTCCCTTAGCAACCCCATGGAGAGACATGTCAAAGCAGGTTCTGACAGAAAGTTCTGCTCTCCAGGACAAATGGATGCCCCTGCAAGCTCCTGGTCCCCAGGACTTGCCTGCAACTTCTCTCCCAGGATCCAGGTTGGATTAGGGTGGCCAGTTATAACGCTGCTGGCTCTGGCTGCCCTTGGTCAAACCCCTGTCCCTCAACCCACCTTCTGTTCCGAGGAATCAGACATCACTGGGCTTGTGGGTGAGCCCTCACCTGCTCTGAAACCTTGAGGGCCTCACTGCAGTATTAATCGTGGCAACAATGGCTTACTGGCTAAGAGAGAAAATAACTGCCCAGCCCTGTCAAGTTACAGAATCGGAAACAGAACACAACGAACCAATCTCTTACAGTGGCCTGTCCACCCCGCCCCACGATTAGTTTGTGTTCTGTTTTCTTTTCCCTACTCTCCCTATAATAAAAATATCATGGGTTTTAGGACTATTTCATCTCACAGACACCTTATTGGACACCTCCTGTGGCTGGTCACTAGGATATGGTGACCAGGAAACGCGTGGTCTGCCCTCATAAATGAACAAAACTTGCAGCCCTGGGAGGAGACAGAAACCCAACTAGTGGTTTAGTTTCCACTGTGCTGTGTGCTACAAAGAGGTACCGGATGATTCCAGGGCAAACCTGGGACCTATCCCAGCCTGGGAGGACAGGCATGGGGGTGAGGTGGCCCGTAGCCGAGAAGCCTGCCTTGAGCTCAGGACTAGATGGAATCACCCACGTGGAGCAGGAGGGGGACTTCCAGGCAGGGAGAGCAGCGGGAAGCACCTGCCTAAGGGAGGCAGGAGGTGGTGGGCACAGAATGGAAGAAAGCCCGGGAGAGCCTGAGGCTCCAGATCACACGGGCACTTGGAGGCAAATAAGCTAAAAACCACTTGTTTACTTGGGAAGTTCCCATCACAGGGAAACTGGGGCTCAGAGAAGTTCCGGAACCGTAAGGAAGGCACGTGGGTATTTGTTTATTGTCCCTGTTCTCAAATACACAATTAGCCAGTGATAAGATTTGTCCGACTCCCCTCCCCAGACACTGAATGTTGTGGTGTGGAAATGTGTCTTTTAAACACTTGGGCAGCCCTTTAGTGGGCTTTTATAATCGGGTGCCCGCAGCCCTGTGAAATGAAAGCCATCCCAGTGTGCTCCTGAAATGCTGCGCTGACCGAGGCAAGAAAAGGGGCTGATACATTTCAGCGAGATTTTTGTTAGAATTGAGCTCTAAATGATTTTTTTATCAATCAGAATGCTCCATTCCACAGGCACACAGTTGATTGAAATTTTTCTATACATGGTTTATAATTACTACTAAATCTGAAGTGTTAGTAGAACAACTTGGAAATAGCCACCCCCCTATTGCTTTAAGGGTTTAAAATTTGGCCTCCCTAAAAGGAGACGTCTATGCCTCACACCTTCCAACAAAAACCTTCTCTGAGAGGGCCTCCCCTCGGACAGTCTCATCCTTCTTCTGCTCTGCTGACATCCCACTCCCCTTTGTGGTCCCCTGCCTTGCGAAGCCCCTCAGATGTCCCCTTCCTGCCCCCCCCCACCAGGCCTTCTCTCAAGCAGAATCCATCACTGTCCCTTCTGACCACAGACGAGGCTGTTCAGAATGCTATGACGGCAGCCAAAATAGCCACAGCAACTGCCACCAACTCAGCCGGACACTGCAAGATTTCCGGGACAGCTGCCCTACCCTGTCTGCCCTCCTCCCCCAGCACCGGCAAAGGCAGGCAAAGGGGGAAGAGTCCAGACAGGTGACTAGAGGATGGCAGGCTATTTTCTGGCTTAGGGACATGGAAAGAGGAACAGAGAATACAGCAGGAAACAAAACTGGAGCAACGGTTACACCTACAGGTCTGAGCTTCAGATGAGACTCAGGAGGCGTCACCTCCCAAGTCAGCCATCCTGAGATGATGGGGGCAGGGAGCCTCGTCCTTGGTCTGTCCGGAACGAGTATCCGTGTTGCTTCCTATACCAGGTGACATCAGGCTGCCAGGCACAGTCAGTAAAGGAACAGGTGGGAGCAGATCCAGTAAGAGCTCAGAGAACGTATGTGACAGGAAGGCAGGAGAAGCTGCCCTGGTCTGAATGTGTCCCCCAAAGCTGATGTGCTGGAAACTGAATCCTGGTGCAACTGTGTGGGGAGGTGGGGCCTGAAAGGGGACCAGGTCATGAAGGCTCTGCCTCAGTGGTCAATGCCCTTATTGCGGGAGGGGTTCCTCACAGGGAGATGAGACTGGCCTCCTCGCCTGCTCTCTTGTTCTTCCGCCTCCCGCCAGGGAATGATGCAACTGCTGGCCCCTCAATCTTGTACTTCCCAGCCTCCAAAACTGTAAGAAATAAATCCCTCATTCTTTACAAATTACCCAGTCTCAGATATTCTGTGATAGCAGCACAAAAGGACCTGAGGTTTAGTGGGGTGGGGCTGTCTCAGATGAGAGCAGTCCTAGTTAGAAAAGTATTCTTAACAAGAAAAGGCAAGCCACTAGTCACTCCCTAAAATAGTCACCCTTTGTCCCTGCAGATGTATTCACAAGTCATCCTTCAAATCTCAATTTTATTCTCTCAAGGGACAAGGACACCAAGGATTGGACTGTCCTCTGCAAGTGACCAACAGCCTTAGTGCAGGGACCAAATGCCCAACCCCAGCCCCCGTCCTTTGTCGAGACAGATCTTGTGAGTTTCACTAATCTGTTCACCATCAATTCGTAAATGTTTACTGAGCACCTGTTCAGTGTGGGGACTGATCCCAGACAGGGGTTCCTACCTTGCACGTTCTGAAGGAAACAAGCAAACAAATCAGCAGTGGCACTTGGGGTGGCCAGGGCTGCAGTCACAGCTGATGTAGACACTGTGGGAGGCGACACCCTTCAGGGCTTTAGTTTGCAAAGCTGAGGACAAACCTCGGCCGAAGCTGCTCCCCTACATCCCGTGCTCAGTTGTTCCCACCCCAGGATCCCTGGGGACCCACTTCATGAGCTCCCTGTGGGGGCTGTGAAGCCCACTGAGACCAGAGAAGTTTGTTCTGATAAACTATATGATAAACTGATAGCATGACCTTCAAAATTCACTTTCAAATTGATGGCAAAAATCATAATAGAACTTATCACAAAACTAATTTTATTATATTTTTTCCCACTTAAATCTCTTGGCTAAATATCTTCGCTGTCCCGATGACTTCTGGTTCTTATTTTCTTGATGGACACAATGTCTTTACCCTGTTTGGGGAGAAAAAATATAACTCTTAAGTAATTGAAAGAACCATTTTTGTCGACCCTACTCTGCAAAACCCCAAACCCTTACTATGTATTACGCAGGTCTTTAATTCCAGAAAATTAATTTTGATGTTGGAAATGAGTTGTAAGATATATGCTGTTAAAGATGTCTTTTCTTATTTAAATTTTTTTTATTATTTAGTTTTTTACATTTAAATATTGTATATTTTCATATAAAAGTTTCCAGTGTATTTTTAAGCTAATACATAATACAAAAAACTCACAAAATTTCTTCACGAATGTACACATTTTCACTAACTAAAAAATGGCATTAAGAAAACCTGAATTCAAATGTACAGTCAGGATTAAATCTTTTGTGTCTCCTAAACCAACCTATCCCTGTGAGGAGGACAATATTCTAACTGAGTGTGACCAGAGGACTTCTGAAGTATAGGCCCTGTGCAGGGCAGTGTTTGTTTAGGAGCAGCTGGGAGGTGGAGGCGTTTCCATCTTGATTTTGGATCAAATCCGAAGAAAACAAAAGATCTTGCCTTTCCAGAATGGGCGTTCTCAAACCTTGGCGTCTGTACTCTCACTTAACACAGTCCCACACAACAGCCAGTGAGAAAAAGCTAAGCGTGATGGTAGGCATATTTTAGAAACAACTTTGTGTGGTGACCATTGACAGTAGGGCAGACAAGAGTTAGAAAAACAAAAGACAGGAATTCAAAAAGTCTATGACTTAGTTTGGATGCAAATGATCGTAAATAGATTGATAATGTCTTGAAGGCTTCACCATATCACGGTGCAACACACATGTTCATCCTAATGACTGAAATCTCCATCTGGAAAGGTCAAATGGTAGACCACATCCTGTGTCAGGTGGGAATGAAGTATGAAAACCCCATTCCAGATGATGATTGCATGGCAAAGACACAAACTAACTCAGGGAAGACTCGTTCCTCTGATACATCGGCTGGGCTGGAATCCCTCTTGCTGTCTTTGCCGGCCACAGAGCAGGACAGGTCACCTCACCTGCTCTGTCACTGTTCCTTCAGGACTCTGAGGGTGGCAGGGACATTCAATGAGGTCCTGAATGTGAGTTTAGGTCAGTGTTATTACCGCTATCCTAGCAGACAGCAAACAAATCTCTCCTGCCTTTTCAGCTGGTACCAAATGAGACAGTCATTTGTAAAGCAATGAATTCACATGTTACAGCTGTGGCCACGGCTCTGGCCCCTACAGTCTCCAACCGTCCCACCGTGGGGGTCCTTCCTCAGCTTGCACATCATGTATGAAATGGTGTCTGCTGCGGCTAGTATTCCCCTTGCTCAGTAAGGCCAGAGTGCGTTCATCTGAACCCGGGTCACTTCCTTGCTGCTGCCCTTGGTTTTCACTATGGCAGTGGTTCTTATTTCTTTCAGCTCAGAGGGGAGGACAACACTATGAAAAGACGCGGAAGTTAAAACTTCTTCCTGGAGAACACATCCATGTCACACATGCATTTTCTGGGTCTGCAGATGGCCATGGACACCCAGCAAGCACAGGAGAGATGCTAGAGGAGCACGTCTATGCGGGTTAGGGGCTGTGATCCCCAAGCCCTGGGCCGTGCACTCGTACCTGTCTGTGGCCTATTAGGAACTGGGCCACAGAGCTCCACCATCCCCAACCCCTGCTTCATGGAAAAATTATCTTCCACAAAACTTAGGAACCAGGCTGCACAGCAGGAGGTGAGCAGTGGGTGAGAGCGAGTGGAGCTTCATCTGTATTTACAGCCGCTCCCCATCGCTCACATCACTGCCTAAGCTCCACCTCCCCCGCCCCCATCTGTGGAAAAATTGTCTCCCATGAAACTGGTCCTTGGGACCACTTAGGGTTAGGGGGCTCCTGGGTGCTTGTGTGTGAGAAAGAGGCCTGAATGCCCCCATGCAGAACAAAGGCCTAGCTCAGCCTTGGGGATTGGCCATTGTATGTTTAGCAATAATCCCAATTAAAAGAATATTTGTTTTTATTCTTCTTCAGTTTTGCTCTGATAAAGCACTATTTTCCAGACTATGAATCTGGTATTTAGAGCCTGTCAAGTGAACTCCTGTGAATGTGCTAGCCCATGTCGGCTGTCTGCGTTCCTGGCGTTCTCGTGGTCTCAGGGATCTCATCTTGCCCTGTCAGACGTCTTCTGCTTCCAGCCAGCCCCCGGTGCCATCTCTGACTTACGACATCTGCATGGGCATCGATGTCCTTCTCTGAGCCTCTCCTCCTCACTCTCTGGAACATTCTATCAGTACCTTCCCTAGAACTTCCATCCTACCATCCAGAAACACAGGTCCTCCTCCTCAGCTCCGTGCCTGTCTGTATAGCACGTACTGGGGGCACCTGGGCATCTGTCACTCTTCTTGGCAATCTCAGCGTCAGCCTCCGAGTGTGTTCTGCAGGGTGCGTGTCTGGACAATTGCACCTGCCTCTGATACTCAATCTGTCTCTAAAAAGGTTCTCACTATATTAGTTTCATTTTCTGAACTCAAAATATAGTAGTTTTAGCTCCAAATTTTGTGTCCCTAATGGTATAAATCAAATTTATAGCATTCACAAAAAGGTAGCAATTCAAGCTATCTTAATTTTAAACTAGCTAAATCAAGTATCCATCCCCTAGAAGACTAATTGAATGTAATGACTAATTATGGATTTGTTCATATGACAGATAATTTATGAGCAGCTAAATCTGACATTATTTTAGGAGCATTTATAGATCATTAGCTTAGATATTCTTTGGTGGAGGGAGGGCCAGAGAGCAGCACACCGTGCTGAATGGGAACTTTCACGTAGCGCTGTTGGCCTTCAGGACACCCCTGGTGTTTGTCCAACCTAGCTTTCCAAAGGACTCCTTGGACATTCGTACGTGACCACCTTTCTGCATTAGTAAGTTTTTGTGAACTACAGAAAGACTGAAGCCATCTACCTACAATTGTGGTATGACTTATGTTATCAGCAGTCTGCAAGTAGCAGCTAGAGAAGTTCCTAGTTCTTCGTGAATAGTCTTCATCGTGTGAATTTGCTATTTGAAGTGGTATTCCCCAAACAGACAAAATATAGCTAAAATGACAAAACATATGGCTTAGATTAGTGCTCCTTCCATTGGTATAACTGGCAGCTGGCAGGGTGGTGCTTTATATCAACATAATGCTTTTTGTTTGCCTTTGCAACAATGGGCAAAAATATATTAAAACATTCTATGTTTTGAAAAAAAGTTAAATTACTCACATCCTTTGGATTTTCTGCACATCTCTTGATAGCCCGGGTTGCTCTCTGCTCAGGTTCACTTCCCAGCTTGTTTACTGCAGGCTGGATTTTAACCTTCCTTGACCTCAGGCTCATGAAGTCTGAATTTCCTCTTACTCCTTTCTCTGTCTGGTTCTGAGTGTGGGTTCCCACACCTTCCTTGGCTCCCTCCTCCCGTGCCATGCTGGGCTGGGAGCTCTTACTCTGCCGGAGGGATCTCGAGCATGCTCTGCTTTCACCAACTTTGCCCCTTTCTGTGGGTCCCTTGGCCCTGTCACCTGGGTTTTCAATCTCCAACTCCTGGGAGGTCTTAACAGACTTCTTTTCATATCTCTTTATTTTAATTTTTTCTGCTGCTATAGGAACCTCAGTTTTTTGTTGCTCTACATCAGATTTATTTTGGCGTCTGGGGCGCAGGGATATTCCCTAAAGAAATGAGAAGATAGCCAAAAAAAATTCCAAAAATTAGTAAAACAAATCTCAAAATTCAACAGGGAAAACAACAATCCAAAGTGAACTAAAGGAAATCCTCTGAAAATTTTATATCGATCAACTTTCTAAGATATATTTCTAGAATATCTCATCTAAGATAGTCAAGGTAATGCCTTGGTACTTTGATCCTATGGAGGAATGATTATCTCTACTAACAAACTAGAAATAAGAAATTTGGGATAAATTTCAATAACAAGCCTAACATGATAAATGTCAAGTCTAATGTTTATAGTTTACATTATAGGAAAATGCCCGCATTTTACAGGCAGTAAATGAATTCCTAATCCTTTAACAATCATTGTTAAAGCAGAACAAGAAGTTGCCATTTCTGGAGTTTTTCCAAATTTCTCTGGATGCAGTAGTGAGCTACCAGTCCCGATAGTGCTGTTCTTCTCAAGGACACGCACTACTGACACTGTTCTGTCAGCCGTTACATGGGTAGTATTAGTACCCGGTCCTGGTCATGGTGTCAGTGTCTGCGACAACACAGACCTGAATTGCCCACCTTTCCTTTGATCAAGTTTTCAAACATTTGAAGATAAACATAACTCATTTGATTCTTGAGAAATTCTTCTTAAAGTCTGCATTAACCATTTTGACTAGTTCTTATCCCAAATTAGTCTATTCCCTCTATAGGTGTCAGGAAGATTCTTTACCACAGCCTGCAGTTACTCACTGTGTTGCATGACACCCCTTTGGGAAAGGATATCCACTTACAGATTCAGGTTATATTCAAATTATTATGCAAAAACTGGTAACATCTATCCAAGATGACATTTAATGATTATGTAACACTTTGCATTACCTTATTTGAAGTGACCGAGCCTTCCACTTTGTGTTCTCTTTTCTTAGTTTTCATGTTGTTGCTGTTCAGATCTTCCACGGGTTCCATACTCTCTGCAGAAATTCTCAGACTTCTCTTCAGTACTACCAAGGGTTCAGGTGGTGTGCATTTCTCCCTGGGCGCAGACCTCTGTTTCTTGTTGGCTGGCTCCTCCTCTACAACTCCCTCTGTGGCAGTCATGCAGTGCAGTCTCTTGCCTCCCGAGACACTGTCGTCTTTTCCAGACTTCCTCTTGGAGGTCAGAGCAGTGTTGCTTTTGCTCTGTGATTTGACAGGGTCTCTGGTGCCCACCATGTCTTGTATAGGTTGTACTTTAGGGGCCCTAAGGACCCTCCTAAATGTTTTCAGAGGTTCCCCACTGTCAGGGGGCTGCTTTGGAGCAGTCTTGAGGCTCTCAGTGTCATTTCTTGGTTCCCCACGTTGACCTGGTGCTGGGACGAGCTCTTTGAAGTCGGCCAGAACTTCTAGGGCTTTGGCCTCTTTCTTAGCTGCACGTGGCTGCCTCTTGCAGCCATTTATATTTTCTGCTGGGTCCAGTTTCTGCTTTGCAGATTGTTTAGCCACTCTGATGTGTTTATCCCCACCTTGGGGTTCTGTGGATGTGTGTGTGGTTTCGCCTGATGTTTGCGTGAGGTTCTGCAGTGCAGAGACTTTCCTGAGACTTCCTTTGGGCTGTCTCTTTGTGCTTGCTGTGGTGTTCACTAGTTCTGGCAGTGGGGACCTGGTGGTTTTAACATTAGTCATTGATTTCTCAGTGTGACCTGGTGTTTGGAAGGGTTTTTTGAAGCCAGCCAGGTTTTCTAGGGGCTGGGCCTCTTCCTTAGATGCTCTTGGCCTTCTCCTGCTGCCAGTTACCCTTGCTGTCAGGTCCAATTTCTGCTCTGCAGATTGCTTGAATGCTCTGATGCCTTTGTCCTCGACTACTAGAACTTCGTGCGTACGTGTGGATTCCCCTGATATTTGCGTGAGCTTCCTCAGTGCAGAGACGTTCCTGAGACTTCTCTTGGGCCATCTTGTTGTGCTTACCACAGTATCCACTGGCTCTGGTTGTGGAGAAGTGCAGGACATTTTTGTGCTTTTAGCAACAGTCATTGACGCCTCAGTATGACCTGGTGTTTGGAAGGGCTTTTTGAAGCCAGCCAGGTCTTCTAGGGGCTGGGCTTTTTCCTTAGCTGCCCCTGGCCTTCTCCTACTGCCAGTTACACTTGCTGCCGGGTCCAGTTCCTGCTCTGCAGATTGCTTGAATGCTTTGATGCCTTTGTCCTCACCTACTAGAACTTTGTGCATATGTATGGATTCCCCTGAGGTTTCCGTGAGCTTCCTCAGTGCAGACACTTTCCTGAGACTTGTTTTGGGCTGTTCCCTTGTGCTTACTGTGGTGTCCACTGGTTCTGGTTGTAGAGTTGTGCAGGGTACTTTTGTGCTTTTGCCATCAGTCATTGACTCCTCAGTGTGACCTGGTGTTTGGAAGGGCTTTTGGAAGCCAGCCAGGTCTTCTAGGGGTTGGGCCTTTTCCTCAGCTGCTCTTGGCCTTCTCCTGCTGCCAGTTACACTTGCTGCCAGGCCCGGTTTCTGTTTTGCAGATTCCTTGAATGCTCTGATACCTTTGTCCTCACCTCGTACCTTGGGTGTGTGTGTGGGTTCCCCTGCTGTTTGTGAGAGCTTCCTCGGTG
>NW_012150541.1:400614-439284 GCF_000956105.1 Propithecus coquereli | reverse complement strand
TCATTGGTTGCTCAGTGTGGCCTGGTGTTTGGAACAGCTTTTTGAAGCCAGACAGGTCTTCTAGGGGCTGGGCCTCTTCCTTAGGGGTTCTTCGCTTCCTGTTGTGTCCAGTTAAATCTTCTGCCAGGTCCCGTCTCTGCTTTGGAGTCCCCATAAAGGCTCTGCTGCCTTTTTCATCATCTATCGGTGGTTTGGGTGTGTGCATGGCTTTGCCTGATAATGGCGTTAGCTTCCTTAGTACTAAAAATTCTTCCTCCACATCTGCTTTCCTGAGACTTGTGTTGGGCTGTCTCTTCCTGCTTACTGGGGTGGCCACTGGTCCTGGTTGTGGAGATGCGCAAGGTAGTCTAGTGATTTTGCCATCAGTCATTGACTTCTCAGTGTGACCTGGTGTTTGGAAGAGCTCTTTGAAGCCAGCCAGGTCTTCTAGGGGCTGGGCCTCTTCCTCAGCTGCTCTTGGCCTTCTCTTGCTGCCAGTTACACTTGCTGCCAGGCCTGGTTTCTGCTCTGCAGATTCCTTGAATGCTCTGATACCTTTGTCCTCACCTCGTACCTTGGGTGTGTGTGTGGGTTCCCCTGCTGTTTGTGAGAGCTTCCTCGGTGCAGACAGCTCTTCCTCTACATTCATTTTCCCCAAAGGTGTCTTGGGCTGTCTTTTCACATTTGTTGGAGTGTTCACTGGCTCTGGTTGCGGAGATGTGCAGGGTATTTTAGTAGTTTTATCCTTACCTGTGGGCTTGTCATGGTATTTTGGTGTTTGGAAGAGCTCTTTGAAGCCAGACAGGTCTTCTAGGGGCTGGGCCTCTTCCTTAGCTGCTCTTGGCCTCTTCCTACTGCCAGTTACACTTGCTGCTGGGTCCAGTTTCTGCTCTGCAGATTGCTTAAACGCTTTGATGCCTTTTTCCTCACCCAGTACCTTGGGGGTGTGTGTGGCTTCCCCTGGCGTTTGCGAGAGCTTCCTCAATGCAGCCAGATCTTCCTCTGTAGCTATTTTCCCCAAAGGTGTCCTGGGTTGTCTTTTTGTCCTTGTTGGAGTGTTCACTGGTTCTGATTGTAAAGATTTGCTGCATATTTTAGTAGTTTTGTCCTCTATTGTGGGCTTGTCATTGCGTTTTGGTGTTTGGAAGAGTTCTTTGAAGCCAGACAGAGCTTCTGGGGGTTGGACCTCTTCCTTAGCTGCTCTTGGCCATCTCTTCACTCCAGTTACAGAGTTTTCTGAGTCTGCTTTTTGCCGTGGAGTTTCCTGAAACATTTTGGTGCCTTTTCCTTGAGGCACTGGTTCTTTGTGTGTGTGCACGGTTTGCTCTGGTGTTCGTGTGAGCCTGCCGACTGCTGAGAGCTCTTCTTTCACATCCACTTTCCCCAGAGATGTCCTGAGCTGTCTGTTCATGTTTGTGGGAGTGTTGACTGGCTCTGCTTGTAAAGATCTCTGATATAGTTTAGTGGTCTTATCCTTCTCATTCCTTGGTTCCCTGGTGAGACCTGGTGTTTGGAGATCTTGGGTGTCTGTCATGTCCTTCATGGGTGCCATTTCGGGCCACCTCTTGAGACCTGCTGGGTTGGAAGCTGGCTCACTTTTATGTCCCCAAGTTCTTCTTGATGCCCTCCCATCTGCCATCATTTCGGAATTTTCTTTTGACTCGATAATTTCCTTATATGTTTCAAAAGGTCTTTCAGTTTCCTTCATCTCTCCTTCTATTTTCTTTTCTCGTAGTGGTGGCCTCCTCAGACATTTGCCCATGATGTCCTCGACAGTGTCAGTTTTTGTGTCTTCATTCTTACTGTCTATAGGGAGCTTCTGCGGATTTCTGAGCTCCATGGACCTTCTTAATGTATTTGCACTGGATACTGTCTTTGAAGGCTCTGTCTCAGTATCTGAAGTTTTCATCTCAACAGGAGTCGCTGTATAGATGTTCTTTGGAGTTTTCACTAGAGTTTCATTTTCTTTTACACACTGCCGCTGTAAGGCAGGGGTTGCAGAGTGTGTATCAGGTTCTTTTGCTGCATTCCAAGTACTCAAGAGCACATTTTCTCCTGTGAGAAAGAATAAAATATACAAGAAATATATTCCGCTCCCTGTCTTATACCAATTTAGTATCTTATCCTCATGAAAGACAGTATGACAACCAAATATTCAGCTTCATATCTCCCTGAGGACATGAGGCTACTTATGTGGCTAGAAATCTATCTTACACAAGAGCTATGAACACTTAAGAGTATGTTATTTGGTGATATAGTGGGGTTGTCAGGCTCTGTACTGATTATATAATGGAAAAAATTCCTAAAGAAGGATCCTCCGAAGATTGCCATGCCATGTGTCCTTGACCTGAATACAGCCATTTTTTTCTTCAAACATTAGAAACAGACAGCTGTTTCTTACCCGAACCACCAATGAAATAACATGGCTTATACTTTGGTATGGTTAGGGTCCTTATTACACCGGCAATATTTAACTACAATAAGCATCTGCAGGGTAGCAAGCTGTTCCCTCCATGAGAGGAAGCCAGTGACCAGCACCAAATAAAAGAGGAAGACAGGTTCCCCTCTCCGATCTCACACTCACCCTGGGCCTGCTCCCACTTAGAAGACTAGCAGAAATAACTGCATAGTACACAAAATGTTATCTTTCTTTTTTGTAATTTACAGTAATTTTGAATTTGAGTATTTTATATGTAAGTATGAGAAACCATTGTACTTTTCTGCTATATCACCCTCTTTATTTATAATAAATAAAGAAGCCAAAAGTGTACACAGATCATTTAAACTTATTGACTGAGTCAGTCTTTCTCTGTAAGTCAGTGAATGCCAAGGTTAGTTGAACTGCTGATGGGAATCTCCCCTTCAAAAAAAGAACAGAGAAGATGGAATGGTACTTTAACAGGAACATCTGTTTTAGAAAAGTAATACCAAAAAAATACCATCTACAAGCTTCTATCCAAACACATCACAGTCTAGGAAAACAAGGAAACCAACCAAAACTCTCTGAAGTACGTAGCAGAGGTTCTTCTGCTGAATTAGTTACTTGAAAATTTTTTCCGAGCAAATTCTCTGAACTTGAAAGAGTGACAGGACCAGAGCTCATCAATTGTGACTTCTCCTTCACTGGTGTCTTAAACATTTCACTTAATCCTGTTGAATGAAAATATTTGAAAAACAATTGACATATTGCTTATACATGCAAACAACCACCCCAGTCCTTATATACAACAAGCAGATTATGAGAAATAACAACAGATCCTTCCCTAGAATTCCTGGTATACAGGATCTCATTAAAAGGGTGATTCCATTAATAGTGGACTCATTTTGTCAAATGAGAGCAAAGAGAAGATATATTATGCTCTTTTCTTTGCTTTTCTTGGAAATAAATGAAGTTAGCTGACCTCTGTGGTCTTGCAGACATGAGTTCTGGTCACAGCTCCTATCCTAGAGGGCCTCCCCTCCAGGATCCGGAAGCCAAGTGCCTTCATGCTATTTTCTGAAACTCTTGGGTTTCTCGGTTCTAGATTTTGGGTACAAATAACATGCACCCACATTTCACAAAATGACAGAGACTGCCCATTTTCAGTGCTGTCAAGTAATGACATGTATTTTTAAAAAATCTAATATCGGCCGGGTGCGGTGGCTCACACCTGTAATCCTAGCACTTTGGGAGGCCAAGGCGGGTGGATCGCTCAAGGTCAGGGGTTCGAGACCAGCCTGAGCAAGAGCGAGACCCCGTCTCTACTAAAAAATAGAAAGAAATGATCTGGACAACTAAAAATATATATATAGAAAAAATTAGCCGGGTATGGTGGCACATGCCTGTAGTCCCAGCTACTCGGGAGGCTGAGGCAGGAGGATCGCTTGAGCCCAGGAGTTTGAGGTTGCTGTGAGCTAGGCTGATGTCACGGCACTCACTCTAGCCCAGGCAACAGAGTGAGACTCTGTCTCAAAAAAAAAAAAAAAAAAAAAAAAAAAAAAAAAAAAAAAGAATAATATAGTACTTTATATAGAAGGTGTAACTTTTTGAAAAACTCACATAACCCCACATTCTCCTTACTTCTATCATTTTCGAGTCAGTGGATGACAACACCATTTCTATCTGGCAGTCACCCACCAGCGTGTTTGGGAAGTCTGTTCTGAGGACTCCCTTCCAGAACACTCCCTTCACTTAAAAATCTCCTCCTTCTATAGCCTTCCGAGTTGAACTTAAAATGCCCAGGATTTAGTCGTCAGCAGACAATAATGTTTTGTAATGAAATTGACTCACAGTGAAAGGAGAGAATTGTTTGACACTAGGGAAGCATCTTAGAAGGAATGCTTGAAGCAACCCACGATCCCAGGCACAGACTATTTAACATTTCATTTTTTCTTAAAAGTATTTTTGAGGGTTTGTTTTGAACATTTTGTAACATATATATTAGTACATTCTACATGTTCATAATCTGTAAGAATACATGTATATAAGTCTATCTACTTTTTTTTTTTTTAGTCTTGTTGGGTTTTCTGCTGTTGTTACATTCTTTTACAAAAGATAAATGAATTAATCCAACTATGACTTTAATTAGAGGGTAACTTGCATGCATTATACTGAAGAGTATAACAATTTTTTCAACTCATAACCTGACAGGAAATAAAAATAAGATTCCACCTATTCAGTTCAAATCTCACTTCCTTTCCAAGGTGTACACAAGTGGGAACCACTGGACAAATTATACCCCTTGAAACCTAAAATCTACTCTCTTGGTGTCATTCATAAATGCTATGACATTAAGCAAGTCAGCCCACACTTTTACTGACAGTGGAAATTGAGTGGAAACATTTGCTCAACTATTAATTGTTTAAGGGAACCTCTTCCTAGGGCTTTCTTTTAAGAAACAGTTAAACTACCCAGAAAAAAAGTAAATCTTGAGAAAGTAAAATATTACTCAAAAACAATTGATCCATGTCTGCAATAAACTATTAGTATAGCTGTTGGGAGAGGAGCAGTTTTAAGAATAAGCTGCCTTTCTTTACTATAAATCACTTTCCAGTTTTCTATAGGCAGGCTGCTCTCTAGGGTAAAGATAAGCATTTGACGTTTCCATGCCTACTTCATGCAGGACACCTGATCCCAAAAACTGTCAGAGAACTGTCCGCATAATCCAAACCAGCTTTGTCTTCCTTGAATACTATGACCCCAGAAAGTTGACTCAATTGTTTATCCATCATCGTGCTCACAGCAGATTAAACAAAAGGTAGCAAAACAAATATTCACAAAGTAAAAAATAGTAGGACCCAAAGGGTTATGATTTATAAGAGCTGAGGCTGTTTTTACCTGAAAGATTTTCCTTAAAGTCCATCTTTTGGTTGGAAACAAAGTTGTTCAGCATTCTGTAGGGCTGAGCAGGCACATTTACTTTTTCAGTATGAGCTTTCCCTATTATTATGGTGCAAGGAGAGTTTGCATGGCCGGTACTAAACTGATTGTGAGCATCGTCCACAGGCTTCTGTAGAAAACAGGAAGGAGATGAACAAAACATCAAAGCATAAATACACAGGTCATGCAATCTTAAACAATATCAGCATGTGCAAACATGCAATTCACAGTGGAGCCTCATACCTTCGGAGTGTTGGGTCTTCTTTGTTTTTTGTTCTTTGGCCTTTGAGGGCCATGTTTTACAACTTTAGTTTGTGTTTGTTTCACGCCAAGTTTTACTACATCGGCCCACGATTTTGCAACTGTCAAAGAGAAAAGATGATGAAACTTTTCGAAAACTAATTAATGAGAAAATTCACCTTAATATATATTTGCCAATACAATACTAACCAATTAAATTGGCTTCAGAAGCACCACTCCTTCTTTTGGAACAAATCATCTGTAAAATATCATGTTGACTTCGGCTGATGGAAATTCTCTTTGATGGCAGGTTGCCACTCTTTCTCCCTCCTCTCTTAGGAATATCTACCTGAGATTTGCTGCCACTCGAAGTGGAGGATGCTCTGCATGACCTACGGCTTTGTGCACCAGCAACCGGAGTGGTCCTAGGACTAGGAACTGGAGAGCTCACAAACACGTTTTGTGCCATCATTTCCACATGGATTTCGGAAGCAGACTCTTTGTTTGATGGTTGAGGCTGTTCCTGACAAGACAGAAATGGTCATGAGAAACCATACCAAGGATGTAACATCTCCACAATAAATATTAGAAACCTCTTTAATTAAGAATTTCAGCTGTTTAAATATTAAAGTATCAAATGTTTAAACTATTGTCTTTCAAGACTAAGGTAGAGGTAAGACCGCCCTAGTCATTTAAGGGAAAGAAAAGTGAAATAACAGCAAACAAGTCCGAGTTGAGATATTTAGGAAGAAGGACTGAAGGAAAGGCCTGACCAGTGAGACAGGCCTGCTCTGATCTGTCCTGCAAACAGCAGCTGGGTGCCCAGGCCCCTGCGGTCTGTATGAAAGGAGAGCCGCTCTCCTTGGGGAGTCAGCGCCAAATGCAAAGGGCAACAGGTATTGCTTTCCTTCCTGTTGGTAAGACAAGAAAACAAAGACTGCCTGGGCCCTGTTTTGAAGATGGGCTACAGGGCCATTCCTTTCCTGTGATCTAAAAAGGGGGACAGCACAGTGTAGGAAAAGGTGATTGAGTTCTAAAAAGCTGACTGTGTCAAAGATACATGTTTTACCACCAATGATTTTCCTTTTCCCCAGTTAAATGCCTTAACTATAACCTTATGACTCTAAAGAAAATAAAACCATCCTTATGGTTATATGTGGTGATGTCTTCAGAATCTTTTTAATTTGCCGTTTTTACTGTAACCGCAGGGCGACTGTGTGGGGCTGTATGCATGGGTGTGGGAGACCTCTGCCCTGCAGGGAAAGTGCGGAGGACGCCCTGCTCAGCCGCCTCAGAACCACAGTGAGGGACCCAGATGCTCCTTCTCCAGCATCCAAATAAATGAGCTTTCATTTAGTCTCTTAAAAATCTTAATTATTAAAAAAATAAGGGTCTTAATTGTAATTCTACTTGCGTCAGAACTTTGGCAGGAGTATGTACCCACGTGAGTGAGCCATCCGGCAGGAATGGGAACGCTAATTATTAAACTCACCTTAATGATTTTCTTCAGGACAGTTGGGGTGTGAGCGACCAGAGACTTTCTTTTCGTTGGTGTTTCTCCTCTTTTGAGAGGTGTATTAGGAGGCAGGTTTTCATCAAACAATTCCGGTCTTAGACGACCACCAAAGGACACACGCCTTCTTTTCAAAGGCCCTCCCTCACTCTTATCTGGAGTAATGAATACAAATGTGGAAAGAGCAATGAAAAAACTATGCCAAGACTTACAGTATATTTCACATTCGTACTAAAGATGAACCAGTCGAAAGTTCATTAAAAACGAACACCTGCTCTTGCCCTCAAGCAGCCTGAGGTGATCTGTGAAAATGGTTCGCTATTCACTTGACCCAGAAAACCCCACAAAATCATGCAAGTCAAGAGGTTCAACTCTTCATGTTCACTTCAAGAACACTCGTGAAACTGCCCAGGCCATCAAGGGTATGCATATATGAAAAGCCACCAAGTATCTGAAAGATGTCACTTTAAAGAAACAGTGTGTGCCATTCCGACGTTACAACGGTGGAGTTGGTAGGTGTGCCCAGGCCAAAGAGTGGGGCTGGACACAGGGTCAGTGGCCCAAAAAGAGTGCTGAATTTTTGCTGCACATGCTTAAAAATGCAGAGAGTAATGCTGAACTTAAGGGTGTGGATGTAGATTCTCTAGTCATTGAGCGTATCCAGGTGAACAAAGCACCCAAGATGCGTCGCCGAATTTACAGAGCTCGTGGTCGGATTAATCCATACATGAGCTCCCCCTGCCACATCGAGATGATCCTCATTGAAAAGGAACAAATTGTTCCAAAACCAGAAGAGGAGGTTGCACAGAAGAAAAGATATCCCAGAAGAAACTGAAGAAACAAAAACTTATGGCACGGGAATACATGCAACATAAAATAAATGCAAATAACAGTAAAAAAAAAAAAAAAAAAAAAAAAACGAACACCCATAGCACACCTTCATTCTCTTGCAATATTAATGAAGCTAAAGCTGCTTCAAAAGTCCCTGGCAGATCTCAGGAGAGACCACTAGACATCAGGTACAACTGGACAGTACAGAAATTTTCTTTAAAACATTGGAAAATTACACATGGACATAGCTTAAGAAAGTGATCAGTCTGCAACGGTAGCTTTCACTTTAAAGTGTGCATGTGTGTGGTGTGGGTGGGGCGGGGCACGATGGCCTGAGAGAACTTTCGAAAAAGACATGTACTTGGGCCTCACCCAGACCTACCTAGTAAGGAGAATGTGAGCTGTGAAAACTCCAGGTGATTCTGACAGTCAACTCATGAGACCCACCCCCACCATGCATCTTCCTGAAGCACTACTGTTGTAAATCCCTTATCTAAGAGATGCCACACCCCTCTGTGAGACTCAGTGGAGCATGGACTGACATTCCAGGTCCCATTTTATAGATACCCACATACCCCAACACTACGGGCCATCTGCAGAAATAGAGTCCTGATATTAAGATTATTGCCACAGAATGTCTAGAGATATTTTCTTTCTTTCTATAAGCCAACCTTGAAAAGTTTAGGAAGATGCCAAGAAGCTGCCACACTGACCCTGGGTCGTCAGTTTCCTCATTTACAACACAGAGATAAAAAGGAAACTGACCCACCGACACTGGGAATGTACTGACGGTCAAAGCTGTTGATGTCTGGGAAGCACGTAGACATGTGCCTGGCATTTATAATCCCTTGGTATGGTCCAGTGTTGATACCTAATTTCCTGTAGGAGACTCTGAGAACAGCATATAAATACCTGACAACTACTATGTTCTACGATTTCCAAGGGATTTCCAGTGATTTACTCCAAATGACCAAATTCATATGATATAGTTAATTGTAGTTCAGAATTAAACCCAATGTGAAAGCAATTATGATTATACTCCTTTCTGTTTTGTGATAGATGGAAAAGGAGAATCAGATATGCTCTTCAACTACCCTATCTCCTTAACTAGCCTGACAACCTGCACCTCCCCTCTCATTCCTTGTTACAATTACCCAGGCCTTCAGTATTCATCTGTCAATGAAAACAATGGACATGCCTGTCTCACCATTTATCCTAGGTGCTTAGATTACCCATCACAAAGATAGTCATTACTGATTGCAAGATAGTCTCATTAATTCCTGTCTAAATATAAGGTAGGTGTTATTCTTTTATGAAAAATAAATTCACAGTTAAATAAACTTACTAATGAAATCACCAAAGTTGCTGATATCAACTGAACTAAGACCAGTGAAACCAGAGCAAATCTGTCCAGCTGTAGTGTCCAATTTCTCAGCCTTGTGGAGAGAATCCTTTTGAATCTTCCTTTCAACTTCAGTGAGCCATAGAGTTAAAAGAGGCTCATTCTGAATTTCTGTTTCTGTAGGCAGAACTCGCGCATTTGTAGGAATACTCCTCCTGTTTTTGGAAGAGACATTTCCTGGTTTATCAGCAGAGTTGGCAGCATCTTCAACTTTAGTTGGTGTTTGATTTCTAGTTAAAAGCTTCCTAGGAGTAAATGTTTTATTATCTGCCTTGAAGTCTTCAGTGTTACCCAGATTCACAGATGTTCTTCCACTAAGAACATACAGGTCTTCACTCTTACGTTTCTGAGAAGAATTTAGTTGTCGTGAATATCGTCTTGGCGTCTTCATTTTAGTTGTGTCAGAGAAAGGAATGCTGGAACCCACGGCCTCTTTGGAAGTTGGAACAGACTCCGTTTCACTTCTTTTTCCCTCCCTCCGGCCAGGATCTAGTTCAGGGGAAGAAGGGGCTGCCTTACTGGGGGTGCTTCTGCCAGATTTCTGTCTCGGTTGAGCTGAGACCAATAGTTGGGTCTCCTTCTGTAAACCATTACCACTCTCTTTTTCTGTTGTGTAATCAGTTTGTGATCTTGATTTTCTGTGATATTGTAAAACATTTTCTTTTTGTGATTTAACCTTCAACTCTTCCTTCATTGACTGATAAAGCTCCCTAAAGGGAGAATCATTTTTTTTGCTACCGTCAAGACATTGTGTAGAGGAAAAAGACTTCAATTCTCCATAACAGCTCACTAATTGTGCCCTGGAATTTTCTTTAACATCCCCAGAAGTGGGATCACTTGCATTTCTGCCATTATGTCCAGGACGTTCTGAGGAATGAACATTAGGGGTTTCCTGGGCAACATTGTCTTTTGAGCCACCTGAGGTAGAACTGTCTCTTCTGACACTCTTGACATGGACCAGAGGCCTTCCTGAAACATTTCCTGCAGTGATTTTTGGATGGGCTTTGGAATCTTGGTCTTCCCCATCTTGGCAATGAATAATATAAAATAAGAAACAGAAGTTCAACATTTTCTCAATGATTAATATTGGAATTTAATATTTTAATTGTTTCAAATTATCTTATAACCTAGCTTTTCACTTAAGAAATACAAATTTTAGGCATTAAATAATGAATGCCTAAATAATGAATCTACTATTACGATCCAAATAAATAAACCACATTAGTCTCCGATAACCAGTACAAAAGAAATATCATATATGCTATCAAACTACTGAGAATTGAGTTGACAACTGAACAAGCAATTTTCTTATACTGGACTCTCCCCTAAGCACAGTACCCCAGCAATCACTAAGGGAAAAACTTAATTTAGGAATCTGCCTATTTTTCACATATCAAATGACACCTCTTAGATTTTCAACAGATGACATATTGAACACTTGCATTCTTATTGTCCCTTCCTTGCCATCGTTTCACAAACACCTGATCTTTCAGGATCCTGAATAAAACCAAACTACTACTCACCAGGGTCAGAAGAGAAGCTAGATCTTGACACACGGCGTGATGGTCCCTATAAATTGGGAAAATAAGAATGGTGACTTAAATGTCTTCTAAATAGTAACAGTCATAACAAACAAAAATATTCTTCTTGTTGACTGTTTCCTTTACCAAACTTCTCTCATGTGACTTTTAGAGATTTTACTTGAGAAATGGACCCAAGTCATTTGGGAGCTAGTGGTCATGATGTAAGTACTTCTTAGCTGACTTTCAAAAAAATATAGTAAGTGATCTAATAGGAAACAAATTCTAGGCTTAAAAATTACTGAAATCAAACCTCAATGAGCTTTTATAACTTCCTTAGTTATTTCCCATCATATGGAAGAAGAACCAAAATTAAACATCACCTACACTGAAGACCTGTAACCCACCATAGGCACAGAATTCTTGACTTCAGAATCAATTTTAACAGATATGGGCCACAGGACCTGTCAGTGAATGGAGTCTCCACTTAGCACGTGTGCCCTTTTGGCAGCCAGATAATTAGGGTACATCTGAGGGCCTAGAAGTTAAGGCACAGCAGAAACAGTGCAGCCACAGGCACTGCCGCCCCAGAGCTTGGGAATTGGACCCAGCACCACCACTCACCCCCAGTAAATAGTGCCTGCACTTCGTTTATGTGGAATTTCTGGAGGGGTGGAAGAACTAAACCACACTATAAGATATAAAAGTTTGATGTTCCAAAGGAGGAAAATTATATCATCTGGATTATTAAGAAAAAAATCCAAGAAATATTACCAAAGCCAAAGAATTTAATTTCTTTAGTTAATTGATTTCAAATTTTTTGATATCTAACACCTTGCTTCTAAAACTATCTATGTGAGGGGAGAGCTTTTTATTTCCAATCGGAAGTGGACCAAGAATCTTATGACTAAATAATATAAATGAACTCCTAATAAAATTAAAAATACATAAAATATATAATCCTACATTTCAAATTGCTATAACATTTCCTGTATACTCAATTTTAATACCTATTTTATCATAGACTCGTAACAAAACAAACAGTTGGGGACTGTTGAGTGCACATGTCTAATCCACAGTTCAATGAGCTTTTTGGTATTTACTTTCACCTACTAACAAGTTACATGGTGACTGCGTGGGGTACCTCAGAAACTAGCTTTCACCACAGGAACTTATGAACACCAGGCTCAACAGTAACGTTGCTCCTATAAGGAAGAGGCAACACTTAACAGGGCAGAGATGCTGAAATTCAAGTGCCCTATTGCTAATTTCAGGTGCACCTAGGATAAGTCTCCTAAGCCCAAAAATTCCAACAAGCTCGTATGAAACTAGCTTGAGAAGCAACCTAAAACATAGGAAAGTAGGAATTCTCAGAACTTATCCTAAATCTACTAATCCCACTAAATCCCCAGGCACATGCCCACAATTATGTTTTAAATAAGCGGTACCACTGGAATACCTGTTTGGCACTGATGTATTTAAGCTACAGGATTTTCTCATAGGACAAAGTAGAGGAACTCTCTTCTAGTTTTATAAGTCATCTGTCTATCAAAATCAGGAAGCATCTTTGCCACTCATAATTTTTATAACATGATTATTTCAGATGCATAAAGATGTATGGGTACAATGACTGGGAGACAAAATGAACTGCCAGATAATATAGTTTCTGAATTTTAGTTCTATATGTTGGAGTTGTCCTAACCATAGGCTTGCCAGAAGATGAGATCATGAAATACTCTAGTAGACTATTTGACCAAAAGTGTAAGACGGGCTTAGTATTTTCATTTTGAAGAATAAAGAGGAAATATAGCTTTAGATTATTTTAATATATCTAAATTCAACTTGTTTTAATACTTTAGTTATATTTTCCTGCTATAACCAGTAAGCCATTCTCCTTTTTCACTGGTTTGAAGTGAGAAATCATTCATCAAAAAGAATCACAGCCCAAACTTAAAAAATATTAACCATTACCTGTTCTGGTATTTTTCCTGGAAATCTAGTTGATTTGTTTCCATTCTGGCAATTTTCATTTTCATACCTGCAGTGTACAGAATGACAGACACAGATCCAGGTTAAAGCTTTGTACCCTAGGAACTGAAGTCTCTATATCGGGTTATGTCCAAGGATCAAGGAACAAACTTCAGGCTTTGTTCAAAATATTACCTTATACAAAGAAATAAATTTAGAGTTAGAAAAATGTTTTTACATTAAACACTTAGATAAGATGCATCAGGTTAGTTTTGAAACACCATTGCCAAGAGATGGGGACCAATTAACTTCTGATTACTGACTAGCCTGGATATGATTCAACCATATTCCTGAGCATTGTCTATGTGCAAAACTGATGCATATGAAATTGAAATCAGATTTTCTCTAGTTGATGTCGATGCTTCGAAGTCATCTGATAGCTTGGAAAGTCAACCAGGAAGCCTGCAGGCAACTGACTCTTAATCACATTGTGAAGTTATATACTTTAGGGTAACTGTAAAGCTATATATCAGAACACTGTGATCACTCCAGTTTCCCACTTACTCAATCCCTGTCTGAACAAGACAGGCATATCTCAGAAAGACTACATTTAGTAAGATACACAATTGTTCTGACAGATCTCAGTGATCAGTTCATAGAAGCAATCCTTTATTTTGCATAATGAAAACTTTTCAACCTCAGCAATGACCTGATTTCAATTTAGATGTGACCAAAGTAAGACCTGAAGCAGTCAGGCACCTGGAACATTTCTCATGGTAAGCAGAGTGCTGAATCAAGTCCTTTTTAAAATCCATCTTTTAATCTTTGCTGGAGGTCTTTAATCATATCAATTGATCTCAGTTTGAACAGTATCTTGTTTTGGGGAGGTATAATAATTCAGGTCTCCATTCCACATCAAATACTTCCTACCTAGAAGTCTATATTCAATAAAAAATATCCTTTAAAAATGAAGACAAACTTCCAAGAAATACAGTAAAAGAAATGTCCAGGGAATTTAAGTGGTGATTAGGAAATATCTACTTAATACAAATGAAGGCAGTAACGGAGGCAGAGATCCATTTAGCAGAATGGATTAAAAAATTCACCTGACAGTGGGTTCCAGGAGACAACTTAAACCATAAGAATTAGGAAAAGTTGAAATTCAGGGGATGGAAAAAGTTATACTATGCAAGCTCAAATCAAAAAGAAATTAGTTTAGCTATATTTATCATCCAGAAGAAACATTAAGGCAGAAAGCATTACTAAAGGCAGAGGACATTTCTAAATGACAGAGTTCTATGCACTAGGAGGACATAATTCTAAATTTGTATGCCATGGGATAGCCTCAAAATATATAAAGCAAAAACTGATAGAGAAAAAAAGAAAAATAAATCCTCAGTTGGTGATTTCAATGTATCTCTGAGAGCAATTACTAAGAATATACAAGATTTGACTCTAATGGGCATATGTAGATAGAGCACTGAATCTGGTAGCTATAGAACATATACTGTTTTCAAGTATAAAGAACAAATTAGTAAAAAATTTAACTACATCTGATTATAAAGCAAGCCTTGACACATTTCAAAAACTAAAAATTAGCCAAATGTCCAGCCAGAGCAAATGGATTCTGTATAATTATGTATATTATTGTATATATTGTACATATTTTTTCAATGTAACACATATGCAGTGAACTATAAAAACATCCAACATGCTATGAATCCCACATGCATAAGAGCAGAAGTTAGACATAAATATGTACATTATTAATTCACCGTTAAGGTGTTTCAAAAAGACAGACAAAACTACAGTGTTTAGAGATACATGCTTAGGTGGTAAAATTCTCATAAAAGCCACAATGGTGGTTTACTTGGTGAGGGAAAGAAGTAGTGATTAGATGACAACATGAGAAAAACTTCTGGAAATAATTCTTTATGAGCTGGCGATGTATTAGTTTGCTAGGGCTGCCATCATAAAATACTGCAGACTGTGCCTGAAACAACAGAAATTTACTTCTCACAGTTCAGGAGGCTGAAGTCCAAGATCAAGGGCTGGATTCCTCTGCACCTCTCTCCTGGTCTTGCAGATGGGCCCTCCCGCAGCCTCTTCACATGGTCTCTCCTCTAGGCACCTGCTCCCTTGGTGTCTCTGGTGTCCTAATCTCCTCTTATTATAATGACACTGGTCGTTGGATTAGGGCCCACAATAATGACCTTAGTTTAACTTCACTGCCTCTTTAAGTGTCCTCTCTCCAAATACAGTCACATTCTAAGACACTAGGGGTTAAGGATTCAAAACATGAATTTTGGGAGAGTACAATTCAGTCCCTAACAGGTGGTACTCACAGCGTGTTCACATCATGATAAATTGACCTATACATCTTGTTTTGTACCTTTCTCTACGAGTCTATTTTGTTTTAAAATAAAAAAGAAACTAAAAATCTCATGCAGTTTCACAACACTCACAAGGAAATAACAAACTTCTTTAGGGCAAGGTCACCTTTCTTTTACATAATTCTATGCACTCAAATCCTTGGATTCTATCAGATTTGAGCCCCATTTGTCATCCTTCTAGATCCACATGCTTTTAATTTAAGACTAGCATTACAAATGAAAACATGAAACATTTTGACATTCATCAACATTCAAGAAGGATCACTGCTGAACTGTGAGACTAGTTTATGGTAAATCAGAAGTTGCCCCTCATTGTTAGCGAAATGAGTTTTTACCTACCTGAAAGATCGATCAATAATAGTTATTATATCTCCATGTTTTAGTTGTACAGGCTTATCAATAGCAGACCCATTTACTTGTGTAGGATTTGTGGAGCTGAAATTATATAATATTGCCTACAAGTGGAAAGAAGAGGGAAAATATGCAATTAATGAATAAACAATAAACTAAAAAGTTTTTAAAATTGACTTCTAAAAACCCACTTACCTCCTGCTCATTGGTTTCAATTTTGCAATGTTGTTTTGACACAACAGGAAGCTGGATACGGATGTCACATTCGATACCCCTTAATGCAAAAGAATTAAGATTTTTTTTTTGGTTCTTGCAACTTTTAAAAAAATTACCTCAATTTCTCCAAATCAAACAGAATTTGACTAGTATGTTTGATCTGTAAATGTAATGACATAAAGGAATAACAAAACAAAATAGGCAATGTAAATAACATTTGTATTTTGCAAATAATTTTTGGAAGTATTACAACTATTTTAGATATTTAAAACTTAGAGTACATAAAAATATAAAAGAAAATGCTAGAATACAAATATCTTTTATATAAACAGCTTATACTTAAAAGACACAAAGAAGTACTTATATCAATTTTGGCAAATGACTATTTTTAATACTGTGCTTTAAAAAAAGTTTACACTTGTTTGTAATGTTTTACATATTTAAAGATTTAATCATAATCATCCCCAAATGTGCTGTATTTTATGATAGCACCTCTGCCTCAGTTTCTTCATATACAAAAAAGAGGTTACATTAGCACCTCCATCATGGTGTTGTTCAAAAAATTAAATGAGTTGTATATGTCACTCATTTGCCTGGCACATAGTAAATGCTCATTACAAGTGAACTTTTTCATTGTTGTTTTAAAACTACACAGTGTTAACTGACAGTTTTCAAACATTAAAAATACTAATTTGCAAGCAACAAAAGCAATATCTAGATTCAACTTGTCTTTCCACACAAAGCTAACATCATGACAAGGCAGAGGAAGGGATAATTCCTAAACCTACACATAAACTAACAGAAGAGTTCATTAGCAGGTTCCCGGAGTCTCTGGTGTTCTTCTCATTCTGTGACCTAAAAAGTTTGAACAAACTGTGCAATGGCCTGTCTGTTCTCCATACGAACCTTTGGAGTCCAAGAATATCTCTTCCTACCCATATCATGTGACCAAACACTTATGAATTAGTTTCTAAATTACAAAATCTTGCATAAAAATATACTTAAGTACTACTGTACAAAAAGCAAAATGATTGCAATTTGAGACCCAAATGTTTATTTTTTTTCTTTTGAAGAGGAAGGAAGCTATGGAAAATGAACAGCTTCTTTAACCCTACAAAGAGAATTAGATTTTAAGATAGCCGGAATATCCCAGCAAAAGAAAGGCTATCTCTATAGAACTGAGAATTAGTTTGGTTGAGAATCAATACAGATGAGTGTTTCTTAGCCTCAGCACTGTTCCCATTTTGGACCAGACACTTTGGTTTTGTGGGGGGCTGCTCTGTGCATTGTAGGATTCTTAGCAGCATCCCTGACCTCTGCTCAGTGATATTAATAATAGTACATGCCCCTCCTCTATTGTGACATAGAAAAAAATCTCCAGATCTTCTCAAATGCCTCTGGAAAGTAAAATGGCCCTGTGAGAACCACCGCTATCAACTGATTGCAAATCTACATTTCCAGTCTATATTTCTACCGAACACTTACTAGAATGCTAGATATTGATCGCATATAATATGCCAGACACCATACCTGGTCCTGTGTCCATGATTAACAAGATAGTCCTTGCCTGTGGGGAGGTTAGTCTAGTGGGAGAAAGCAACCAAAAACTCATCCCTGAACTTGTGCTGTTAGAAAGACAAGCTTTCATGAAAGGTTTAGTTTGAGGTGCCCTTTAAACTGACACTTCGATGATGGAAAGAAAGCACTCACGTTTGAGGGTAGGGTAAACTTTCCAGTCATAAACGTCCAACTGTGTTAAAGTCCCAAAGTGAACAAGAGCTTGGAATGCCTTAGGCGGAATGAACAAGGTAGGTGATGTTGGGAGGATGGGGTGAGGCCAGAATGGGGTTCAGGGGCGGGACCACACAGGGAGGGCAACCTTCTCACACCTCCAGAGGGACACATGTTGGAGGTCGATAGGGGGAGCTGTCAGTCATTGTGCCTGTCTTACTGGGACAGGGTTACGACACCACCAAACATGAAGGCAGCAGAAGTGGAAAAGTCCTCAAAACACAAGCAGGAGGACTTTCCCTCCCATCATCGTATTTCCAAAAACAACCAAAATCCAAGTATACAACTTCTTTCCTTCCTTCTTAGAGCGAACAGAGTGGCCAGCCACGCCCTGCGAGGAGGGTGGCAGATGCACACAGTGACGTCTAAAGGGTACCCGAAGCCAATTACTCACCTGCTTCTTTCTCCATGGAAAGCTTTATACCAAATCAATTTTTAAATTTTTGTTCGATTAAAAAAACTACTTAACTACATAAACAACTACGTTGACATCGTACAGGGAAAATACCAAGGAAATCTGAGCGCAGGACCTAACCCTAGAGCCTGTTTCTGGGGACTGCTGTTGAGACGTTTCCGTCTTTCTGAGCCAGAACCCCGGCGCAGCGCTCACCTTCCAAACAAGCAGGTGCTGAGGCTCAGGGGAAAGTGGGGGCCGTCGCCCCCGCTCCTTTTGATGGTCACGAGGCGTCTCGAAGGCCCCATTCTCTAAACAAGTGTTGAGTATATCCACGGAGGAAGGACAGGTGTCCAGAGGTTTGCAGGGCCAGATCTGCAACAACTCTTCCGCCGCAGAAGAGGTGGAAGTCGCTCTGCAGGGAAAGGAGGGCGCTAAACGGTGACCGGAGAGTGACCGGACGGGGCGGCCTGTCCCATTCGCTCTGCCCCGCCGCCCAGGCCCGCACCGGACTGACCCGCGGAAACCCCCGCACGTCCGGGCTGCACCCCCAGGCGCTGCCAGCGCCCCAGAGTCCTGCGGCCAAGACGCTGTCACCAGGGCCGGCGCCGCCCGGGAGTTCCTACCGCGACCCCCGGGAGGGCCCAGGCCGCGCCGGGCCAGGCCGCGCCCCCGCCCGCTCCCTCAGAGCTGGGAGGGTCCCCGTGGCCCAGGCTCCCCGAGAGCCCCGCGCGACCCAGGAGTCCCCTAACAGCTCCGGGTAGCTCAGGATCCCCCGGCCGCAGCTCACCTGGAGCGAGTCCACCCGCACGGCCGCCAGTCGAACCACCGCCTGCGTCACGTCGCACCCAAATCCGCAGCAGGGGCAGGCGCCGCGACCCCCCGCGTCGCCCGCCGCGCGCGCCCCAGGCCCGCCGCGCGAGCCTCGCAGCCTGGGACGCCGCCCGCGTGGCCGCGCTCGCCCCGCCCGGGCCCGCAGACCCCGCTCCTCCCGCCGCCGCCCCCGACGCTGACCAGCGGCTCTGCCCGCTGCGTCTCCGGACGCCGGGCTTTGGCTCCTGCCGCTTCGGCTCGCTGGCCGCCGCCTCCGCCAACCGCCAACCGCCACCCGCCACCCGATTCAAACGAAAAGGGAGATTCGAATTCTGGAGCTAAGCGCTGCGATTGGGCGGGGCGGTCCGGCGCGCGACCAATAGGAAGGGCGAGCGGGGCGTGGGCGGGGTGTGAGGCGGGGAAACGCCTCCGCGCGGAGCGGGGGTTGGCTCGCTTTGAGGGCCTGCTGCCAACCGAAAGAAAAACGCCGGATTGCTGTCCTCAAAACAGCACAGAGAGCGCAGAAATGGGACAGCCCCATTCCTGAGACAGCCCCTCTTGCCACCCTTACTCTAAGGACCGAACACATGGAACACCATAGGTTACTCACTGCCAGAAGATTGAAAACTTTTAAAAATTAAATACTTCCCGTCTCTACATCTCACCAAACGTAACCAATTATTTAAAGTAGTTTCTCGTGTCTTTTCCAGTCATACATATGTTATTCTCCTTTTCAAAAATACACAGAACAAGATCATAATGTACTCATTGTTCTGTACTTTGTGTTCTCTGCATTACAACAGCCCTGCTTCCAGGGAGCACAGCCTCCCTCTCACTTTCCGTTGGATGGCTGCAGAGTATTTGGCCTTAGGAAACCATAAGTTTCTTAGTCATTACTACTGCCATGCGTTTAGGTTTACACTGTCTTGGTATTAGAAACAATTCTCCAGTTATAATAACTTGTGCATGACAACGTGGATGAATCCTAAAATAATCCTGACTAACTGGAGCTGGGCTTCCTCGATCCAGAGAGGGGGTTTCTTATAGTGTGTCTGGGACCCCTGAGGGTTCCTAATCCTTGCAGAGGGGTCTGTGAGGTCAAACCACGCATGGAATGACACTTGATGTTGTTTGCCCTTTCATGTGTTCTCTCAAGACCGTGGGGTGGAGCTCCCTGAATGCAGAAGTAGTTGTGAGAATGCAGCTGTCTTCTATTAAACCAGGTATCGAAGATTTGCAAAACTGTGAAATAATGCTACTGTTTTCACTATTTTTTTTTTGTTTTGGATAACACAAAATGGATTTTTTCATAAAAATAAGTTATTGGTGTTAGCATGAAACAAATTCATCATTATTTTTAAGTGAAATAATACATGATTCTTTTAAAATTCCTCAGTTGTGATTTAAAATACAGTAAGTATAGATATAACCCCTGTTAATAAAAATTCTAGGTGGTTCTCAATAATTCTTAAGTGTAAAGGGACCAGGAGACCAAAAAGATTGAGTCCTTCTGCTCTAAAGGGACTCAACAACAAAGAAACAGACTGCCCATGGAAATGCAGACACCGCAGGAAAACAAAGGACCCTGTGGGACAGCAAGTAAATTGCATGGGTCACCCCTGTTGCCGAAAAATTAAATGGGGGGATACTATAAACCATTTTGGGGTCCTTGGTTTCCATTTCCTCCCCCATTAAACAATCAAACAAAACTCAGCACTGAATAACACACACACACATACACACACACACCCTAAAATGCTACTTTTGTCACCCTAATTACTGCTTGTTTTTGGGGACAGTTCTTCCACCTTTAAGGAGAGAGTCTAATTAGAACTAGGAAGTGCTAGAACGTGTGTTCAACAATCTTACAAACACTAGAGAATGCAGACCAACAATTCTCAAGACAAAGCAAGAAGTTAAAGATCAGGGAATGGCTAGAGAAGTGGGTCTGAGATGTGTGGGGAGAGCCCATCTTTAGACTGTTCTATGACAGACTTTTTGCAGTGGTGCTCTCTGTTGAATTTTAAGTGTGGCTCTGGGAGGAGAACCCCATGCGCCCCTATACCAGGCTGGCTTCTGGTTCTGTGACTCCTCCCAGCCTTATCAGATCTCTAATAGGGCTAGAACCCAACCCTGCAGTTAGAGCATTAGCGACTCAGGACGGGCAGGGAAGGCTTTTCCAGGGTTATGTGGGCCTGGGGCGTTCAGGGAGTGGATTTCCGGATCCTCAGGCTCTGCAGGCAGTGACACCGCCAATCAGTCAGCCAGGGGCAGTGTGTCCAGAGAGTTCCTGCCCTGGGCCCTTCTCACACTTCCTTCCTTCTCCCACTTGCCAATCTTGCCTGCCAGTGTCCAGACTGACAGTGGACGTTGGCCTCAGGCAAACAAAAAAGGGCCCCTTCAACAGTTCCCCTAACTGCGTGCCCATCCGAGTAGAGGGTATATGTCCAATAAATTTTGAGTTTATTGTCAATAAATATTTTTTTGAATTTGAAACATTCATGTTTCATCAACTGCTTTAGTAAATATCGTGTGTAAATATGTGTGTATTGTCTATATACACATATATAAACATAAATAGTATAGAGAGGGGAGGAGAGACAGAGACAGAAATAGAAACAGTTGCAGATAAGGAGAATGGGAGTGAATAAAAGATTCTTAAGCACGAAGTCTGTGAGTTACCTTAGGATAAGATCTGCTGGGGGAATTGAAGTAGAAATGCGAGTTGGAAGGAAAAAGGGAGGCGGTGGAGAACTGCACTCTGAGATCTCCGCCTCAGCCCAGGCAGGTGGGGGCACCTTACTACTAAGGCCGTCTCTTTCAACTTCGGTGTTTGTCTTGTTTGTTGTAAATGTCCTTCTTGACCTTGACCTGAGGCTCCTTCCTGCACCACCACTGCCAGCCAGGGGCCCGTCGGAGCTCGCTGGGCTTGGGGAGGGGGTTTCACGGCCGCAAACCGCGACCGCGCCCCCTGCCCCCCGGCGGGAGGCGGAAGCGCAGGGCGGGGACACTGGGGCTCCATCTCCCGGGCGGCTGAGCTCCTGGAAGTGCCGCCCACAAGGGCGGTTAATCTGGGTGGAGTCTCATCCCCACTCCCGGAACGGTGGGTGCTGGGCGACAGGTGCCCCCGAGCCCACCGGAAGGCGCCGCTCCTCACCCAGGCCGTGCGCCCGGTAGCGGCTGCCAGTAGGGGTCGCTGCGCCGATCGGGGAGCTCCGGGCTCGCAAACGTCACTTCCCCATCTTACCTCTTAGCGTCTGCCCGCGAGCCCGCTCAGATTTCCCATCAGTGGAGAAGAGAACGACCTTAGTGTGTGTGGCAGGAGACGGGGACGGAAATGGGCCCCGCCAGGCAAGAAGTGCAGAGCGGGGGTCCTTCTGAAATAGGGACTCTCAATAGCCAGGGGGTGGGGGCTGCATCACTGAGACCCTGCAGACACCGGATGTTCGGATGCTGTCAGCTCCGGCCCTGAAGCCCAGGCACATACAACACCCAAGAGCACCTGCCTGTCTTCCACCCTGCCCCAAAGCTGAACTCTCTACTGGGGGCTCGGGCTGCTGTTGGCCCCATGTCCCAGGCTGCCTGAACAGGGCCCAAGTGCCCCCACCCTGGTCAGGAGCTGGCTCCTCCCTCCCTTCCCCTTCACTAGCACCCCCAGGGTGTGGGGAGTGGGGGGTGACCAGGGTCTGCAGGATTGCTGTTCCTCGACATGCTAGTCTCTGTGCCCGCCTAGTCCCTGGGTGTTTGTGCCTGGGCTGTCTGTCCTGGATGGGACACACCTCTTCCCCACGTGGAATTCTGTTAGCACCTCTCCATTGCATACATCCCCATTCCGAAGAGGAAGTGCTCTAAGGCCCGCTGACCTCGGGGACCTCAACGCAGGCTCCTATGTAGGGTGATCGCCGTTGACACAGTGATTTTCAGCCAACTCACACCAGATCATGCCACTTCTAGGCTTACGCCCTCAAGAGGCTTCTAATTGCTTCTAGAACAGGTTCCACACTGCAGGAATGTACACACCATTTCAATCTTCATGTTGCCATTTAGTTTTATAACTTCAACATTTGCTCGTTCACTTTTGTGAGTATCACTTTGATACCCCTCCCCATCCATGTGTTTTAATAATAAGTTTTCTTCCCTAACATTTTATTATTACAAATAATGCCATGATGAATATTTTGAGAGAAACTTGTTTTGGTATTGCTGATTATGTTCTCAGTACTTAGGGAACCAGCAGACTCAAAAACAAGGGCCTAAGGTATTATAGAAAGGCATTAGTATTAGCGTAACTATCAGGTCATAAATGCAAATTCTCAAATATCAAATTATATGAAAAAGAGAGACAGCACAGACAACACAGTGAAAGACCACGTGTCTATACCTATGTATCTTAAACGATGTAACAGAATTGGTACCAGACATATTGATCCATTCGATGAATTTAAGTGGCCTTCATTAATCTAGTACAACTTATTGCTGTGGAGTGACTGCCTCCAGATATTACCAGGTACAAAAGGTAAGGTGGAAAAAGTTGTGTATAGAATATCATGTCTGTCTAAAATATAGGCTTCTCAATATATATGCATATTTGCTTTTATTTAAAAAAATGACAGAAAGATAAACCATACGATGTGAAAATGGGGAAGGAAGGGTTAGGGATAGAAGCTCCATCTCTCTGCACCTGTCTTCTTTGATAGCTTTGACTTTGCAACCATATGAATATTTATAACAATATAAAACCAATTAAATCAAAAAAGGAACAAAAGAGAAAACCCTAAAAGTGGAAATTAAAGTAAAGCTAAATGTGTATCAGGCAGCAGAGGAATAATTTAGTCATTTAAAACACGGCAATTTAAGGGCACATCCCTAAATAAGCATTCCCTGAGGATAAAATAAAATGAAAAATAATATCAGTTTTCAATAATTGTATTGATAGTAATATTGATGTCATTATTCTGAACCTATAGATTATAATGGGATAATGCAAATAAGTGAATATGTGAACATTTCTAGGAATAGAGTTTTTCAGTCAAAGGAAAAATGTATATAAATACAAAATCAGAAAGTTAAGTGTTCTGTGGCCATAGTGCAAAAGCAGAAGGGAATCTCACTCAAAATTTGGTTCGTATTTTGGTTCTGATGATGTCACATACCCAGCAAGAGAGTATGAACATCTTTATTACTCACATAATTGAGATCTCTGGGGGGAGCATGCAGGCCTCCCATGCAGATCTGGAATGATGCTGGATAGGGGACTGGCCTGTGGGTAGGGGTGGTGGCAGGTGGTGGGGAGGGGGGACATTGGGGGAGGTGATGGGCTTTCTTATCAGCTTGCCCAGATGTGGAGCAGAGAGGGGGAGGGAAGGGTGAGGCATTAAAGCTACCAGCAATCAAACATTGAAAAATGGGGTCTGACTCCTTATTACATTAAGTAAATTTTGAACTGGAAACGTCAGTATGAACCCATAGTGTATTATCTCTTTTAAAATTTAAAAGAAAGTATATTTACTTATATGTTCACTGAAGAGACCTCGAATTTATTTAATCGTTATGAATGTCTTTACCTCCTAGGTTATGGTCTTGAAATACCATTTTCCATTAAAAGGAGCCGAGTTTCCCTGTAGAAATGGTAGATTCCAGATGGAAACACAGGATGACCCTAGAACACTTTGTCACACCAAAGAGCAAGGATGCTCTCAAAAACTACTGGGAGCGTGTCTGAAAGACCCAGGAGCCAGTTTGAATAGGCTCCCTCTGTTCAGCGCTGAGAACCTTTAATCTTCAGTAAAAATGCTGTGAATTGAAACACATCAAATGTCTTTAAATTTCTCAGTTTCTACAATTATACTGTTAAAAAGAGAAGAAAGGGAGAAGGGAGGAAAAGAAACTCACTGGAGAACTTTGGACCATACAAGGAAACCAGCCATCCTGGCAAAGAATGGAAGAGGACCAAACCTTCACCTGCCTTCCTGTAAGGACTGTGCCTCAGGGAAACCACACAGGTGATCCTGGGGAGTTTCTCTTTATAGATGCACTCAGTAAATGAATGGAGAAGGAAAACTGACATAGAATATCATGACTATCCAAATCCATAGGAAAAAAATAAATCTAGGCAGTCATATAAATCGAAGGCTGCTCACATCAGAAAAAGAGACCAACCGAACATAACACGCACACTGTGGGAAGTGTCGGCCTCGACCTCTGAGCGGTCTGGAAAAAAATCAGCCTGAACTGAATGGAGCCTCCCAACAGAACTACCAGTTTACGGGAACCACGGGGGATGGGTTCCTGTTAAACAACAGCAGTGGGTTGCAGTAAGCAAAGTCCAGCATGTGGGTGACTCAGCAGGACAAAGAACACATCTTCAAGGTACTGCAAGGAAACAAAGAGGGCGAGGGAACAAATATATTTAAAAAGCAGATCAAAGGACTTGGACTTTAGCCATGAGGGGGCTACTGACTGGTTTCAGACTTACTTTCCCCTGGCAAACAGCTCCAAAACTGGACAAAATAGGTGAGGCAGATGTTTTCAGGTATTCTAGCACAGCCAGTGTAAGCCTGGCGTCCTTGAGAGGAGGGAGCACATGATGTGAGCTTCGGAGCTCCGGGGGGTGCAGGGAGGGAGACCGTGTGGACAGTGTGCTCTCACTGTGCAGAGGCAGAGACTGGAGTTTGGGGCTGCGGGGAAAGCGGGCTCCTGGGGCAGGCTGCTGTGTGGGAGCCAGCTGCACGGGGGAGGGGCGGGCAGCGATGTGCCTGAGGGTTGCTGTGGGTGGCCAAGGGCTGGATTCCGAAAGTCCAGGGAAAGACTCTGCCAGGAGACTCTGCCGGCAATAGCCCCTGAGAGAACAATCTTCCCACCTAGATCTCTACACCCAAGGAACACATCGTGTTAAAATAATGGTGAAATAAAGACATTTTCAGATGAATAAAAACAGAGAGAACTCATTCCCAACACATCGGGGAAATGCAATTTAAACCCACAGTGAGATACAGTCATACACTCACATCAGTGGCTCAGATTAAAAGGATGGAGAACAGCAAACACTGGAGGATATGGGGCAAGTGGAACCCTCACACGCTGCTGGTAGGAACATAAATGGTACAACCACATTGCTAAACTCTTAGGCAGTTTCTTATAAAGTTAAATATGTATCTTTCCTGTGATCCAGCGGTTCCACTACTGGGCATTTGCCAAAGAGACAGTGAAAGCATATTGCTGCAAGGTGACTTGGATAAGCAGCTTTACTCATTCTATCCCAAGCCTGGGAACAATCCCAGCGTCCATCAACAGGGTATTTCCTAATAGGATATATCACAATACAAACCGTGTTATCGTCATATAGTGAATACTGCAAAGGAATAACAAAGAATGAAATACAGTATTGGCATTGCCGCACTGTGGAGAAATCTCAAAAACATTATGTTGGGTGAAAGTCAGGCACAGAAAAGTACATATTGTTTGATTCCATTTACATGAATTTCTAGAATAGGCGAAAGAACTCTGTGATAATAGAAATCAGATCAGCAGTTTCCTCTGGGCTGGGTTGATGGGCGGAAGGGAGGCAACTTTCAGGGGTGATGGAAACCTTTACATTTTGTGTTGCTCACACAAGGTGTTTACACTGATCAAAACTCTTAGAACTATACATTTCAGATCTGTTCGTTTCACTATGTGTGAATTTTTACCTTAATTCAAAGAACTTTTAAAATCAACCAGATGCCATTTATGGGCCTTATTTGGACCTGACTTGGAAAAAAAAAATCAACTGTTAACACTTTTATGAGGCAGTTGGAGAAATATGGACACTGATTGAAATTTGATGATATTCAGGAAATATTTTTGGTGTGATAATAGTACTACTAGTGTGACAATGGTATTGTTATATTAAAAAGAGTCCTTATGTGTTAGTGATACACACTGAAATATTTGTGGAGGAAGTGATACGACGTCTGGGATTTGCTTCGAAACAACTCAGCAGGACGGGAGACAGTGCCGGTTGCAGTGTGTGCAGGGGCGGGGTGTCCGTGACACCAGAGAGCCTTGAACATCAGTTCTTGAAGCTGGGTGATGGGTACATGGCGTTCATTTTGTGACTCTTTCTACTTCTGTATAACTTAAACTTTTCCATGAGAAAAAGGTTTTTAAATTGTTTCAAACATTAAGAGTGTTATAAAGCAAGTCATGGTGGGACTGGGTTCTTTGGGTGCAGTGGGCAAGGTGACGCCTGGGTGGCGCGCAGAGTCTGGAGGGACGCGTGGAGACCACCTCCGTCCTCGCCGGCGACCTCGCGGTCCTGCCCACTTAGTCCTCCCGGCTTCAACTGCAGGCTCCGGGCAACTGCGTGGACGCGCCTCCGGGCATTGGGCAGCATCAGTCCTGCTGCGTCCCCAGGCGGCTTCCCCCAGGGCCGGACCCATCCAGGGTCAAGCGACCCCCCGCCGACCCCTCAGAAAAGGAGTTTCTATTAAAAACTTCGAAGTACACTAGTGGCCAACATTGCAAATAAAATCCGGCTTTCTGGCCTCACTAGAAAGAGCGAAGGGTCAGGCCACGTTCACTAGGCCCAGACTCCACCCCCTGCTGGGGCCTCGCGGGCGGCAGCGGCGGCCGGAGAGCCGCGTCCCCGCTGTGTCGCCTGTTCCTGTCGGGCGCCTGAGCCGGGCGGACTCGGGCGCAGCGCGGTGGCTGGGGGCGCAGCGCCATCTGGCGGCCCGACGGGGCACCGCGCCCTCCAGGTGGGCGCGCGAGGGCGCGCAGGTGCAGGGCTGGAGCTGCGCCCTGCCCACTCCGGGACTGGCCGCCGGCCGCTGCCCCGCCAGCGAGGGCCGCGTTTATGCGACATGACGAGGAAGACAGTTCCAAGTTTCCACCTGGCGTTTGTGCCTGAAGTCATCGCACTTTTCGGGGATGTGCAGCCCCGCGGAGCTGGAGACGCGGCAGCCTGCGCCAGCCGGGCTTTCCCGTTTGCCCGGATTCCGGGGTCCACGAATGCTCCCCAAAGCAAAACCCAAACTGAAATGCTGCTGGAATAGGATTGATGGGACTATAAACCAGTATCAACTGAAAAGCTCTGAACCAAGTAAGTGCAGAAATGGAATATTCTGTTCCAAAATAGGATGGGACAAGTGCCTTTTAATTGTCTTTTGAAACCTTCGGGCCAGTGTTACACTGTTGAGCTATTTATTTTGATTAACTTACTACTGTTAATAATATTATTATTTGGAAACTTTAGCCTACAATTATACATTTATTAATTTGGAAACAAATTAGCCATTCTGTGTCTTAGGCATGCGCTGTCTATATTATGTCAGCAATGTGTTAGAAAGAGGAATGGCAGTGCGTGCTGTCCACAGGCAGGACCCTGCCGAGGTGAGTGCTGGAGCGACGCTGACGCCGTGCGACATTCCCCTGGCAGATGCCGAGAGCTATTCGGATTCGTGGAGTAACCCGCCATCTAGAGGACGGTCCTCGTGATCAGACCTAGCAACACTTCCACGGAGAAGTAAGGCTGGGATGGGGAAAGGAATGAACCCATTTTGGTTAGGTTCTAGCTCTGTGCTCCTGGAAACATTCTTCTGGTAAACTTTGGGGAAAGACTGAACTGGGAGAGATCATCAGGATGTTAGAATCTATTTTCATGAGCTTAATGTGTGCTGAGTTAGCAGAACTATAACTTTTATTCAGGCCTGTCCTGTGTCAGGAGCTCTGCTGGGCATTGTAGGTTCTCCCTGTCTATCCAGCCACCCAGGCCCCAGGCACTTCAGTTTATACCTTCAGGGCCAGACCCAGGTGAGGCCCTGAGGCACCTGGGGTCCAGAATTTAAGGAAGCGCTCACTCTCAGGGCTGACTCTCATCTGAGAGTGGGCACCTCCTTAAATTTTGGACTCCGGGTGCCTCTCTCACCCGGCCCTGGTTCCCCTCTTAAGAAAAAGGCAACTAATGCAGAGAGAGGTTAAAAATGCTTCCACCATCACGCAGCTTGGATGTTTCAGAGCTGGGATGTGAGTCCTGTGGTTTTGTGTGACTTTGGAGTTCTCATTCTTAACATCTAAGTTACCTGGTTTCTTCTCTTGTCTCTAGGCGTCCCTGGATCCCAAGGTGCTTATTTTGTGCTTACTTTTCTTTTAAGGCTAACTTGCTTTTTGTTGTTGTTGTTGTTGTTAGCAGGTGTCTCAACTATTGGCAGATTTCTTGATTATAAAGCAGTAGAGGCAGCAGCTCTGGGGTGGGTCTACATGGTGCAAGGGGTGCCTTGATGGCCTGAGCTGTGAGTCCCTGCTTGGACTGGGAATGGTGAGTTGAGACTCAGGGGCTGTGGCCCAAAGGCCACCTTGGAGCTGAGCATCCAACCAGACAGGTGAAGGCTTCTGTGGCAGGCAAGGCCTCACTTAAAGCACGCCCACCTGGCTGTGCACGCCAGGCCTGCCCAGTGGGAAACTGGCCCACAGCCTTCTCTCGGCACCCCACTGAGGCTGCACTTGCCTCTTAGCACTTATCAGAGACCCAAGCTTTACTTCCTGTTATAATTTAATGCTAATAGTGATAGTCACAGCACTGTCTCCTACTGTCACAAGCCAGGCACAACACTCCCTACATTTTGTGTTCTATCTCATCAACCTTCCTGACAGTCTAGTGGGAGAAGAATCATCCCCACATCACAGATGGGGATTTGAGTCTCATAAAGTGAAGTGGCTTGGTCCATGTTACACAACTAGTCTGCAGCAGGGCAGGGGACCTGCTGGTGTGTCTGTGATTCTACTGCCTAGACCCCCTCTCTGCAGCTTCTCTGTGTCTGAAAGGACCTCTGTCTGTTTCCAAGTGAGGAAGGCCCGCTCACTGCCTCATTTGCTTTTGCTGGTTGGGGGAACGCTCCGCTAAGATCTCTCCAAAGGGTGTTGACGGAGCAGTTCCTGATGGTGGGAAGACGTGGAATAAACGCCGAGGGCGCACGCTGTTGGCGGGTAAGCACGTGGCTGAGGGGCAAGCAGAGCCTCCCGCCCGAGAAGTTGTTGAGGTTGCTCATGGTGTGGGGTCCACCTGCCCTGGAACAGACTGGGCCGCACGGCTGCGCTGGGGAGGCCTGCCGTGTCCTTTACGGGATATGTGCTCCTAAAGGCCAGACAGCTTGCTTGGTACTTGATGTTTAAAATAACCTCAGTATGCAAAATTTGGGGAATATCATTTTGAGACATCAGCAATGTCTTTTTGTATAATAATTAGGTACTTGTCTAGGAATAATGAACAAATTATTCCACGTGTCCTAAAAAGTGTGACTCTCTGACCAGACATTTAGAAGGACTTGTTAACCATCAATAACTGCTATACAATTAGAAGTGCAAAGAACCAGGTTTATTTCTAAATTGTTACAAAGGCGATAAGCAGTCAGATTTTTTCATATTCTGTATAATATCCATAACATCATCTTCGTGCCTAGAAATGCATCTTCACGATTCGGCACCAGCTTTGGAGACTGAGCAGTTGGGCTTTGGAGAGACTAGGAACCAGGCCCTTTTCCCACCTCTTGCCCTGGAGGTGCCGATCTTCCCTGAGCTACAAAAGAGTACTAATAATACTGATGTTGGGGTTGATTTTGAGTATTACATGAGATAAAATGACTTATAGGGGCTGAATTTTGTCTCCCACCAGAATTCCCATGTTGATGTCCTAATCCCCAGTACCTCAGAATGTGACTGTACTTGGAGGTAGGTCTTTAAAGAGGTAATTAAGGTAAAATGAAGTCACTAGAGTAGGCCCTAATCCGATATGACTGGTGTCCTTATAAGAGAAGATTAGGACACAGGCAGATACAGAGGGAAGGCTGCGTGAAGACACAGGAGAAGCTGGCCATCTACCAGCCCAGGCCAGAGGCCTCTGAAGAAACCAGCCTGCTGCCGCCTTGATCTTGGACCTCCAGCCTCTGTGGGGACTGTGGGGAAATAAATCTCTACTCTTTAAGTCACCCAGCTTGGCGTTTTGTTAAGACAGCCCACCAAACTAATACAATGGCTAACTAAGTCCCAGTACACATTAGACCCTCAGGAAGTGTTACTTTCTTTTTTCTTTTCTTGTCTTCTTTTAGGAGGCACTGGACTCTTATTAATTCGTGACCTTCTCAAGGTCAGGGATGGTGTCATGCTCATCCTGCTCTCAGCGGTGTCTGACCTGCACTCAAAGCTTGTGGCATGAATGAATCCAGACACTGTTTCTCAAGACAGAGGGTTCTAAAAGATGCTCCATTTGAAAAGGGGCCCGGGGTCGTATGACTTTGGGGAACATGGTGTAGCGTATTTCCTGCCTGAAGATTTATCACGCACACTGCCCACAAGTATGTGATTCGCTAAAAAGCTCTGGAGTAAAAAAATATGTTGTTGAACCTGACGTCTCCCAAGCTCAGCTGGCCATGGGCGTGCTGGGGAGTGGCGTTCGTCAGCTCAGTCAGGCCACACTGGCCTCAAAAACCGACCGCTGGTTGCTTTCATCTGAGCAGAATGGATGTGCAAGGCCACAGACGATGCCCGTGACCAGCACAGAGGGTTAAATGGCCATTTGTAGTGAGGCCCATCTTAGCGAGGGGAGAATGTAGTGCGCATGGCTAGACACTCTTCAAGGGCTTTTAAAAAATGTTTCTAAACTTTATCTCATTTAGTTCTCATAATGGCCCATGATTCCTTTTTTGCCTCACGCTCTGCATGTAAAGCCTGGTATTTACATGGAGGCTAATGAATGAAGACCTGGTGTACATTTAATTTTGTGTGCTGATGTTTTCATTCATTTTCCCCATTATCCTACTTTAAAATCCTCTCTAGTCAATGTTATTCATCAAAGACAAATGAAGGTAGCATATTTATAACAGCCAAATGCAAGAAACTCCCCAAGTATCTGTCAGCGGTAGACGGTGGACCTCCACGCACTGGTGAGAAGGAGCAAACTGCAAGGACGCAGGACAGCATGCACGGGTCTCAGACACCTGTTGAGGAAAAGAAGCCACGTACAAAGGGACACGGGTGGTGAGACTCCTTGCATGTGTTTGCCTTGGGCGGAATGTTTGCTGGGAAAGGCACGAGGTGGCCCGTCTGGGTGCCTGGGGCCAGGGTGGGTTCAGTCTGTAGAAACTCACTGAGCCCAGTTCTTACGTTGTTGTGCACACTCCTCCAAGTATGTTATGGTCCAATGAAACATTCCAAAGGGGGAAAGGAAAAAAGGCAAATGAAGCTGAGCTCCAATTTTATTTCCTGGAGGTGATAAAGCTTCCACAGTAAGCTTTTTGATAATTATTTCAGATTCAGATTCAGGGGGAAGCGGCTCAAGGCCAGGGGCAAAGTCCTCTCTTGGGTCCTCGGCCCAGAAAGACAGCCGAAGTTCCTCTACTCCAGGGGAATCCCTTAGGCTCCTAAGCTGTGTCAACCCTAAGACTTCCTGGTCCATCAGAAACTAGCTCAGCTGTTTTGTTAGTAGTAAGCTTTACATTCTCTTGTTTTAGGGGTGATTCCTACTCCCGTTAGCGCCATCTCCCAGTGAGGCTTCGTCTATGGAGGGAGACGTCTCTGGGTGCTTTGTTGGTAAAATACTGGGGGACTCAGAGCTGGTGGCCTTGGCTTGAGGTAAGCTGGCGTGCGTGTGTGGGAGGTAGGGGGTCCATCTGTGCCTGAGGCTCCTGCACCCTTCCCTGCAGTCCCTGTCCCAGCCCCAGAGCCCACCTGAGGAGAGCAGCCTCCTCAGCCCTTGCTCTACCTGGAAGTCATTTTGGGGGGAAAAATGACTGGCATTTACTGGGTGCAAACTATATGTCAGGCATCTGCTAAATTCCAAGGGTTATTTCAGTTTAGTTTCACAAAACTCTGCGGGGCAGGTCCTTTTGTAGAGGACTCTAGTCATAAAGCCACCTCCTTGCTGGTGGGCACCTAGCTAAGGGTCAGTGGAGCGACAATTTAACTTTTTTATTCTAAAATCAAAGCTGTACATACAGGTAATTTAAAGAACAAAATAGTTCTAAAAGGTTTGCTACAAAGTGCCCACATGTCCGACTCAGAGCCCCTCTGGCACCCCCGCCCGTTACTCCTTTCCCGGAGGTAACCACTCTTGATTCTTTTCGCTGAATACCACGGGACTGGCAAATTCTGTGGTTGGGCATCCCCTTTCCCCGGGGAAGATGACAGAGCAGCCGCCGTCTTCCCCCTGCCTGCCTCCCCCGAAACACGCACCCCTCCCTATCCGCCCGCACGCTCATAGACCGCCACTGCGGTTTAGGTTGGAGCAGTGCCCATCATTGCAGCTACGTAGATGCCATTCCAAGGTAAGCCACGTAGTAAATTGTGGTAATTGCACATGTTTTGTTTTTCCTGGAGTCAATTTGTTTTAAAAACTTTCCCCCCATTTGTTCAGGTTTATGCATTCGTCACCAAGCCATTTGTCGTAACCCTCTGAACACCTTGAGGGAAACCTCTCCCAGGGCTTCTGGGAGAGCAGAGACAAGCAGGGCTAGCGGGGGTGAGGGGCTGTGGCTGAGGGGCGCGGGGAGAGGGAGGCCAGCTGTGCACGCCCAGCTGTTGGAGGCAGAACCAGAGAGAGGCACTTTGGTCAGTGCCAAGGAGGCGTGAGGGAACTAGGAAGCCAGACATCTGGACAGCAGGGCACTGGGCCAGATGGAACCATGTATAAATGGGTTACATGGTCTCAGTAGGTAAAGTCAGAAATGCAGAATTCAGCTCATTGTAGGTGATGAACAGGAATAGTCCAGTGAACTTGAACTCAGACTGGAGAAGTGGCTCCACAAGACCAGCAGGGGGCAAGGGAACCGGGGGGACGATACCTGAGCGTGGTCTTGATGAGGAGTGAGGCAGGCCATTAGGGGCTGTTTTAACAAGCCCACCTTCAACTGGAAGGTATTCAAAGAAGTATGAATCACTGGAAGCACAAAAGCTCTCCTGCTGGTGAGCTCCACGTCAACTTAAGGCTCCCCGAGCTAGAAATTCCCATCTGTGGACTTTGGGTGGTGCGGGTGAGCTGAGACGTTGGTGATGGTGGGGCCTGGAGTGGCAGGGGGCTCCCAGGCGGTGCTCTCTTTGGGGACCAGCTGTGTCTGTTTGCCCTACTATGGCACAGTGACTTCATCATTGCCTGTGTGTGCCAGGATGTGGAAATGGTGGGGAAGGTATGAATAGTCTGTGCTTAACATATTTTAGGAAGAACATAGAGAAGTTTTTAAAAGGCATATAAACTATTTCCAATGGGAATTTGATGGGTAAACCTAACGTATGGGAGCTAAAATCCGAGAGACAGCAGGAATGCAGAACTATGACAGCGTGCACCATTGATTGATGACTTAGGGTTCCCCCTGTGACATGCGGGCTCCCACTTTCCAATGCTGCTCCTGTGACAGGCACTGCCAGTAAATAACAGCACCCTTCCCTGCTGACATCAGCCAATCTGAGCTTTGCCCTCGAAGCAGAGCCTCAGACAGACAATGGGGTTCTCAACACCATCCCCCTCTCGCATCCTCAGCGTGACTGAGCACAGAATCACCGAGGGGCTCCGGACTCTTCAACACGTTCCCTGGAGATGCTGACTCAGCAGACCTGGGCTGGGGGCTGGGCACATTTGGGAAGTGTCTCAGGGAGAGGAGGATACATGGAAGAAGAAGAAAAACATAACTCGTAAGAAGTATGTCTGTATCTACTCATCCAGTAAGTATCATATATAAAATATTTCAGAAATAACATTTTTACATCTAATACTTTAAAAATAAGGACAGGAAAAAGTTAAGATAAAAAGTAAAGAACAGGCAAATTAGATTTTTAACTGTGGAGATACGTAAAAACCAATAACAAATGGCCTGTGCTCCAGTCTATTAATAGTTGGAATTTAACCTGCTCGTGGGCTGGGGGACCTGGACAGCTGATCTTTTGGGGTTCTCTACGCCCTGGGTCTTTATAAACCGGGAGGAAAAGGGTTTTATCTTCTTGGTTCCTTCCCTGCCTGGGCCAGCGTGGCAAGTACATCAGCCTCAGGTTCTCGTCTGTTCAAGGGGTAACAGTGGTGGGTACTCAGGGACTCTCATGAGGGTTCAGTGAGTTGACACACAGGAAGCTTCTAGAATAGAGGAGCCCACACAGTAAGAGCCCAGTAAATAGCATTACTGTCCATATACTTGAATGCTGTTACAGCGGATCAGTTGTTCCCATGCAGGCTAAATTCTCCCAGCTGTGGAATAAATTATTCGACTGACCTTTAATCTAATGCCTATGTGTATAAGGTGCCGCAGACACAGGGTTTCAGTCCTCAAGGAATCCAACATTTGGTTTGAGAGACATAATTAAATCAGACACAAAAGGAGCTACACAGGTTTACGTAGTTGAGGGGTGGTGTAGGTAGCCCTTTCTCCGTGTTTCGGAAAGGTCCCTGGGGAGGGGTGGGTTTGGAGGGGAGAGGCTCCTGGTCGGCAGGGCAGTAGAGAGTGGGAGCTGCACAGGGGAGGGGGGATGGGCCAGAAACTGGGGGGTCTCGAAAGCTGGATGAGGGTGTCAACCCGGCAGCGGTCTGCTATGGCTGCTGTACCCAGGTGGCTTAGACAGCCTCCCAATTCTGGAGGCCAGAAGTTCCACCCCAGGCATCAGCTGTGGTGGTTTCTTCCGAGTCCTCTGCTTGGCTTTTAGACGACCCTCTCCTCTCTGCGTCTTCACTGGGCCCTGAGCCACTACAGAGGAGGTCAGGGCAGATACTTGGTAAAGGAGGCTGATTGTCTGAAGAAAGCTCCAGAGACTTGGGATGTGCAGGTGAGAAGCTTTGGCTTTAAATGTTCCTTTATGCCATGTTCCTCGGTGTCTTGTCTTGCTATCTGATCACCTCCTTTCCCCTTTCTTTGAAACCAGAGGAGGGCAAATGAGCACAGGAGGTGATTTTGGAAACACCACGGGTCCTATGGGCTTGTTCCTTGGCCCAGTTTGTGGCCCATCACAGGGTCGGTTTTGGCCTTGGCTCTAAAATTCGATGGGTTGGAAGCAGATACCACCAGTCATCCCGGACAGAGTGAGAGGCCCGCAGGATGGTCATTTATTATGGAAATGACCTTCCACTTCAGAAGCCATGCTGCCTCCCTCCTGTTCATAAAAGTTTGCATTTCCCTGGCTCCGCGGCTGGCTCCCACTTGCTCCTAATTGCTCGGGTAATGGGCATAGTAATAAGGCAAGTGATGATGGAGGAGGCTATTATGTGCCTGGTTGCCTGTCTGCACGCTGCGGAGGGCTGTGCACCAGGAGGGAGCAGGAGTCTCCTCTCCTGGAACAGAAAGCACCTTTGTTTTGCAACAGGAAACCTTGTATAACCCGAAGGCAGCATTAATTTTAGGCAGGGGGTTACCAGGTGAGATGCAGCTGAAGTTGAGATGACTGTTTGGAGTTGTCTCTTTATCATCATGACACTTGCACCAAGGCGATTTCCTTTGTAAACACGGAAAGTGATTTTATAAATTGCTCTTAGGCAACTGACAGGGGTTGGGGGGGACTGTTTACTTGCGCATTTTTACAGCAGCTAAATCAAGTCCAGGGCTTTTCAGAGCTCAGCAACCCGTCAGTATTAAAAACAAAAGTTATTAGTTTCAACACCAAACAGTAAATCAATGTGAATACTGCGCTGGCTTCATAAAGAAAGGTCTCTGCGTCCTGGGCCCTAGGAAAGCACAGTTGGCCTGACTGTGCGGGGCACCTGCCGGGTGGGGAACGGGTGGTGCTCACGTGGCTTTGACAGGCAACCTCCTGCCGCGGTTTGCTACTTGTTGCCTCTACAGGTTTCCAAAGTAGGAGTCAAGTTGACTGGGCTTCTTTGATTGGCTCGGTCGTGCTTATGAGCACTATGCTCCTTGTAGTTCCCTCCTGAAACCGGACAGGCCCCGAGACACCACTCACACCTTCCACTTGCGGTAGAGCTCCCAGAATTCAAGATTTCATTGGAAAGAAAACAGAAAATAGAAAAAAATTGCTCAGAATAATGGTAGAATGGTGGTATCTCAATGAGTTTACACAGATTTAATCATAATTCATTAAAATCTCAGAATCTGTCTCAGTGTTTTTCAGTGTGCTCTGACATAGGGTACGGATGCAGATGTGTATTCGCACTGCCCAACCAGCAAACGGAAATACCGCGCGTGGGGTAAACAGTGCCAGGCCGCCGGGTTAACAGCAGGGAGTGGGCTGCCTGCCTTTTACTCCTGGAGCCGTGCTGGGGCGACAGGGAATAGCATGCTCAGCACAGAGCGTCCTGCGTCCTGCACTCAGCGCCAGGCCGGCAGAGGGGTCCCTGCATCCCCAGCTCTGCAGGCAGCACAAGCCCCTGGTTCTGTCGGGAACTGAGCTGGGTTTTGCAGGTGGAGTGGGCTGGGTGAGAGGGGGACCCACGAGGGCACCCAGAGAAGCAAGCAAGGCACGGGGCTGGTTTATCCTGAGGACAAGGTGCTCAGGGCTTGTCGGATCCCAGCCCCGCCCCGCTTTGGCAGCCTCGCAGCCTGTGTGGGCCTCACTTTCTCCATGTTTAAATGGGGACTCCGCAGAGTTGGTGGAGCCTTAGGGAACTGGATAATTTCTCCGCAAAGTGTCCGGCACAGTTGTTATTTGAACTCTAGTGTTTTCACTTTTCAAACAATTTGGCCTTTAGTTTGCCATTTATAAAGTCCCCCAAAATAGGGAGGACACATGGATCTGTGTCATACTAACCTCCTGGGCTCGTCCTGATCCCTCAGGGGCATCTCAGTGGGGTCTCGGACCAGCTGGTTTGAGATGTCGGTTTGTTTAGCAGAGGATCCAGATTCCTCAGAGCTCAAGTTTGATGCCAGAGTGGAAAGGAGTTTGAAATGGGGCAGGTTGGGTCAAAGTCCTGGTTCTGTGACAGACTGTGTGGCCTTTTGTGAATTACTTAACCTTGCTGAACTTTGATTTTTCTCATTTGTGAAAGGGTAAATGCTGCTTCTCAGGGAAGCTGTGAGAACCAAATGAACCAATGCGTGGAAGACACACAAATAAGCCATAGGTGCCCCACAGACAGGTTCTCCCTTCTGCTTCCCCTTAAACCAAGGCTCCCTCTGCTCTCTGCTCAGACTCGTCCCCTGCGATGCTCTTGGTGGCCCCACAAATTCCTGGGCTCTCAAACTCAAGGACGGAAATGGCGGTGGGAGAAAGTTCAGCAGAAAAGAACAGACTTAAAGCCGAGGAGCATCTTACTGTGTCGCTCAGGCTGTGGAGCTCTCCAGGGGGGCTCTGTCACCGTCCACAGGTCACACGGTTCCAGGAAATGATGGTGGCCAACTTCTAAGGCAGCATTAGCGTTCTATGTGAACAGAAAATGCCAATTTTAGATCATGATTTTCTCATAATTTGTAAGAAAATATCTTTTACACTCAAAAGTGTTGATTACTTTGATTAATTTAAAAATTGGGGCCCGGCACGGTGGCTCACGCCTACGATCCTAACACTCCGGGAGGCAGAGACGGGAAGATCGCTCGAGGTCAGGAGTTTGAGACCAGCCTGAGTAAGAGCAAGACCCTGTCTCTACTAAAAATATAGAAAGAAATTAGCCAGACAACTAAAAATATATAGAAAAAATTAACTGAGCATGGTGGCGCATGCCTGTAGTCCCAGCTATTTGAGAGGCTGAGGCAGAAGGATTGCTTGAGCCCAGGAGTCTGAGGTTGCTGTGAGCTAGGCTGATGCCACGACACTCTAGCCTGGGCAACAGAGCGAGATTCTGTCTCAAAAAAAAAAAAAAATAAAAAGAAATTATCTGGACAACTAAAAATATATAGAAAAAATTAACTGAGCATGGCGGCGCATGCCTGTAGTCCCAGCTACTCAGGAGGCTGAGGCAGGAGGATCGCTTGAGCCCAGGTGTTTGAGGTTGCTGTGAGCTAGG
>NW_012150541.1:391021-400253 GCF_000956105.1 Propithecus coquereli | reverse complement strand
GTTTTTTTCTTTTTTTAGAATTATTGGTAGTGTTTACAGTGAATATTCACTGGGAAATAAGAAATGAGCAAATGTAAAAGTTCCTACTTTTATGTAACTCTTGGTGGAAATACACATCCTCCCTATGAAGTACTCTTGCCAAAAAAATTAAGCCCGAGTCTGTTGAAATCTCTGGGTTCAGCTAGCAACTCCCAGGGAACACAGAGGGCAGAGGGGAGTGTTAAGGACCCCGCAGGGCATGGTCAGCAAAATCCAAGCTGAGGAAACTTCTGTAGGACAAATGGCCCGCTTCTTTAATAGATAAATATATGGAAGACAGAGCTAGAGATAGGCAGAGAGAGATACAGAGAGGGAGAGTGGGAGGGAGAGGCGTGGAACTTAGAAATTAAGAGACTTAAACAAATCAGCCAATTACCATGTGAAATTTATTTGCATCTTGACTCAAACTGTAAAAAAAATCATTCAGGATATTCATGGGACAATTGAAAAGTTGATCTCTAGCTATCTAATTGATATTAAGAAATTCTTATTAATTTTCTAAGGCATAGTAGTTTTTATATCTTTAAAGTCTTTTAAAGACTTTTTCGAGATATTTTAAAAATATCTGCGGTTGGAACGATAAGTTCTCCACGATTTGCTCCAGATAATGTGGGACGAGGAGGGACGGACGTGGGGCAGAGGAAGCTGGGCCAGCCTGAGTTGCTGAGTTCTCGAGCTGGGGGTCTGGGGGTGGCAGGGAGTCGGGGGTCCATGTCCCTGCCCTCTGCTTCTGTACGTGTTGACATTTTCCATAATGACAAAGTTTGAAGGAAGCTGCTTTTGTTCTGGAATGACTCAGGCCAGCTCCCCAGACCCGAGGTCTCCACCCACCTGTCTCTGGGGGCCCCGTCCCCTCCCCTTTGCTGCTTCCTTTCCTTCCTGCTTACTCTTAATCATCTGCAGAACGCCGGGGGCCGACCCGCTGGAACCTGGCCTCCTTGGCGAGGCACTGGGAGGTCTTTCCATTTCGAAAAGATTTCTCTCTGGAGTCCCTGAGGACTCTAGCGTTCCCTGGCAGGAGGTCTCTTCCCCGTGGCCTGGCCACGGCAGCACCGCCACTCACAGTGGCCAGCAGGGCAGGGCGCCACCTTGGCAGTTCAGGTACTTTACCAGCAAAACCCAAATTATTAGCCTTAATACAATTTTAAAACAATCATTGAGCTAACTGGATGCAAATTAAACAAAATGAACCTATAAATATATGTGTTTTTCAAATTAGTAATTGGATTTTTTGATGATCTTTGGCGTGACATTGATAAGCTGCCTCTCATAACAGTCTAATTAGGCAATATGTAAACTTTGGCATTCGGTTCTGTCCTAGTGGCTTTTTCAAATGATGTTTGTAAAATTTGCAATTTCATATTACAGATTAAAAATTAAAAACTGCAGGAGGCTAACATTAAAATGAGAATTCATTTCAGGGAAAGCCCTGTAGACAAAATTCACCCTAATAGAATTGTGCATAAGGGGCTGCAAATCACGATGTATAGTTACACAGGGGAAAGCTTGTCAAAACCAGTATTGTTGGTCTGTAGTTCTATTCACAGTATTAAACCCATCAGCAAAGCCACTTTGGGGAAAATGTGAACATTATCAAAGAACAGTAAATTAGCAAGAAATTAAAGCATATACCCTTGCATTTCCAAAACAAAAGATCCCTTCATTAAAAACCTTTCATCAGTGGTTTAATATTCATAGCAGTAATTTGCATAACTAAATCAGTTTTCACTGATGAGAGACGACCAAAGTTTTTTCACTAATTTCTTTTTTGAATGAGCTCTCTAGTTTTTTGATTAAAATTTCACACCAGTAGTTGAACAGAATTGAATATATGGCTTAGCATATTTGCAAGTATCATCTTTTAAAACACCAGATTAAATGTTACTTCTTAGGACCGAAGGTATTGTTCAAATAGCTTTGTTTACCTTAACTGCGTATATTTTTCTCTGCTTGAAATTTAGGCCTTGTGTAAAAAAACTTTATAACAGGCAGAAGCAAGTTGATGGCATTTGGACTTGTTTCTTGTTCTTTTTTGAACCTGTAGGCAGACATTGTGTAAGTGGCCGCTGTGACCTACTAATTAAGGCAAAGTCATCCGCCTGCACGGCCTACCTGCATTAGTAATCCCAATATCTTTTGAAAGTGCAAAGTGTTGCAAGATTAAGCAAAGGCGGTCTCCCTGGTGAAGGAAAGAGAGAAGGCTAGCTGTTTATACCCTGGAGGGAGCAATTGGACACCTCGGCTTCCCCCAGTCCTTAATGTGTGCCTGGCGTCGTTACATTTTCTGATAACTGCAGATGAAACACAGTGAGGATGATTTGTGGTGTTGGGCGCCTTCCCTGTGACAGATCCATCTGTCAGTCTAGCAATCTGATCCCAGTTAAAAACAAACTTGCAGCCTGCATTTAGAGCGAGAGCGTGCTCAGTTGTTTTCTTCTCGCTTTCAACCAGAGGGGCTCAGAAGTACATTTTTCGGAGGAAGGTGGTCACATGACTTTAAGGAGTTGTGGGTGATTTTCAGACTTTTGAAAACTGTATAACTGAAAACACCCGCGGCTGGCACGGGCAGAGAACCTTGTTGCCCACCCGCAAAGTCGTCTGCTGGAAGGACGTTGCCTCTCCTGCTGGGGCCGCAGCAGGTGACGTCTCCAGCCTAGGAAATCCTCCTGATTTTCTGGTGATTCTTAAATTCTTTGACTGGTTATATTTCTTGATGCTTAAACCAAGAAACCCAAGCATGAACATGAGGACCTTAGGAATAAATTTTTTAAAAAGCATTGCTGATGGATCTCCTTATAGACCTTGTATCCATTCAGTGCATTTATGGGGAACCTACTGGCTGCCCAGCATTCGCCTTTTATTTCATGAGTGTCGTGAAACTGACACTGTGTGCTATGGCTTAAGTGCAGCGCTGTGTGAGACAGTTCTCGTCTAGTAGTTAGATGTATGCATTAGTTGGATGGCAAGTTTGACTCAGAAGCAGATGAGATTATTTAGACCAGGCAAAAGCCAAGCAAATTTTTTTTTCCTCACCAAATTATCAAGCCAGCATGCCAACCTGTTAGCCTTGTGTAGCCCAGACCTCCCTGGCAGCTCACTCTTAATACCTTTGAAATTAGGAGAAAGAGATCCCGTTTCATGAGAACTTGACTTAAGAAACAGCTTTTTTTTTTTTTTTTCCCTTTGACAAGCCTGTCCTTCCCATTTCTTTGTCCATTTCTCTTAAACAGGAATTTTGATGTGCTGGTTGCTATGGCAGCACATATTGGACCTCTGACCCCTGGAAAGTGGGGTCAGAGAGAGTGGACGTCTCCACCGCTCCTGGAGGGATCAACACAGCAGGGGGCGTAGGTGGAGGAGAAAGGAAGGGAAGTGTCTCTGGCAGAGATTGGGCTGGAATTGGACGGAGGGAGAAAAATGGAGGGGGACACTGTTGACAAAGGGCCTCGGGTGGGCGGGGCGTGGTCTGTCCCTGGAGAAGTGGAGAAGGCAGCGTGGGGTGACCCTGGCGCCCTCCATGGGGCACGGTCCTGGGACAGGCCTTGGAGCCTCTCTTAGCTCAGAAAGCATCACTCTCGACCTGCCCATGACGGCACCGAGGTGACGACCTGGCCGCAGTATGCTGAGGAAGGAGCTTAGGAAACTTTGATGGTCTAAGCTGAGCTGAGCTTGAGATGAAGACAAATCCAGGAGAACTGTCCCCAACACCACACGAGCAAGTCTACAAGGTAGGATCAAGTCTACAAGGTAGGATTGTAAGTGCATATTGTTTTCCCGCCTTTCCTGCTGTTCTGGTCTGGATCTCCCCGCATTCCGTGGCTTCTTCTACAGCAGGGTGTGCGTTGAGGAACAACCAAAGCTCTTTTTTTTGCAATGATCAGGGAATTAAGTCGAATTTTTGAAATAGAATGAGGAATAAAGAGGGCTGTGAGGGAAGGAAAAGGCGGAGCTGAGGGAGGGAGACATTTAATGTGACTGCAGAAGTCCAGCGAGAGGCTGGACGGTGAACCGAAGGGGCCATCAGGAGAGGTGTGTGCTGGCTCCCAGCCCTGCATGGAGGCCACCCGGAGTGGGCTTGCTCTGTCCCCTTAAAGATCAAACACTGGTGTCTCATTACGAAAATTACATTTGCTGTTGGAACCAAACTTTTAGAGCAAAGTTGCCACAAGCACAACTTCCCATGCCAAGCTCTTTATTTTGCGCCGATGTCCAGCTCCGTTTTAGACCAGGGCGCTGGCACAGCGGGTGGCCCGAATTCACACCCGCGTTGATTTTCTCCAGCAACCCTTAGATCGCAGCACCGTTGATGCTTGACGCTTCTAATCTCTGACACCCTGCCAGCTCAGGAAAGATTTCATAATTAAAAATGTAAAAATGTTAATTACCTGAAGATACTTCCTGATGGGTAGCACTGATCAGGAGGGAAATTGATGGTATTAAAACAGGGAAAATTATTAGATTAAGCAATATTCATGGGAAATGTATCTCATAAGAGCTCTGTGTGTGGCCACACATGTTTGGTGCTGTTTCCTGCTTTGTGTTTTGCCTGTGGATTAGAGCGCATTGGATCAAGAGATTCGGATGCAGTGAGTTGGTCCGAAAGAAGGGTGAGTCTTCCTGGTCAGCGAAATATCTGGAGGCACAGGAATTTTGCAGAGAGGAGAGGGAAGAGACTACTACCTGTGATACTCTTGTGGCCACAGGAGAGAGGCATCACTTGGGGCAGATGGGAAGGCGATTTTCCTGGGAGTCTGGGCTGGGGTTGGATGGGAGGTTGTTTCTCCAGCGGGTGTGGACCAAGCGCCTCGAAGGCACGTCGTCTGCCCGTTGTGTGCCTGGCTGCCCGACAAACTTTTGCGAGGGCCAGAGAGTAAACACTGTGGGTGTTTGCAGGGCCATAACTTCTGTTGCAAATGCATAGCTCTGCTGTTGTAGTTCAAAAGCAGCCCTGCGCAATTCACACACAAACGGGGATGGCTGTGTTCTCATCAAACTTTATTTATGGAGACTGAAGTTTGAATTTAATACAATTTTTATGTGTGATGAAATGATCTCTTACTTTCCTCTACCGTTTAGAAATGTAAAATCCTTTCTTTGCTCGAGGGTCGGATCTGGCTTGCAGACCATAGCAGTTTGCCGGCCCCCGCTGTGTGGGAACATCCTGGAACCCCCACTGGCAGATATCCTACTTGATCAGTTGCATCTATTTTAAATTCTAGAACTTGAAGTTGCTATGTGACTTGGACAAAACTACACCATTGATGAGAAGGCAAGAATCAAGAGGTCTTAGTGGGTCACAAGTTGAATAATGCAAGGTAATAATACAAGTTGAAATCAAGTTGAATAATAATTCAAGTCTTTTCTGAAATTCCGACATGCCATCTGATTGGTATCATGCATTGTTTAGGTAAAAACTTACCTGGTGCATTCATTCATTCATTGATTCACATATTCATTCGTTGAAAAAATATTAGTTGAGTGTCTTACTTTGCATCGGACACTGTGTTGGGCACTGGAGTTGCAGCTGTAACTCCTGCCCTCGTGGAGTGTACAGTCTAACGAGACACACTGACATTAGACAAATATGTACCCAGATGCCTGTGTCATTATGAATTTAACTGCTATTTGGCAGTGCCTCGCCCAGATCCCTTGAAACTTTCAGGGTGCCCAACTTCAGCTACTGCCTCTCTGTGCCCAAGGGCTTTTCCTCTCCTGCCTCCTCCCCTACCTGTGGGAAGCCCTCCTGGCCACAGCAGGTGTGGCAGCCCTCCAGTGCCTGGGAATGAACGCCCCACCCATGTCGACCAAGGACTGTAAGAGCTGATGTACAAATACTCTGGCTCCGCTGCCCCTTGAGCAGGAGAATACTGAGGTGTTTCCCTTATGGGATTAACCTCTCATCACCGACATCGGGCACTGGCTTGAAAACACAGACAGACATGCAGGGTGCTGTGATAGCTCATGATTAGTCGGCTGGATCAGGGAAGCAATATTTAAACTGAGAGCAGCAGATGCAGTGGGGTCTAGCCAGAGAGGAGACAGCAGGGGGGGCATGTGTGTGGGGGTCCCAGGTACGAGCACCCACAAGGTGGGGAGGAGCTGGGCTGTGTGGCTCACCTTGTGGTCCGATTCCAAGAGGAATCATTTCTGGAATTTGTCTAGATTTTTAAATTTTTGTATTATCTTCTGATTTATTCATCTTGCCCTAACAACTACCCCATGAGGGTTGGGAGGGGAAGTATTCTATATATGTAGAGCCTGTTGCAGAAAAGTTGAAGGTTCGGGGATTCCCTGGCCTCTCGGCTCTTATCTCCCTCCTGTTTCTTCCTCTGTGTTGTTGTTGGTGGTCACCAAGAAGAGAAAACCTGTCGTCCCCCAAACCAGGGAAACCTTCCTACTGCGCAAAAGATTCGGGGCCCCGGGAAACACGCAGCAGTCAGGATCACGTGGAGTCCTACCACCCGGCAGCACACGTGGTGGCCCTTTGTGCACAGCCTGCCTTCCTTTTTCTGCATAGATTCACACTTACGTACACACGGTGCTGTGGTTTGGATGTGTGACCCTCCAGGTCTCATGCTGAAATGTGGTCCCCAGTGTTGGAGTGGGAGCTTAGTGGGAGGTGTTTGGGTCAGGGGGCGGGGCCCTCATGAATAAGTTAACACCCTCCCTGGGGTAGGGGATGAGTGAGTTCTTGCTCACTGAGAGCTGACTGACAAAAGACCCTGGCACTTTCCTCCTCTCTCCCTACCTCTCTCTCCTGCCTCCTTTCTGGCCATGTGACCTCTGCTCACTCGGCTCCCCTTCCCCTCCTGCCGTGAGCACAAGCAGCTCAAGCCTCACCAGAGCAGGCGCTGGTGCCATGCAGCCCACAGAACTGGAGCCAAATAAGCCTCCTTTCTTGATGAATAACTCAGCCTCAGGTATTCTTTCATAGCAACATGAAAGGACTAAGACACACAGATGCACACATATATGTGTTTTTCAAAAAATGGAATCCAACAAGATTTTACTCTTTTGGTATCTTTTGACTAGTATATAGTGAAGCAACTTCTACATCAATAATTAGATATCGATGTAATAATTTCAGATGGGGGTACTGTGTTGCTTGATGTGGACATCCTAGGGTGTCTTCACGAACACTGTTTGCTGTTCTAGACAGGGCTCAAGGAATGTCCACGCGTGCTGAATGGGGCCTGCACATGCACCTGGGGAGGCTCAGCTGGAAGACGTGGAGCCCCAGCGGCTGCACCTCTGCTCGTTGCTTGTCTCATTTGCTCTCCTCCCCTAGCTGTGCAGAAGACGGTGCTTTCCCCATCACCGTCAGCCCCAGATAGACATTTCTTTGGTCACTACTAACACGTAATAATAGCTAACACTCTGTAAGTGCTGTTGTTTGCTGAGCTCTGAGTTTGGTGCTTTTTAAGCATTGACTCTTTGGTTCTCTGTGGTAGACAGAATAATGCCCCCTCCCAAAGATGCCCACATGCTAATACCCCCAGGCTGTGAGTATATATGTTACCTTACATAGGAAAAGGGACCTTGCAGATGTGATTAAGTTAAGGATCTTGAGAGAGGAAGATTATCCTGGATCCTCTAGTTGGGCCCAATGTTATCGCAAGGATTCTTTTTTTATTATTTTGAGACAGAGTCTCACTGTGTTGCCCGGGCTAGAGTGCCGTGGCGTCATCCTAGCTCACAGCAACCTCAAACTCCTGGGCTCAAGCGTTCCTTCTGCTTCAGCCTCCCGAGTAGCTGGGACTATAGGCATGCGCCACCATGCCTGGCTAGTTTTTTTTTTTTTTTTTCTATATATTTTTAGTTGTCCAATTAATTTCTTTCTATTTTTAGTAGAGACGGGGTCTCGCTCTTGCTCAGGCTGGTTTCGAACTCCTGAGCTCAAAGAATCCGCCCGCCTTGGCCTCCCAGAGAGCTAGGATTATGGGCTTGAGCCACCGCGTCGGGCCCGCAAGGATTCTTAAAAGACGGAAGGGGGAGGTGGAGAGACAGAAAGGTGCTGTGCTGCTGGCTTTGAAGATGGGGAAAGGCCAAGAAACTGGGAAAGACCAGGAAACAGATTCTCCCCCAGAGACTCCGGAACGAGCCTCCAGAGGGAGGACAGCCCTGCTGGCACCTTCATTTGAACCCAGTAAGGCTGATTTTGCACTGCCGACACTCAGAATTGTAAGATAACAAATCCGTGTTGTTATAAGACACTAAGTTTGTGGTGCTTGTTACAGCAGCAATAGGTAACAAATACGTTCACACATGAAGGTACAAATTCTGCTTTGATCCCCATTTTATAGAGGAAACAGGTTTGTTTAGAGTAGTTAAGTAATGGGTCTTAAAGAAGATAATGAGATCATTTGTAATTTGTAGCATATTTAGCAAGAGGCAAAGCTGCGTTGGGACCCAGGTGCGTTTACCTGAAGTCCATTATCAATGGACTTTAATCTGTTTCCTGTTACCAGTTTGAGAGGCCAAAGTCCGTCATCTCATCATTCAAACTTACATTTCTTCAATTTTGTCTTTTCATGTTTATTGGCCATTGGTACTTTTCTTGGTTAATTTTCTACTTATACATATTTTTATTGATTTGCATCAGCTTTTTATATTTTGAGGGTAAAACTATTGTTTGTCAGTTATATTTTGAATGTTTTTCCATTTTTATTTTTTATCTTTGTTTAAAGCATGTTTTTCTATGTAATGTTTTTTTAAAAAATGTCTTAATATTTTATAGAAAAAGTTATTCATCTTTCCCTTTATGGTTGCTACCTTGGCACTATGATTAAAAAGACATTCTCCACTCCAAGATTAGAAAAATATTTACTTATGTTTTCTTTTAATAACATAAGGATTTATTTTTTACAGCTTTAGCTCCTGTGGAATTTATTTGGGTGTAGAGTAATAGCCAGGGATATAAATTAATTTTTTTCCTTTCCTTTTCTGAATTCCCATAAATTCTTGGTTTATCTGTGCTCTCTATTCTGTTACCTATCGCTCTGTCTTTCCCTGTACCAGTGCATGTTGCCTTCATTACTGCCACCTGGTAACATCCTCTAACATAGAGTAAGGCCAGCGTTAAGGCTGGGTGATCTGATATGCTATTCCTACTACCTTATTTTATATTTTCAGCTTATAAATAGCTTATATTTACATCTCCTTGTATTGTGCTTTGTTGTTTCCTCTTAATATA
>NW_012150541.1:384366-388246 GCF_000956105.1 Propithecus coquereli | reverse complement strand
CCTAAGTGATAGCTGAGAAGAGCTTCATTTCACATCTTTTAATTTTGAATTATTCTCTTATCTGTAATAAAACACCAGTCGAGCACAGAATTAGTATTCCGGAAGAAAGGAGTTAATGAGCTAAAACATTTCTATCTGGGATAGTGAGAGCATCTTATCTTGCTGAAGTGTTTCAGAAGAAATTTGTAGGGAAAGAGGCAGAGTGTCTGGTGCCACTAAATGGGAAAAAGTACATTGATCTCTTCTCTTTTCCCATGAGCATCACAAGCCGGTTCACTCGGCAACGCCTAACTGTACCGTAGGTTCGAGGTAGAGCACTTGGTACAAACCTGGGCTCTTCATTTAAGACACACTGGATTCTTTTATTAATAAGAGTTGAGCAGAAACATAGCCCACTTTTCCCAGCTACATTGCTGGCATCAGATGCTCCATAATATATCATCATCTGCAGCAGGCGACTTTGGAAGTAGCTGACTATTAGCAACTTAATTGCCCCTGAACATACAGTGCACACTCGCCGGAGTCTTCCTGAAGAGGGCTGCCAGCAGACAGTGAAACCAGGGAAAATGGCCTCTTGGGCTATGGCTGCATTGAAGTTTTCAAGAAGGAGTAAAGAAGCTCTGGCTTTAAATGAAAGTTTCAGCAGGAGTTTAACAACTGTCACTCCATTGCAGGCACCTACTAGGAGTCCCACTGTGCGTTAAATGCCAGTCAATATCCAGCATGTCTATAAACAGGCATCTGAGTGTCACCCAAGTGTCTATTAGTTCACTGACCTTTTGAATTATAGACATAAGCAAAATCTTTAAGCTATATAGATTGGATAGTAATGGTTTTATAATAAAACATATTTATTATGTGTATTTTATAAACCTCTGAGAATTATACCTCGGATTAATTGTCAGTACATACAACAAGACCTCAATTATAGGACTGTTGGATTTTGAAAACTTCAAGTATCCAGAAAAATGCAAGTCAAAAATTTGCACAGCCAGATACGTGAGGTCCCATTTATACCCATAGTTGCTCCAAACGGATATCTTGTCTATACTGGCAGTATCTCTGGGGATGAGCGAATGGCATCATTTACATTTGGGCAAACTACAAAAAGACAAGAGTTGACTTAGAAAGCTGATTTGTGTGCAGATTTTTATATATGACATTAAATGGGCCTGTAATCCTTGGGATTTTCTTTGCAGACAATCGTGTTGCCTGTGGATAGATACATTTTTATTTCTTCCATTTCAATCCGTATTACCTGTCATATTAGTCGTCTTGGAATACTATAACAAAATACCACAGACTAGGTGGCTTGAACAGTAAAAATTGATTTTCTCACAGTTCTGGAGGCTGGAAAGTCCAAGACCAAGATGCCAGCAGGGTCGGTGTCTGGCGAGGCCTCTTTGCCTGGGTTACAGATGGCTGCCTTCTCTGTGTCTCTCCTTGTAAGGGTATCAATCCTGTTGAATCCTGGCCCCAGCGTTATGAACACATTAATCTTAATTATTTCTATAGAGGCCTCATCTCCAAATATGGGCACATTAGAGGTGAAGGCTTCAACATATGAATTTTGGGGAAACACAAACATTTAGTCCATGATATTTTTATTTCATTTTCTTGCCTTATTGCAGTGGCAGAGGCTTCTAGTACAATGTTGAAGAGGAGTGGTGAGAGTGGACATTTTGCCTCTTTCACAATCTTAGGGGGAATATTCAGTCATTCATCATTAAATGATGTTTGATGGAGATATTTTTTTAGCTGCCATTTATTAGGCTGAAGTCCCTCTACTTCTAGCTTTCTGGAAGTTTTTTTTTTAAATCATGAATGGATATAGAATTTTGTCAAATGCTTTTTTTTTACATCAATTCATATGATCATGTCGTTTCCTTCTTTATACATTTAATATGGTGGATTATACTGATTGGCTTTAAAATATTGGACCAGTCCTGTATTATCAGCATAAACTCCACTTGACTAAGGTGTACAAGTTATTTACATATTGCTGGATTTGATTTGATAATATTTTGTTGAGTATTTTTACATTGCTGTTCATGAGTGATATTAGTTTGTAGTTTTCTTGTGTTGTCTTTGGTTTAGTCATCAGGATAATGATGGCCTCATAAAAAATGCACTGAGACATGTTTCCTCTTCTTCTATTTTCCAAATGCACAATATATTTTAGAAAGATCTCTATAAAGTATCACCAATTTGCCTTGATTTTTTCAGAAGCTCTACTGATAGGTGATGGTATATTACCACGTTTCAGTCAGAGAATATTTCAGACCCATTACAGCTCTCAAGGAAACTCAAAGCTTATGATAATTTCTCCAGAAAAAAAATCAAAACTATCCATAAAATTCTATTTCTACAATGCTTTTAAGAAGAATTGGTGTTCACTTAGTCACCAGAACTCTTGCCTTTCATTCCTCTGAATGATCTGTGTGTTGGAGGTCTTCTTGGATGAGCAGAGCCTTCTCTTGGGCATCATGCAGATTCTTGTGAGCTCGTGGTACCCCACTCTTGGTACTGCACTCTTGGTACTGCACTCCTGGTACTCCAGTCTTGGTACTCCATTCCTGGTACTCCACCCTTGATATTCTACTCTTGGTACTTCAGGCACTGAGTTTATTTGTTCTCTGGAGAGCTGGCAGTGCTCAACAATGCCTCTTCCCCTCTGGCTATTTTTTTTGGATAGACAAATTGTTTTTATTGTGTTAAAATGTACATAACATAAACGTTATATATTATATATATTTTAAGTGTACAGTTCAGTGGCATTAAATATATTCACATTGTTCTACATCTATCACCAACGTCCATCTCCAGAACTTTTTTATCTCAAGAATGTTTTCATCTTCCCAAACTGAAACTCTGTTCCCGTGAAACACTAATTACCCATTGACCCTTCCCCAGCCTCTGGAAACCAACATTCTTCTTCCTGTTTCTGTGAATCTGAATATTCTAGGTATCTTTTAAAATATAAAGTGGAATCATATAATATTTATCCTTTGGTGTTGACTGACTTACTTAGCATAATGTTTTCAAGGTTCATCCATGGTGTATTGTGTCGGAATCTCCTTCCTTTTTATGAGTGAAGAGTGTTCCATCATATGGACACACCACATTTTGTTAATCCATCAGTGGACATTCAGGCTGTTTCTCTTCTATTAATAGAGCATTTGGCAGCAAAACATCCTGGGTTTCTTTTCAGCATATAGACATGTAGCAGAAAGTGCTTCTGCAGCCTTTAAGCTCTTACGAGATCTTGACTTACTGGAGCACCAACCACACTTCCACACCTCATTATATCTGTGGCACAGAGCTGTAATTCTCCGCAGGGAGTGGCAGGGGCCATGTAGGAACCTCCCGGGGAACTCCTTCCAGCGTTGCTTCACCTTCCTCCCTCCAGGCGGCTTTGCTGTTGGGTGTGGGCCACAGAGCTTACCTGTGTTGGGTGAAATGTCTTCGAGAGCAACTACTGTGGACTCAGACATTTCTGCAGTTGATTCCTTTCACTAACACTTGACGTCATGATAAAACAGTATTTGTCTTGGCTGGAAACATCCAATCATGCTCATTATTCACGATTTCATGCTCTCTCTCTGGGGGTTCATTAGTTTTTGCAATACTTTATTTTTAGTGCACTCTACACACTTTTCCCATGTGGTTCTCTTTGTGTTTATCTGTTTCTTCGGAGTGGAAGTTACACGAGTCATTTTGAATCCTTACTGGGCGCCGCAGGAAAAGGGTCAGAGACATCTTGTTGCAGGAAGTGGGAAAAACCGGAGGAGTTTGACAGCGATGGATGAGGGTGTCAGGCGTTTCAATTTTAGGGCACAGAATCAGCAAACGTGCTGAGGTTTGGAGGTAGAGAACTGTT
>NW_012150541.1:380086-384316 GCF_000956105.1 Propithecus coquereli | reverse complement strand
TCTACTATATTTATTTATCTATACTCCTGTTGTTGAATATTTAGTTTGTTTCTACCTTTTACTTCTATAAACAACACTGCGGTGAACATCTTGATTTAGTTATTCCTTTACTGTGTGTTTCCAGTTGTTTGTTCAGAGTCGTGGATACGGTTAAGGCTTGTGTCAGATGTTGCCAAGTTGCCGTCTCAGGGACTGTGCCATTTTGTATTCCCACCAGCAATATAGAAGCATCTCCTTTTTCCTGAGCTCTAATCAATACTGGGCTTTATCTGTCTTTTTGATCTTAAGTCAGTTTGGTAGGTGAAAATGGTATCTCATTATTAATTTGTCTTTAATTGATTATTAGGAAGACTGAACATCTCTCGGTGTATCTATCATCCACTTGTATTTCTTTCACATTTGAATCTGTACTTTTCAATCAGTTAAAGAATGAAATGGTGTCAATCAATGTCCCTCTGAGTGGGATGAGAACAAGGTTGCACTTTTACATCCAGTATCTACTGTGGCTGGTGTCAGGGGTGGGGACCAGATGGTGAGTCTGCCCCTCGGCCCCCAGAAGTTCCTTCCGCTGGGCTCTACGCCTGATCCGTCGAGCTTTCTTCCAGACGGTGACCTGAGTCTGGATGGTCTTGGCTCTGATTTGCACTTACTAAAGATGCTGTTTTTAGCAATGCATTCTTAGCTCTACCTGGCCATCGGAAGTGGCTCCACGTGACTCGCTTGGCCAAAATCCAGGACCCCGTGCCCCAACTAGGACTGTCCAAAGCAAAGCTCCCATTGCTGTAAGAAGAGGGGATTGGACGGCATAGACTTGTCTAAGATCATGTGACTGGCTTGCCAAAACCATGACTAAGATCCAGGTTTCCATCCTCTCTCTCCCACATCACAGTGTCTCACCTTGGAATATGCACTTGCGTTGCCTACTCATTATCGCTAAGATGATGGCTCAAAGTCTGCATTCTTAGCTGCAGTCTCAGCTGCATTCTCTTCCACATTTCATTCACCTATTCACTCAAGAATACTTACTGCATTCCTGCCATGCACCAGGAAGTGTTCTAGCCCTGGGTTTGAATCCAGGCTTCTTACTGATCCTGTTCCAGACACTCTCTGGACCTCAGTTTCTCCATCTGTAGAGTGGGGTGAATTGAGAGTTCCAACTGGCCTCACAGGGTGTGTGAAAATCAAATGAGATGATGATGCAGGCAACGGGCTTAGCACAGTGTCCAGCACACGCCAGACGAAAGCTGGCTTTTGCTATTTGAAAGAATTGTTTTGGCCCCTGTGCGTGATTCACCTGCAGTTCCCCCTTGGGGCCTCTGTCCTCCTGCAGGAACTAAACCCCTTTGCGTGGGGTAGCAGGTAGAGATGCCTCCTGATGAGAAGGTCACACCCAGTGGTTCCAACACCCTCCAACTATAAAATCCTTCAATTCTATGATCTCTGGTTTCCGGTCGTGATGGGTGCTATAAGGGCTTGCAACGTTCAAGTTCTGGTTTAAGAGACTCAGTGGACCTCTTGTGGGTAAATATGGACTATAGCTTGTTTTCTTTCATGCTGCACACAAAAAAAGTCAGGACCTGAGCAGCCGAGTTTGGTTTCTAACGAAGTGAAAGGACGTTGCTCTCTCCTTCTGCTATTCTTGGGCTTGATTCTTGCTGTTGTGTCCCGGGTGCCCACCCACCTGGAAATCAAAGGATGAGCCCCCTGCAATTCTGGGAGATCTGCCCTGATTGAAGACCTGCAGAAAAGCCGAGGTGTCTGGGGTTTTGGAATAAAATTTCTTCTTCTGCCTACAACAGATCCGTGTCTAATCAAAACCCTTAATTAAAAAAAAAATCTCAGGTACTTAATTTGATTTGCTTATTTGCATAATATTGGAGGACAAAAGAAATCTGCTTCACAGCCTGCATTTCTGCTGCAGGCCAAAGGACGGCCCCTTGAGATCTGCCCCCATAACCGGGCTGGCCTTGGGGGAGACAGCAGGCTTGCTCCTCTCAGTGCAGTTCAGTTGCTCTGGGGGGGTGGAGTGGATGCTCCGTGTGTGTGGGAAGATTCTGGAAATGTCTTTGTGGGAAAAAGCCTTTTGTTCCACATTTCAACTGCTGGTTTAAAGTGCCTGATTCTTTGCCAGTGGACTCCTTTTGCCTATTTTGTGCCTGCTGTACAAATGGAATTCAACGTTAGGTGCTTTAGGGACGAGTTTGATGGAGGCGGCACTGGGGAGTGAAGAGGAGGGTCGCCGGAAACAAGTGCTTTCTTGACATTTTTGCCAGCCTCGGTGACATTTGCTGCTTCTTGTGTTTAATCCATTTAGCTACCCTCACTGGAGTCCCTTGTAAGCATCTAATGACAAAAACTCTCTTCGAATTTGTCCTAAAGACCACTCACCAAAACCAAAAGGGATGAAAAGTCCTGCTAAGCACCCAAGCCAAGTTGCTGCAGGAGACCAGCCCGCTGGTCTCCGGTCAGCATGGGCGGCAATGTGTTTGCTGGCCAGCAGGGGGAGGCCCAGAGTCCCGAGGAGAGCCCGGCGGGCGGCTAGATTTTAGCCAAGAACAGAGAAAGTGAGCTCTAGAAAGCTTCTGACCTGAAAAGGCAGCTTTAGGAGTCTGAAAAGCTATTTACATTGCACATTACATGCTATTCGGAAAATGAGGTAAAATCAGGCTATCAGAACTTTGAACAAATGTTTGTGTCCATTTTATTATTAAAAAATCCCATTGGATAAGAGTATTTTTTCCATCAAATGGCCTAAGTGATAGCTGAGAAGAGCTTCATTTCACATCTTTTAATTTTGAATTATTCTCTTATCTGTAATAAAACACCAGTCGAGCACAGAATTAGTATTCCGGAAGAAAGGAGTTAATGAGCTAAAACATTTCTATCTGGGATAGTGAGAGCATCTTATCTTGCTGAAGTGTTTCAGAAGAAATTTGTAGGGAAAGAGGCAGAGTGTCTGGTGCCACTAAATGGGAAAAAGTACATTGATCTCTTCTCTTTTCCCATGAGCATCACAAGCCGGTTCACTCGGCAACGCCTAACTGTACCGTAGGTTCGAGGTAGAGCACTTGGTACAAACCTGGGCTCTTCATTTAAGACACACTGGATTCTTTTATTAATAAGAGTTGAGCAGAAACATAGCCCACTTTTCCCAGCTACATTGCTGGCATCAGATGCTCCATAATATATCATCATCTGCAGCAGGCGACTTTGGAAGTAGCTGACTATTAGCAACTTAATTGCCCCTGAACATACAGTGCACACTCGCCGGAGTCTTCCTGAAGAGGGCTGCCAGCAGACAGTGAAACCAGGGAAAATGGCCTCTTGGGCTATGGCTGCATTGAAGTTTTCAAGAAGGAGTAAAGAAGCTCTGGCTTTAAATGAAAGTTTCAGCAGGAGTTTAACAACTGTCACTCCATTGCAGGCACCTACTAGGAGTCCCACTGTGCGTTAAATGCCAGTCAATATCCAGCATGTCTATAAACAGGCATCTGAGTGTCACCCAAGTGTCTATTAGTTCACTGACCTTTTGAATTATAGACATAAGCAAAATCTTTAAGCTATATAGATTGGATAGTAATGGTTTTATAATAAAACATATTTATTATGTGTATTTTATAAACCTCTGAGAATTATACCTCGGATTAATTGTCAGTACATACAACAAGACCTCAATTATAGGACTGTTGGATTTTGAAAACTTCAAGTATCCAGAAAAATGCAAGTCAAAAATTTGCACAGCCAGATACGTGAGGTCCCATTTATACCCATAGTTGCTCCAAACGGATATCTTGTCTATACTGGCAGTATCTCTGGGGATGAGCAAATGGCATCATTTACATTTGGGCAAACTATAAAAGACAAGAGTTGACTTAGAAAGCTGATTTGTGTGCAGATTTTTATATATGACATTAAATGGGCCTGTAATCCTTGGGATTTTCTTTGCAGACAATCGTGTTGCCTGTGGATAGATACATTTTTATTTCTTCCATTTCAATCCGTATTACCTGTCATATTAGTCGTCTTGGAATACTATAACAAAATACCACAGACTAGGTGGCTTGAACAGTAAAAATTGATTTTCTCACAGTTCTGGAGGCTGGAAAGTCCAAGACCAAGATGCCAGCAGGGTCGGTGTCTGGCGAGGCCTCTTTGCCTGGGTTACAGATGGCTGCCTTCTCTGTGTCTCTCCTTGTAAGGGTATCAATCCTGTTGAATCCTGGCCCCAGC
>NW_012150541.1:375578-377446 GCF_000956105.1 Propithecus coquereli | reverse complement strand
AACGTTAATAGTTGTTATCTCTGAGGGAAGTTCTGGATGATGATTTTTAAAAAATTTTTTGGACTTTTCTAAACTATCTGTTTTGTTTTGTTTTTATACCTCTGTAACAGACCTTGTTTCACAAGACAGACCCTGTGTCTTTTGTATGCCTGGCCTGAAACAGAGGCCTATCCCTCAGTTTGTGTTTGTTGAATGAATAAATGACGGATTAATATAGTAACGGTAAAAAATGACTAGTTAGGGTTTAAAAATCTATGAGAGGGTTTGCAATTCATAAGACAATGTGAAAGGTCTTTACAGCTTGTACTATGAAGTATAAAACCAAATATGTCCTGGTTACTACAGTTGTGGAAAGACTACCGGCCCTTTGCTGTCCTTGGGATGCTACGTTGGTTGGCTAAATGAGCCCCTTTCAAATGTTCCCTTGTAACCGTCCTTTCTGGAAGTCTGAGGCAGGTAACTTGAGCTCATGTTTAACTCAGATTTATTTTACTTTAAGTTGTCCCCTTTTAGAGCTAATTTAGCAACACGCATGCCCTTTCTCAAGATTTTTATCAGGTGGTGGTGAACTTTTAACGAATATAATAAAAAACATTTCCCCGTCCTAGAACACCGAGGGAATTTGAAATGCAGTTTGACCCCATCAACTTCTTTCATCTGGTCTCTGTAATCAGTTTTATGAAAAGCACATGGCTGCCCTGCTATATCTTGATAAAGAACAGTTTTTGTGTTCCATTAAAAAAATCACTGGAGAGCTGCTTTCCATCTTGAGAAATCATGAAGTGCGGTGGAGGGTGATGGAGGGACCCCTCTACCACGCGCCTCTTCCGGGGCAGCCAGCTGAACACTCTCGGGTCTGCTCCCTCATCACCACACGGAGGGGCGCTGTCTGCGGACGGTGTCCGGTTCATCCCCACAAGGGCTTTATAGAAGTGGGAACCTCAAACCCAAGGGTTTCTGGGGATAGGGAGGAGGTGGCAGCAGAGCCTCTAATGGAACTGGAAGGTAGACATTTGTTCTCATCGGTGTCTGCTAAGAAGAAAGACGACTGGCCCTGAAGGTGTTTTCAGAGTTTTTCCAAACAGGAAAAGTTTTGGTGAGTGGGCTGTCTTCCCAGCCACTCCTAAGAGTCCTGACTGTGTTTTTTTTGGTCATATCATAGCGGGTTTTTCAACAAATATTTATTGTGTATCCACTAGGTACCCCACTTGCTCCAAGTGCTGCTTAGGACATATCGGTGAACCAAATGGAAAAAGGGTGTGCAAGGCGCGTGCAAGCTGACCGACGCCAGCAAGCGTTTGCTGAGTGCTTGCTGTGAACGGAGCTCGCGGGACTGGACGTTGCCGAGCGCGGGTCGGCGGGTGAGGGCGAGCGAGTGGAGGCCTGGGGCGTTGCTGCGCACTGCTGTCGACTTTAAACGCTAAAGTTATAACACACATTTTTCTTTCTTCAATGATAAACTTAGCTTACTGTAAATTTTTAACTTTATAAAGTTTTTAATTTTTTTAACTTTTTGATACTTTTGTAATACCATTAGCTTAAAACATACGTCGTACCGCTGTATACAATTATTTTTGTTCTTTATATGCTGATTCTGTAAGCATTTTTCTATTTAAATTTTTTTTTTTAACTTCTTAAACTTTTTTGTTAAAAACTAAGACACAAACGCACCATTAGCCTCGGCCTGCACAGGGTCGGGACCACCAGCGTCACTGCTCTCCACCTCCATTCTTGTCCCACTGGAAGGTCGTCGTGGGCAATGACATGCAGGGAACCGTCGTCTGCTATGATGACAGTGTCTTCTTCTGGAAACCTCCTGAAGGACCTGCCTGAGGCTGTTTTATGGTTATCTTTTTTCTTAATAAGTA
>NW_012150541.1:372740-374299 GCF_000956105.1 Propithecus coquereli | reverse complement strand
ATATAAAAAATCTTAAGGCTTTGTTACATGTTGCAAATTGCTCTTTAGAAAGGAATACTAAATTGCATTTCCACAATTAACGCATAACATTTTCCCAGTTATTGTGAGTTTCCAAATCTTTGCCAAATTCCATTTCCTGGATTATAGGTGAGGATGAACATTTTTTCTTATGTTAATTGGCTAGTTGTATTCTTTTGTGAATTGCTTGTTCATGTCTTTTGTCCATTTTTCTATTGGGGTGTTTTCCTTTTTTGACTGTTTTTTAAAGGACTTGTTCTAATTAAGACTTTGCAGATGCAAAAGACAGAAATGAGCTCGTTAGACCAGGTAAAAATGGGAGTTGGTTGCGAGGGGTGGTGGTATCAAGAGGACCAAGAAGACAGGAAACCCAGGCTTCCTGGGCACGGGGGCTGGGAGCTGTCTGGAACCCAGCAATGTGCTACACTGCTCCCAGCTCTTGAAGGCCACGTAGCCTCACCTGCCGTTGTTCTCCTGACGTTGCTCCAGCCCCAACCCCAGGGTTTCCTCTGTCTTCTCTTGCTGGTGACCCAACATGGTGACTAGCCCAACACGAGCCCACTCTGCGACTTCCAGCTTGAAAGTCTTGTCTCTAAAGTCACAATCTGATCAGCCTGGCTCCTCCCTGAGCCAGGTCACATAAGTCCTTGGCCAGCCAAGGAGTTGGCCGTCTTGAGGTCACACGTTCATCCTTAGCTCCATCAGTAGATGTTTTGTTTGTTAGATAGGCTATTCACATTTTCCACCCATGATGTATGTATATTTCTTCAGTTAATTTCTCAACTTGTTTCTCGAATGCATTTATTTCTCTTCATCTCCACTGATGAAAATAGCCTTAAATCAGTGCTTTGTTACTTTTCACCTGGAACACTGCTTCTACAGCTCCCCGCCTCTACGCACAGCTCTCCTGTCCTGTTCCCCCTGCCCTGCCAGCAGTGAGATTTATTGATTCCAAATGCAAACCTGGCCCGGAACTTCACCCTGTTTTAAATCTTCCAGTGGCTCCTAATAACCTTCTGCATAAAGTCCAAGTCCTAATATGACAAGATAGCCTTTCAACGTGGCTCCGCCTCCCTCTGCATCCTGGTGACACCCCCACGGACATCCTGTGTTCCAGCCACACCCTGGCGGATGTGGAAAGTGGCCACATTTCTCACACCTGGCCCCTCTGCCTGGGACGTCCTTCTCACCTCTCTCTGGGAAACTGTTACTTATTCTTCAATAATCGTTCAAATGTCACCCCTGTCTTTTGCTTTCCTTGACACTTCTCTGGGTTGGATTAGTTTTTCTTTCTTTACACTTATACTATTTATCCCCCAGTAACATACTGTGTTAGAATTGCTCTTCTGTCTGCTCCTCTTCTGAATGGGATGTCCTTGAGGATAAATGACCATCTTCCTGTTTCCCCAGCACTGAGAAATAGGGTTCAATGAAGGTTGCCCCATGAATGGATGGAGGGTTGGTACCTGGGCAGCTGCAGCTGATGGAATATCCTGGTTAACTGAGAGTCATCGCAAATACTTATTACTATTTTTTTTTTT
>NW_012150541.1:368380-371204 GCF_000956105.1 Propithecus coquereli | reverse complement strand
TGAATTGTTGGGAAAAAGAAAGTCAAATGAATAGTATTTTGTGGCACGTGGTACTTATTCATGCATCTACATATGGCCTGTGACTGCTTTCATCCTACGAAGGCAGAGTTGAGTTGTTGTAATGGAGACTCTGTGGCCCAAAAAGCTGAAAATATTTACTATTTGGCCCTTGACAGAGAAAGTTTGCTAGCCTCTGCTTTAAACTAACAACAATTCTCTGCAAATGTATTTTCATCTTTGCAAATGACAATAGCTAGTTAGCTTTCTGTCTGTCCTCTGAAAGGGTTAAAAAATGGTGCAGGAACATAGTGGATAATCGGTTTTCTTTACGACCAGGGAAGAGGTACATGTCTTCAGCATTTTCGTTGCCTTTTTGGTAGACCCCTGGGCTTCGCCAGTGCAGGCCTCAGGGTTAGACATGCCTCTCAGGGCCGGCCATGCCTCCAGGGACTTTGCAAGGGCCTGCGTGTAGTGGGTGTGGGAAGGCTTATACATTGCTTGTAACTCTTGGTTGTTTTCTGGCCAAGCTGAGAATGCATGCTGAGCCTCCCAGGCAAGAGCAGGCCCCACGAGAGCAACAGGAGGACTGGAAGTCATGGGGCCTCTTCTCCAAAGCCAGCCTGCCTGAAAGGCTGCCTTGCAGAAACAAGAGGGTTGCCCACGGAATCCGAAAACTCCAAGGACTGGCCGGCCACGCACCTTCATCTGCCGGGTGGACGTGCCAACAATACCAGCAGGGAGCAGGGGGCCATGAAGCTCCTGAAAGCACACAGGCCGAGTCCACTCCACGGAGTGGGGCAGGCAACTGAGAGCCTCCAGACTCGACCCATGATTAAAGGAGGAGACGGAGCCAGCCCAGGTCACCCACGGCACAAAACTCCTGGCAGTTTGCAAGCTGCTCACCCTGAGCCCGGACAGGGGCTGCCCCGAGGCAAGGGGACTGGCAGGCTGCTCCCTCTCTAGCCGACCACCAAGTCATCCCCTCTCATGTGGAAGACCAGGGGTTATGACACTGGCCTTGTCTCTGTGAGATTAAGTCTCCCTCCCAGTGACTCTGCCCTTTAAAAATGTCCCGAGGATGGCGATGTTTGCTTGTCACTGTACGAACACCATCCTGTCTTGGGCTCTGGTGCTGGGCTGTGTTGTGTACTGGGCCAGATTGGTAATTCAGAAGTAGAGCCACAGCTGTCCTGGCTTCCCAGGGACCGAGGGGCTTCCCAGGATGAGGGGCTTTCAGTGCTAACACCGGAAAAGGCCCAAACACACTGGGACAGGTTGGTTACCCTATGGGGAACATAACCTAGAGAGAATATTAAATGGTATTCTGAACCCCTGGACTTCGCCCTGTGACTGGTGACTAAGCATGACTTAATTCAGTCGCTTATTCAACAAATGGAAAAAGGCCAGACACTTAGAGGTTGAAAACATGGCTTTCAGAATCAAGTAGCTTGTTGACTCTCAGCTTTGCCTCTCAGTTTTCCTAAGCCTTTGTTTATTCATCTGTTAAATGGGGCTGTTATAGACTTGAGTTCGAAATTAAATGAGAAAATGCATGTAAAGTGCTTATTGCATTGTTTGGTACTCACTAAGTTCTTGATACATGTTATAAAAAAAAAACCCAAACAAATAAAAGACCATCAAAACCATGTCTAAAATTGCTGGCAGGTACGGGCCCAGATTTTCACTAATGTTAGGACATCAAGATGCAATTTGTGTACCTAGGAAACATTTTCTAAGGTGAAATGGTTTGGATTTTCATGACAAAATTGCCGAACAGGTGGCTCCGTAGCAGTGGCTCTCAAGCAGCGCAGACCCTGCTCCTACTGGCATCTGGTGCGTAAGGCCCGCGAGGCCACTGAACACAGTCCTCGGGCCAGAACCGTCCAGCCCGGATATCAACAGTGCCGAGGGCGAGAAACTCCTCCAGAACATGGAAGGAAAGACTCCGAACTAGAAAAGAGAAGGACAATATTATCTATCTCAAATATTTAGACAGCTTGACTTGCGTGTGCTTGCTTTCTCGTTAGACTCTGTTACAGGAAGTTCCCTGAATTTCCCACCAGTCTCCCGGGGAGCAGGTCTGTGGGTTTCAGAGAGCAGGACAGCCGGGCATTCTTCGGAAGCCCTAGAAGATTCTACTGAGGAATTTTGTCAAAGAGCCTTTCTAATGAGCTGAAGCTCCTAGGACTCCTCTGTCGTGGACAGACCCTCTAAGCAGAACCGGTGTATTTTTAGGGGGCTGTCTGGGAAGCCTGAATGGTGTTAGTTCCAAGGGGCTTGTTACAGACCACGTGCAGAGATACCTGCATTTTTTTAAAAAAACTTTCTTTTTTGGGATAATTTCAGACTCATGGGAAAGTTGCAAAAATAATACAAATGATCTGTTTACTCAGAGTCCCCAAATGTTAATAATTTACCACATTTGCATTATTATTCTTCCCCTCTCTAGATAGAAATATTACTTTTTTTTATCGTTTGAGAGTAAATTATAGACAAGATGCTTCTTTATCTCTAAATATTTCAGTGTGCATTTTATAGAACAACAACATTCTCTTGTATAACCTTAACCTCTGCCATGATAATACTGTCTCATCTACAGACCTCTCTGCCATGTCAGCAGTTGTCCTTTAGAGCAATCTCTCTCTCTCCCTTTTGCCCCTGAGCCCGTCTGGAATCACACGCTGTGTTTCCTGATCCCGGCTCCTTGGACTCCTTTAACCTGGCACCATCCCTTGATTCTTCGTCTTTTGTCACCGTGAGAGGTTTGAGCACAGGCCAGTTATTTTAGAGAACGTCCCTCAGTCTGGAGTGTCGGATGTTTCAT
>NW_012150541.1:363817-366010 GCF_000956105.1 Propithecus coquereli | reverse complement strand
CAGGTTCTGCGTAGTCTGAGGAGGACAAACTGCAATCATCTCAAGCCTGATGGGAGATCCTGACCGACACTCCCGGCAGCTCTCCCAGTAAGAATTGAGTAGAGTGGCCCAACTGTCACTGGTGGGGCCTTGGTGACTAAGCTGGTGTTAACATGCCTTTGCTGGTCTATGGTCTATGGTGGAACAAGGAGGTAAGAAATGAATTAAAGTGTAGAAGGTTCTGTAACGCAATTGATAAAGATGTCATGATATGGGTGCTGATGCAACTGATAGAGAATATGTCATGTTTTCAAGTGTCATCAAACATATACCTGCACTCAAAGAAAATGTCATAAAGTTCCCAAAAGTAGAAATTGACCAGGCCACATTCTCTGATTATGAGCCAGTAAAACTAGAAATTATGAATATGCATTTGTACAAACAAAAAAAATGTTTAAACCTACTAAATAGAACATTAAAAATCGCTTTTGTAAATAAAAGTTGTCAAAGAGAATATAAAAATACAATTAAACATGGAAAATATAGAAAATAATTGAAATGAGAATGTTATGCATCAAAGATATGTTGGTTTATGTTGTTTTCTCCCAAGCAGAAAGCAGAGGAAAATTCACACCCTTATTATTCTCATTAGCTAACAAGAAAGAAGAAATGAAGTCCACACTGAAGTTTTTTTTAAAAGTCTAACACAGTCATAGATATTACATTATATTACAACTTGCTTCCCTCTCCCCCTCCCACCACTTAACAATCTTTCATGAATGTCTTTCCTTTGTAAGACTTATGGAGACCCCTTACTCCTTCCACTGATGACAGGATATTCTATAGCATGTAGTATTATAGAGTATTTAAACCACGCCCCAGTAATGTACATTTAGGTTATTCCATGTTTTTTTCAACAAGTAGTGCTATAGAGGGCATCCAGGTAGATATTTTTTGCAACATGTAAAAATTTCTATAGGTAAAAATTCCAACTGTGTAATTGTTGGGTCAAAGGATGTGTGCATTTAAAACATTAATAGCTATTGCAAATTCCTCTAAAAAGATAATATTAATTCAAAGTCCCATCAACATTTTATGAGTGTACCTATATCTTTACACTGTCACCAACAAGATACATTCTCGATGCTTTTACCAACTGATAAATAGAAAAATGCCAATCCATGTTTGTTTTCATTGCATTTTTCCTGATTAACTTATATGAATGAACATTTCTGGCTAGTTAAATTTCTCCTATGAACTGTCCGTCCATATCCTTTACACACCTTTGTCTCTTTCTTATTGATTTGTAAAGATGCTTTATGTAGAATAGATATTAGCCCATTGTTGGTAGTACACATAGAGTGCTTTTCACCATTTAGAAATTTATGTGACCAAATCTATCATTTTGTTCTTATGAGTTTTTATTTATTTCGAGAGGAGCTTCTCTAGCCCAAACACTAAGAGGGGCTGCTGGCCAGGCCTGAGCCAGCGTGGACCCTTAGTTCCAGATCTGGCCACTCACTAAGCTTTCTTTACCCCCACAGCAGGCAAGCTGGATGGAGCCCAGGAGGTGACCTGGTCCTACAGTTTCTTCCCTGAGTTTGTGGCTGGGGCTGAGGGCAGGGAAGGATGGGAGGGGCAGCAAGCACAGGCAGCCTTCCCCTTGGCAGCCTAGGGCACTGGCTCTGAACTTACTGAGGGCCTAAGGACCCCTAGAATTCCAAGAATGGGCTTGATGGGAAAGCCACCAGAAAGCTGAATAGACCTGAGAACTTGACCCAGACGATAGTAAATGAGGGATGACGGAGAACAGCCTTCTTGGTCCAAAGGCAGAATTCATATTTCTGATGATGACCTTGTAAGTAGCAGCATTTTAGCAGTTCTCAAGCAAATTCATTTAAAGGAATTATTGAGCAGCCGCCCTGTGCCCTGCAGATAGCAGTGGACAAAACAGCAATTAGAACAGCCCTCGCAGAGTGTTGATATTCCCCCGTGTGCCTGTCAGCCCCCAGAGACCACCGGCCCTACCACTCACTGGGGCAGGCTGTGGGCAACAGCCTGGCTGGGGAGGCAACAGCACTGGCCAGTTCATGCCCAGGCACAGCCTGCAGGTGCCAGAGACTGGGACTCAGATCCACCACCTTCCCAGGTCACTGCCCCTCCCCCAGGTTGGCCTGGCATTTCAGAAGGAACCTGTGGAACCCTCCAAATATC
>NW_012150541.1:356757-363057 GCF_000956105.1 Propithecus coquereli | reverse complement strand
GCTATTGTTCAGCTTGCTTTTTTCGTGTAACAATACAGCAGATGATAATTTACGTTCACAGTCCTCCGTGGTAGTATCTTTAATGCTGCTCTGTTGTACCCCGTACCACCTTGGGTCTCCATCAAAGCCCTTCTCACAGGGCAGCATAATTTTTCACAAATGCATCTTTGCCCCAGGCTGTGAGTCCACCGAGGGCTGATGCCATGTGCGAGTCAGGTCCCCTGCCCTTAGCACAAAGTCTGCTACGTAGTAGTAATATTAATAACCAACAGTTACCGAGCAGTTACTGTGTTCTGGATATTTTAAAGCCCCTCTTGAAGCGATGACTCCCCAGCAGCAACAAGCATACCCCGTGTCCAGATCTTGGTTTCTAATCCCGTTCTAATCCTGTTCTCCGATGAAAGGAAGCAGGGCTGCTTACGGCGCTGGGTGATTACAGACTGGGGCTGGAAATGCACCAGATGAGCCCGGAGCATCTTGTAGTGCCAGAAAGTGAGACGGTGCTCAAGACGCAAAATGAGGAGAGTGTGTTAAAGGGACTCAGGAACCCACCGAATGAGCTCCCAATGGCCAAAGCTGGAGCAATTTGAGCAAAAAATAATGTACTGAATTAAAACTCAAAGTATAAAATAAATATCCAGGGGTCCATACTGACATAAATAAACAACTGAATAAATAAATAAATGGGGGAGAAGAGGCAAATCTTTCATGCAGAATTCTAAATAACGTGTGTAGATGCTCTGCCCTCAAGGAGGTGCAGCTTCACTCCAGCTCCCCAAGCGGGGGCTGTGCGCGAAGACGCTTGCACAGGGCGCAGCATGACAGGGGAGGGACGCTTTCCGGGGGAGACCCCGACACTGTCCCACCCAGGCGGTCAAGGCCGATATCCCCTGTCTTAGATCGTGCAGACAGTACATAGCTGATGTGATGTCGTGTGAATGGTTCCCAAACCCCACACGCCCAATCTAATCATTAGAAAAACATCAGAAAAACAAACCTGAATTGAGAGACAGTCGACAAGATGTCTGAGCAGTGCTCCTCAAGACTGTGGGATGGTCACAAAGCAAGGGGAGTCTGAGAAACTGTCACAGCCAGGAGGAGCCTAAGGAGATGTGACAACTAGATGTCATCTGTGCTCCCGGATGGGATCCTGGGACAGGAAAAGGACATTAGCTAAAAGCTAAAAAGGATCTGGATAAATTGCAGCTTTTGTTGATGATAAGGTATCAGTATTGGGTCATCAGTTGTAGCAAATGTACCACACTCGTGTGAGATGTTAACAGCAGGAGAAACGGGGTGAGGGTTCACCTGTGTACTACCAGTAACTTTTCCATAAAACTATTTTACATAAAAATTTATTTTAAAAAGTACCTTTCATCTATTCTCCATTTAATTCTCCTGATAGTCCTGTGGGTCCCTGAGGAGTGGGCCATGGAGAGCTGGCGTTTTGCCCCAGGTCCCAAGGCGAGTGGCTGTGTCAGCCAGGAGTACAGAGACAGCCCTGTCAAAGGTGACTGCTCAGTAAATGCCGGGGAGGTGGGCTCAGTGCGTCCCGGCTGGTTTAGGCCACCCAAAGCTGCTGGGGAATTGCTGCTCTGGTCCCCAGGCCGCCCACGGGAACATCCTGGGACCTGCAGTTGGAGGAGCACTGAGCTGCTTTTGAAACCCTGGGCATAGGCACCCTGTAGCAGAGAGGTGGGCCGACAAAGGTGGAGGTGAAGTTGTTTTCTTTCCCATATTAATACGGAGCAATGCGCAGCTTAATCATACATTGGGTTCAACAGTTTCTCCAGTTGCCATAGTAACCAGAGGAGACATTCACAAACATACTCGGTTTGACCTTGTTCCCTTTGACTGACAGGTGTGGAATCCTGGTCCACGCAGACGGTGCCCCTACCGTCCTGCCACCAGAGGGCGAGCGGGAGCCCGGGACGTCCCCGCTGGGCAGTGGGGCCAGCACGGCTGTGGGCCCGGGCCTGGGGTGTGGTCACTCGGCTCCATCCTCCTTCTCCAGCAAGTCTCTCCCTCGGGTTCCACTTCCTAAGCCCGCAGCGAGGACGCCCACCAGTCCCTGGATCCCGGGGCACGTGGCCACCCTGCGCGCGGCCGGCTGGGCACGGCCTGGGCGCCCTGCAGCTTGGCAGGAGGCAGAGAGGACAGCCAAGGTCGCCCCCCGAGGGCCTGTGGGTGTCACCCCGCTGCCCAGGCCTTCGTGACCACCTGCTGTCCAGTTTGTGCCTGCGGATGGCCACGTGCCCTGCCATGTCCTGTGTCGGTCCCAGAGGTCATGCTCAGTAAGATGCGCAGGGGGACGCGCCGCGAGCGCAGCTCGGGGTGATGGGGAGGGCCTGGGCTCCGCGTGTCTCCCGGGAGCCAGTCTGTGCGCTGTCACGTCCTGTTTCCCTGTTTCCTCCTTCCTAAAGCGGGGTGCGGGGGGTGCGTGGGTGGGTTTCTCCGATCCCACTCCCATGGGGCTGTAAGTTCCCTGGTGTGGCCGTGGGGACTCCCCCTTGGGACATCTCCCTGCCCTCTGGTCCCTGGGTCTTGTGTGCCTGCCCTTCCCACAGGGCCTTTCACTGGACAGTTTCCACACCTCTAGCCACAGGAGCACTGCTCGCCACGTGCACAGTGACCTTGTGCAGCTGGAGATCTGCCACGGTCTAGTATTCCGCCCGCCTCGTAGCCTCTGTGTCACCTTTCCCGGTCCTGGCAGGGAGCCCCACCCGTGTGTAAGGGACCCCAGATGGCGCTGTTCCCCAGAAACCCCTCCCTCCCACCCCCAGCTCAGGCCGCAGCGCCCTTGCGCAACCGCTGCTGGAGTGGGAGCAAGAACACGGGTGACCCAGAGCGGGAGGAGCCGGCTCCCTGCTCACCTGGACCGTGCACCAGGCCCACCCCGGGAAGCTGCCTCTGGAAAATGGTGTTGACGCCATAAGGGGTTTTCCGTCTAGGTCCAGTTCCTTGTTGCACAAAGATCCAATTATTGAGACAAGGAGGATTGCCAAGGAAGAAAGGAATTTTTAACACGCCAGACGTCCTGCAGGAGGACAGGTGAAGCTGCCTCAAATCCATCTCCCAACTGGGCAGATGATGGGCCTTTAACGGAGGGGCCGGGTGGCTTGGGGCAGGTCCTGGTGTATTTCAGGAGGGGCCTGTGCATGGAGGCGGGTTGTGGGGGTGGTGAATCTTAGTGTCAGGAAGTCTGCCCAGGGGCCTTCAGAATGTCAGCTCCTTTGTCTTGGAGAAAATCCACCATTTCTGGGAAACAACTCAAAAATCAAGTAGTTCGTTCAGGAAGAGGATTATATAGGCGTCACTGAAATTTGTTCAGTAGGGGCTGCTTACAAAAACGCAGACATCATCTCACCTTCCTTCCCTAGTTCCTCTCCCCACATGGTGGGCTGGCCTGGGGTGGCCCAGACAGCCGGGGGTGGAGGCCAGCGTGGCCCGGGCCCTGCATGGGGTTGCAGGAGGGGGAAATCCCCCACCCCAGCTGGCCACCCTCCCTCTCCGGGGTGGGGAGTGGGCACCCTGGGGCCCTGCTCCTTGCTCCTGTTCGGGCTTCTCCTCCCAGCTCCTGTTCCCTCATGGCCAGGGAGGCAGGTGACTCACATCCTGGGGGAGAGAGGTGATGAGGGGACAGATGTCTCACCTTCAGAACCTTCAGAAACAGCCCTGAGAAGTGTTTATTCCTGAGGGACCAATGTCAGTGTGATTCGACCTCTCTAGAAGCTTTATATTTCTGTGCTTATGTTATTCTTCATACGCCAATATTGACATTCAGTGTCGATAGATATGTGGCACTTGTAGGTGAGAAAAAGCATCAGATATGTAACATTATTTGTGTGTGGTAAATATTTAAAGACTCCCGTGTGTTTTGATTGGAAAATGTGTATTACTGAATAATTTCGTTTCAAAGGCTTCTCTCTAATGTAGGGTTTATTAAGATTTACGAGGTGGCTGCGGCCGTGTGACTTGCACGTGTAGGTCCTGGTGGCGCTGCCCGGTGATGTTGCCTTCCACGGTCCCACTTAGGAGCCGGACTCCTCTCTGTTTGTTATTAAGACGCAGTGATCTGCTCTGCATGAGTTAACAGCCCTGTAAGATTGCCCGAGAGGCACAGGGTGGCTGGTGTGAATAGTTTGCATTTCTGCATCCTTCCTTCCCAGGTGGCCAGGTCCTCTCAGACGCTGGTCATACCTGACCAGCGCCTCATTTACCTACCGGGAGCAAGGATGGGCGCTTTCCAGCATGGCCGCTAGAAGGTGCATGCTCACGGCCCAGGCAGCCCAGGGGCCCTGGAAGGAGCCCATGGCCACCGGGGCCTGGTGCACCTTGCAGGAAGGTGCCTGCTTCGGTCTGGTGGTAATTTCAACGGGGCAGTGAGGCTGCCCCTCTGAGCATCTTTGACAAAGGACTTGCTTTCATTTCCTGCCATCTGGTCCCTCTGCACAGCACTTGCCAGCAACTTCCTCCCTCCCGGAGGAGTTTCTGTCTGGAGCCCCAAGGGCTTTCCCGGCTGTAACTTCCATGCAAAGGTGACCGCATTAATGGAGGGGTGTGAGCTAGTAATCAGGTAAGTAATGACGGAGGCTGCACCCGAGCTCTGCTGCCGGTTGCATGGTGTCTCTCTTCCCGCAGTTCTCAGACGGTGACTGTATTGTGATTAGGTTCTTTGCAGATTTAATTAGTTAAGATGAGGTCGTACTGGAGCAGGTGGTCCCCAGGTCCCTAACCCAATGGGTGGTGCCCTTGTAAGAAGACGCCCCTGAGAAGCACAGAGACACACAGGGAGGGCGCTGTGTGACCTTGCAGGCAGGGACGGACGAGGCCACAAGACCAGGAACTCCTGGAGCTGCTGGGAGCTGGAAGAGGCCATGCAGGATGCAACCCAGAGGCTGCGGAAGGAGTGTGGCCCTGCCAGCACCTTGGGTTTGGGCTTCTAGCTCCCAAAACTGTGAGACACCCAATTCGTGGGACTTCGTTATGGTGGCCGCAGGAGGCTAATACGCACACAAAAGGGGGAAGGCAAGAATAGCTGCTGGCTGAGAAAGGTGCCATGCGTGTGCTGCAGGGGCACCGACGCAGTTTCCTACTCTCTGTGCCAGTTGTGGAAACAGGAGGCATCTTGATTCATGCTTTGGAAGCAGTGGCTCTGGATCGACCCTGGGCAGTGGCTGGAGGGGCAGGCGAAGAGCCTTTCCCGTGGGGCAGAGGGTGGCAGAATGAGCCGGACAGAGTGACCCTCACGCTGGCTGTTCATGGTCTTCAGAGTTATTTCCTCCCCGCAGGGACAGAGTTGATTGGTGGGAGAGCAGGAGGACTTATTTTGGTCTTCCAAAATTCAGCTCAGAGTCTGTGCAGGGAAACTTATGAATTAATGCAGCACGTCAGGAGGGCTGCCAGGATGCACAGCCCCACCGCCTATTTCTACAGCTTACCTGGCAAATAACGCCTCCAACCTGTCCTGGGGTTCTGTCCTCGAATGCTGCTATGTTAGAGCACCAGAGGAAAGGTGCAGCATCCTGAATAGTCTCCATTGCCCGGAGAGTGGTAGTGCTACCATCCAGCGACTTGTGCCCACCTCACGTATTAACAACTGAAGCAGGCGGTTATCATTCCGCTAAAATGTGATGGAGGCTGTGGTTACCCGATGAGGCCAGGGCCGAGGTTCCAACCGGCCCAAGGGTGGAGAAGCTGGTTGTCTGGGTGAAGGGGGATGGGAAGATGCTCAGGTCCCTTGTTTTGTTTTGCCACATTCTGGAGGGATCTTAGCCTGCTTGCAAAGCTTGCAAACGCCCCGCCTCATCTGGGAGCCTGCGGTGGGTCCCTGCTGCTAATTTTTGATCAGATGCAGACTGTTCACGACCAACCATCCACCAGGCAGGGTGGGCATTTGACTTCGCTGAGAAGACAAAGCACCACCTCCAGGCCTCAGCGAGGGGCGCAGGCATTGTGTCACTTGCCACACCGCACGGAGAGGGCGGCAATGGAAGTCATCGCGGTGGAGGAGGGTGGCATCTGTTGTCTCATGCCCCCGCCTAAACTGCAGTGTAATTATGGACTTTGCTGGTCTTTGTGCAGTTCTTGGTTCCGGTAAATATTAATGGGCTGCCTTTTATTCGTTTAGCTTATGTTTTTGAAAGATGGCCCCAAACAAAAAGATCATATCTGTATGTTGTGCTTTAATTTATTTTCACCTTTTTTTCTCCTTTGGAGACCCCCAGTGTATCATCACTTTGTTTACCACAAATTAAACCGGGGCTGATTGTTTACCAGACTGCGGGCCTCTGTGTACTG
>NW_012150541.1:354568-356707 GCF_000956105.1 Propithecus coquereli | reverse complement strand
GGCCCCAGATTAGGCCATTGGAACCCCCTTCGAGCTGGCTCTGGTGTCCTTCTGACATGCCCCCTCTTTCTTTGCACCCTTCTGTAATTTCTGGCACAGCGTGATATTCTAGGTTTCTCTTGTCCTTTCCCTGTGTCCCCCTGGAACTCAGAAATTTCTCCAAAGAGGCCTGGTTCCCTTTATTGGAAAATGGTAGTTAGAAACCAAGATCCGGGCCCTGGGTGCCCATAACACCTTCTAGACCCTCTCATCAGCAGACAGAGCTAGGAAGCGTGTGTGAGTGTGTGTGAGTGTGAATGTGTGTGTGTGTGTGTGTGTGTGTGTATCTGTCTGTCTATCTGTCCATACTGACACCTCCAATTCCAATCCGACATCACGGGGTTCATCCTGACCTTCGCCCTTTCCACTTTAGCAACTCCATTCTCCAACAGTGAAAAACCTGGCTGTCATTACTCACTGTATAATTTATCTATTTGCTCAACCCTAAAATATACATCAAACGGTTTTAGAATTGCTAACCACACTACTGTGAAAAACAAATCGACTAATTGGAGTTCAATATTTTATTTATTTATTTTACAGTTTCTCGTTTCTTGTTTTTCACCTGAAGTGCTAAAGTGTGAACACAATCAATGCCGCGTTCAAAAGTTAACTTGAGTTAGTTTTTTTCTTTCTTCAGTGTGGTTATGTTATCTATTTGAAATGCATAATGTAGTCACTTGTTTCTGTTTGTATTCCATTTTGAGTTTCTCCCCTTTCTTGCTCACTAATTACTTTCTGAGTGTGTGAATTAACATGGTTCTAAGAGCCAAAACTATACAAATAGAATCCTCGGGGACAGGCACTCACTCCCTCCCTCTCCCCGTTCCTGTCCCCTCATCCTTGTCAACTCTTTCCTTCCGATCCCCGATCCCCGGTAGGTACCAACCTCATTAGTTTACAAATGAGTAGATACAGGTATATTTTATTTCGCCTTTTTCTTACACAAAATTACATATACTTTTTGTTCACTTTCCTTTTCTGCATGCGACAGTATCTCTGAATGTCACTACAGTTCACAGGGAACTTCCCTTTCTTTTTACATCTGTGTAGCACTGGATTGCGTAGACACACCCCAGTTTATTCAATCACTCTCTTCCATAGGGCCACTAGGCTGTTTCCAATACGCTGCAATTTACGCTGCAGTGAGTAACCATGCATATTTCTATCTTCATAGTGTTGGGGTTGAATTTTTAGGGTACATTCCATCAGCTGGATTAATGGAGCAAATGGGAAACACATATAAAGTTTTGTTAGCTATTCCCATATTCCCTCTCTAAAAGGGTTTTATAATTTGCATTCCTATATGCAATATATGAGAGTCTTGTTTCCCTACAGTTTCACCTGAAGAATGTGTTGTCATACTTTTTAATTTTTGCCACTTGGGTAGATGAGAATTTTACCAGGTATGTCCTCAGTGGGGATGGGCTTGGGACACACCTGGTGAAAGTCTCGTCTTTCTGAGTATCCCTGGATGTGATATCATATGTTCCCCTCCTATGCTATCAGTACTCAAATGCAGGGTGCAAAGTCTCTGCTGGCCACCAAAGTACAAAACCTTCCCTAACTGCACCCACAGAGCTTCAGATCCAGAAGCTTCTCTACCTGCTGCTGGGTCATTCCTTCCAATAAACAGCTCTTCCTAGCCCAGGCAGGTGGAGGGGATAGACAGGCCTATTGCATTCTTGGTGGATCAGTTTCCCAAGGAAAACCTTTGTCTGCAGACAAACAGACAGACAGCTGGAAGCATCCACGAGGGTGGGTTGCTCTTTCAGGTTCTGCGTAGTCTGAGGAGGACAAACTGCAATCATCTCAAGCCTGATGGGAGATCCTGACCGACACTCCCGGCAGCTCTCCCAGTAAGAATTGAGTAGAGTGGCCCAACTGTCACTGGTGGGGCCTTGGTGACTAAGCTGGTGTTAACATGCCTTTGCTGGTCTATGGTCTATGGTGGAACAAGGAGGTAAGAAATGAATTAAAGTGTAGAAGGTTCTGTAACGCAATTGATAAAGATGTCATGATATGGGTGCTGATGCAACTGATAGAGAATATGTCATGTTTTCAAGTGTCATCAAACATATACCTGCACTCAAAGAAAAT
>NW_012150541.1:117088-343133 GCF_000956105.1 Propithecus coquereli | reverse complement strand
GGGCTGCCTTTTATTCGTTTAGCTTAGGTTTTTGAAAGATGGCCCCAAACAAAAAGATCATATCTGTATGTTGTGCTTTAATTTATTTTCACCTTTTTTTCTCCTTTGGAGACCCCCAGTGTATCATCACTTTGTTTACCACAAATTAAACCGGGGCTGATTGTTTACCAGACTGCGGGCCTCTGTGTACTGCGCCACGCACTTCCCTTTTTTTTTTAATAATCACAACCTGGGATTCATTTGCAAGAGGCCCTAATCTGCATGAGAATTATACAATTAACTTTTGATTAACCACCTAGTTCTTTCTGAAACCGCAGTGTATAGGATACTCTGCATTTAAATAATTTTCCTTAAATTGGGAGCAGGCCTTTCATTAAGCTGGTGAGTTTGACTAAACAACAACATTTGGAGATAATCAGGGTCAAAACAATAGGTAAGGCGGCAGGGCTAGAATGTCATCTTTAAATAGAACAGTCGAGATAAAGGCCCGCAGATTGTGCCTTATCAAAACACACAAAAAATCAAAGCGCTCTCTTGTCTGTGGCAAACTGCGGAGGCCCCAGCGATGTCGGGCAGCCATTGTGCGGCCTCGGCGGCCTGATTTGCATTGGGGGGCCCGCCTAACACACGTTCCATCACGCACGGCGCTTATCTCCGCGTCTGACAATAATTATCGGGAAGAATATACTCAGAATGACTTTTTTGTGATTTTTATGCTTCCCCGACACAAGGAAGGGGAGATAACGGCATTAGGAGGAAGGGGAGAGTCTCGGAAGACGCTCCCAGGAGCTAGTTCTTCGATTAAATTTGCGGTGCCACTCGGAGCTGCCGAACAAGGGGAGAAAGCCGGGGGCCTTTCATGCAGGGTAATAATGGTCCTGAACACAGCCCTCGCCGAAAGATAAGATCCATTGTCGAAACAAACAAAGGGAGCGTATTCAACGCGCGGGAAGAATATCTATGAGCAAACTTTCAAATCCTATTGCTCTCTCCTGCCCCCGAGCTGCGCCCTGCACCTGCTGCTGCCAGGCGCTGTTCCGAGGGGCTCCGGGAGGCGCCGTGGGAGCCCCTTCTCCAAAGGCAGCTGGGAAAGCGGGGTCCTTCATCTGGCGGGTCACTCGGGTTGAGTCAGGACTTTCGGAGGTCAAGGTCATGCCCTTCCTTCCGTAAGTCTCACGTTTGCTTCTTCCCTGATGTCCTCCAGAAGAGACCTTGATCTCAGATATTGAGACCCCCAGAGATGTGGCGGAGGGTCAAATGAGAAAGACACAGTCTGGCCAGTTGTGCGTTCCATCCTACTTGGTCCTGCCAGACTCCTCAGGCCTTCAAAGTCCTCAGGTATTTATTTTTCCTCAAAAGAATTATTCTGCTTTCTTCTCCTTACAGGAAATGGTAAACATCCAACTACAGCCAGTATTGGATTTAAACACTGATGGAGTGTCTCTTACAAAAATAAAGTTCAGTGATTCAAATTACCTGTGTTTCCAAAGCCTTTTGCACCCAGAGTTAACAACATAATATTAATTTCATATTTGATGCCTTGTATTCCTGCCCAGTGTCCTGGGGGGTCAGCTGGCATCATGTTCTCTGGTCTTAGTGGAAGGAACACACTAGGATGCTGAGAATAAACTTTCTGGTTTGATTGACATCAAAATACCATTTTGTCTTTCCCTTACCAACCACAGAGAATCACCATCATTAAGATTTGATTCATATGCATTTTGTTCTGTCTGCTCAGCCACCAAAATGAACCAAAGCCCTTTCCTGGCCCTGGGGGTCTGGTTCAGCATGGAGGGTTTTCCCTGACGTGCTGACTGGGGGCTCTGAGCTGCTCTGTTGGGTGAAGGGGTGCTGCTGAGAGTTCCCAGACAAGCCTTGGTGACAGTGGGGCCCAAACACACAGAGCAGGAGTCAGCAGGGCTGTGGATAGGAGCTGGTGTGACCACGTCCAACCCAGGAGCAGCGGAGCCCAGGGATCTTTGCACATGCAGTGGAGGGCGTGGGTCGAGGTGGCCAAGGGTGGTGGAGGGCCCCACTGAGAGCACAGGGTGTGGCTGGGAGGCTGGGAGGGAGGAAGTGAGGGTTCGTCCACAGCCCTGCTGTGTGGCCTCCGGCAAGCCCCCTTCCTTTTCTGAGCCTCAGTTTCTCCTTCAAAACTCACATGGCTTCTCAGAGCAAGTGTATCTGCATGGCCCTAAAATTCAACTGGGAACAATTAGAGGTCCTTTGGTGGGGGGGATCTTCCTTCCTGGGCAACTGGTTTACCCTCCTGGTGCTTCTTTGGGGTGGGAGGAGTTGGCGCACACAACAGAAACCTGTGGTGCAGCTTCCTTCCATGGAAACCTTGTCCTAAACCTGTGTGCACGCGGTGGGTGAGTGAGCCGGCACAGACGGAGTGGGGGCTGGCGCGCCAGCCAGGCACAGGCAGCGGCATCGGTGGCATCTTCCCCTGCCCTGGCCGTCACGTCTGCCCACACTTGCAGGCCCTAGGAGCTGGGACGAGCTGCCCTCCGCTTGCAGCGGTGGAGAACCCACCCATTATCAGCAGCAGCTGCCGCAGGGAAGCAAGGGAGCCTGCACGTGGATGCATTTTCCATCGGAGCCGCAGGACAATGTGGGGAGGAGGTCTCTGAGGACCAGGTGCCTTCTGCGCCTGCTTTTGTCCTGCTGCAGCCTGGTTTCACAGACCCATGGAGGGCCATGCACTAGGAAGGGATCTCTGACACCACCTGAAGCCCTCTGCTCCCTCACTCCCGCCCCAACCGTGACTTTCTGCAGCAGAGACTTCTTCCCACGCAGGCCTTTGAACTGGCCAGTCGGGACCCCCTGGTGAGTAACACGGAGGTTGCGTGTGACCGTGCAGATCTCCATCCTGCCAACGGTCGGGGCAGGGCCTGCGCTGCAGCAATTATCTTTAACCACACATAAAAAAATGAGATGAGCCATGAAATTTGATTTTCAAAACCTTCTTCTTACTGTAAGTGGCTGATGTCCTTTTAACATTCAGAGAAACGCTCAAAACAGACTCCATACGTAATTTTGGATTCCCAGTGAATTGGGCCTCGGGGTCAGTGTTTCCTTCAGTTTGTCGTGAGTGAGGAAAGAGAAATCATTGTTCTGAAGCTCAATGACATCGCGCAGTGGGGACTGTGTGAGAGCGCCCGTGTGTGTTCCGGGGGCTGGTCTTTATGTGGTGGGTGTTTCGAGTGGGAAGACGCAAGAGCAGTTGGGGAGGTAGATGCCACCACATGGCTTTGCTAATGTGACTGACCGACTGCAGCTGGGAAGTGCCTGACGGAGCCAGCTTTGACCTTCACCACGTGGGGACGGGCTCCCACGCACCTGGTGAGTGGAAGTGCTCACGACAGAGGATGAGGTGGCTGATACCGAGACTATAATTAAAAAAGGGCTTTGCAGATGGATCTTGGAACTAGTCTCTGTCTTATATTACAAAAACCGAGAAGATATAGGAAGGGCAAATTGGGGACTAGGAAGATTACAGTAATATAGCTTCCCAGCTAATTGATTAGCAATTATGGCTGGTAATATTGTTCATTTTAATTGTGTTTCATCTCTATTTTGGTAATAAAGATTATTGTTTTGGATTATGACTTTATCCTACTATACTAATTACTAACTTGTGAAATTAAAGTGTATATTTTCACATCCTGAAAAAAATTCACAACATGCCTTATATAATAGCTTCCTTTTCTGGACATATCAGTTGTTCGGGGTTGTTTTATCCTTAACATCTTAGAAGGACTCAATTTTGGCAATCAAAGTCAATGATATTTGGTCCATTTACCAAGAAATAGAGGCTTTTTAAAGAAAAAGTCATGTTTTTAGGGGAATGAAAGAAACAAGAAGATATTGCTGGGAATAAATCTGAAAAGTGAGAGAACACAAGTCGATTTACGTGGAAAACTGATTTTTAATTTTAAAGGGGATGTATCCTTGGAGGCACGTCTGCAGATCCTGACGGGGGTGCAGCAGCCTGACCCCACCTCAGAGTTCCTAACCCCACTTTTTCACTGTTTGGCCTTCAGACGTTGCCTCGCCTCCTTCCTCCTAAGACAGTTTGACACCTCTATTCCTTGTGTTTCATTTTCTTTTCAAGAGCTTCTTGTATCGAGTAGCCCACATTTATAGCTCCTATTTCCTCCCCACCTTCTCCTGCTGACCATGATGGAGGAACCACATCTATGGAAGACTCCAGTGAGCGACCCCCACCCAACAAAGGCATCTTCCCAGATCTCGTTCAGGATGTTTGCAAGTCCCTGACCTTGTCCATCCACCTGTCCTGTCCCTCACCTTCAAATACAGTCATGCACATTCCAGTTAACAACCTACTGCATACATGACGGTGGTCCTTTAAGGTTTTAATGGAGCTGAACAGTTCCTGTCACCTGGTGATGACACGGTAGCCATCGTAATGCATTTCTAGTTTCTAACAACCAATGCACAAGGCATTGCTCAGTGTTTGTGGTGATGCCGGTGTAAACCAACCTGCTTTGCTGCCAGTTGTATAAAAGTATAACACGTGTGATTATGTACAGTACACATGCTTGATGATGACAATAAAAGACCATATTACTGGTTTATATGTTTGCCATAGTATACTTTTTCTTATAATTTAAATGTATACTCCATCTACTTATAAAAAAGAAGTTAACTGTGAAACAGTATCAGGCAGGTCCTTAAGGAGATATTCCAGAAGAAGGCACTGCTATATCATAGGAGATGACAGCTCCCTGCGTGTCATTGCCCCGAAGACCTTCCAGTGGGACAAGATGTGGAGGCGGAGGACAGTGATATTGATGGTCCTGACCCTGAGCATTCCTAGGCTAATGTGTGTGCTTGCGTCTTAGCTTTTAACAAAAACTTTAAAAATATAAAATAGCTTATATAGAAAGAATATAAAGAAAGAAAATATTTTTGTACAGCTGTATAATGTATGTTTGAAGCTAAGTATTATTCCAAAAGTGTCAATAAATTAAAAAATTAAAAAATTCATAAAGTGAAGAAGTTACAGTAAGCTAATTTATTACTGAAGGAAGAAAAACATTTTTTATAAATTTAGCATGGCCTAAGTGTGCAGTGATAACAGTCTACAGCAGTGCACAGTGATGTCCCAGGCCTTCAATCACTCCCCACTCCCTCCTCACTCAGAGCAACGTCCAATCTTGTGAGCTCCGTTCATAGTTAGTGCCCAGATACAGGTGTCCCATTTTTTTCAATCTTTTACACTGTCTTTTTACTGTCACTTTTCTACGTTTAGATGCACAGTACTTACCATTGTGTTGCAGTTGCCTGCAGTGTTCAGTGCAGTAACACGCTGTGCAGGTTTGTAGCCCAGGAGCAGTAGGCTACCCCGCGGAGCCTAGGTGTGTAGCAGGCTATCCCGTAGAGAGATACATAGATTTGTGTAAGTACACTCTGTGATGTTCGCACGATGAAATTGCCTGAGGATGCATTTCTCAGAACATTGCCCTGTTGTTAGGTGCTACATGGCTGCATTAGAATTTCCTAACTATCCTTCTACACACACCACCCCACCCCCACACAATTGTTGTTATAAAAGGAGTGTGTGTTATAAGGGTATTATGTACTCAAACCATTATTCATAACTGGGAGTATTTCCAATTTTTTTTGTTGATATAGATCAACGGTTGGAAATTTTTTTGTAGTGGGTCAGATAATAAATACTTGAGACTGTGCAGGTCTCTTATCACTCACCTCTGCTACTGCAGCCTGGAAGCAGCCACAGACAATATGTAAGTGCGTGAGTGTGGCCGGTTGCCAATAAAACTTTATAAACAGCAACAGGATGGATCTGGCCCACAGGCTGTAGTTTGCTGACTTCAATATAGATATTTACATATATGCAATATTATATATGTGTGATTATTAACATGACAAGGGAAAATTTTCCTTTGTCTATCAAGTTTGTTTTGAATATGCTGTTAACAGTTGTACAATACCCTGGTCCAAATACTCATTGTTATTTTATTTTCAGAAATGTTATACCGATTTATAATTGGTGCATGAAAGTGCTAGCCTATCACAGGCAAGCTGTTAAAAATAAGCGAAAGGCTTTGTTTGCTAATTTGATAGCAATATAGGATCTTACGGAATTCTAGGTGGTATTTTTACTGGTCCTGCCCCGTCATGTTAACGGTATTGATTACGTTACCTTAGCGTTAATCGATGTACGCTGAGATGCGTAGAGCGCTTTATGGCTCAGAAAGCCATTCCCTACGTGTTTCCGCACCCAGTGCCCTCGTGATGCTGTGAGGCAGCCCAATCTCCATCTTCCAACACCGTTAAAGCTCAGAAAGGGTCTCAGACGCAGGGGCCAACGTAAGCCTGCAATCAAATCCTGACGCTGAATGCTGCACCTTTTTCTCACAGCAAACCCTCAGTCAGGAGCAGATCGCTTCCCACCAAGGTGACCTCCTTTACAGACAGACCTGTCAGCTTGCCCATGGCGCTGTGTGGCCAGGATGTGTTCCTCAGTTACTACGGATCGTTGCCACACACCAAACTGGAACTGTCATATTTTTATGGTACACTTTCTTGCCTCATACCTCCTCGGGGGGTGCCCTAAAGATGTCACTCTTAAAGGCCCCAAGGCTGATTTCATGCTGTGCCATACTAGCTCTGGACCCCCTCTCACTCCTGCTCAGCCGCCCCCTGCATTTCCTTGCATTTCTCAGAAACTCATGTGAAACAGGTGTCACAGGCACTGAAACAGAGAACATATAATCAGACCAAAACCCTTTAAAACAGACTAAGTAGTTTAAACAGCCTTCTTTTCTTTTCTTTCTTCCTTTCTTTCTTTCTTTCTTTCTTTCTTTCTTTCTTTCTTTCTTTCTTTCTTTCTTTCTTTCTTTCTTTCACAAAAGCAATAGGACTTTTGAGTAGCGCCCTCCTCCCTGCAGTGTATTAGAGCACTTCCTCTTCGTGATGAGCCCCTTGAATGAGCCTTGAAAACGGTACCCAGAGGTGCAGCTGGCACTGACATCAACCTCCGGAGCTAAGGGGAGGAAGCAGCGTGCTCTGCCCCAGCCTCCCTCTGACCGTGGAATTAAAAATGAATCACATTCCTAATAAACGTAATCCCACAAATTCTCTGAATGAACAGCGCTGAGCGCAGGAGCTGGCACGAGCCAGCGCTGAGTGAGAGCTCTGCCCACCGCTTGTGCGGCCAAGCCTCCCTTCCTCCCCTGGAACAAAGAGGCAAGTATTTGTGCTGATGCCCTTGGAAAGCCCTGCAAGTCCCTTTTGTTTGGGCAATTTGCATTTGTTAGACAGTGTCTGAGTGTGAGGACTCCAGATCCTAAGCACACTTTGGAGACATCATTTGAGGGCTTTATGACTGGCTTTGGCCTGAAGCTGAGGGCACTGGGTTACTCGTGGCCTCTGCAAACACTGTGGTCAAGGACTCACTCCTATACGGGAGAATCCTTTGATGTGTTTCTCTTAGGACTTGTGCCAGAACCAACTGTATTACAGGCCATCTAATTGAGACTTGGCAGCTGACAGCCCGGATCAAAGGCAGCCCAAGCCCAGATCTCGGATCCCAGGCCAGTGGGCACTTAGCGCATCTCGGAAGCAGAGTGTCCCGTCTGCCTTCCAGCAGCTCCTGCCAATGCGGCTGCCTCAGCGACCTCCCGGCTGCTCTGTGGCTCGCTCCACCAGCGGTTCCAGAAGGACACACTTGTGAGCTATTAAAGACGGCAATGAAGTGCGTGGTGGCAGCGGTGATTCAGGGAAAGATGAAGGGAGCATCGGGAAGGAATTCTCTCTTTTTTCCACTGCGCTGAGTCCAAGAGTGGGAGCACCGAGCCAGCCCGAGGCAGGCGGGGAAGGCCCTGGAGGCACCAGGCACGTGTAGGGGAGGGTCTGTCCCTGCAGGGAAAAGAGCACAAAAAGAACATTTCATAAGGTCACAGGCAATACGCCTCAACTGTGTTCTCAGATGTTTACTGGTCCAGGACCAGTTCCCAGTTTAGGAGTGAAAACACAGCTGCTTGATAGAAGTGCGACACCACCAAAAGATGCTTTAAGGGTTAAATATGTCACGTAGCTCGGTTTGGGCTCATTCATCCATTTTCTGAATCTCAAGCTCCTGGTCTACGATGAGCAACACTAGACACACACACACACACACACACACACACACACACCCATGCATGTACACCCATCCAGTTAGGTAGCATGGAGAGGTCACATGTGTCTAAAATCTTGAACAAACATGACTGGGCTGGTCAGGTGAATCTTCTCGAATGAGATGGGTCAGAGGGGGCTCTGTGGGGCTGGGTGGGGTGAGCCATCCACAGTTGAGTGGAAATGAGAGACGATGGTCTGCCCCGGGCAGAAGGTGTTGGTGTGGAGTAGCTGAAATAAGGCTGGGAAGAGAGTTGGGAGCTTGCATGTTCCCTGGGGATATTGGACCAAGAAGGGACATTAGGAATCAGATTATTAGCAAAGTGCTACGTGGTTCAAAGTGCCATCTAGCACAAAGGGCCTCATGAGATTTCTCTCTGCTCAGGGCCACCTTGCAGCTCTTTGGCTGACACTGCCGGTGGACAACCTCTGATGCTTCAAGCCTACCCCCAGAGGAGCCCCCATCTCTCTCCCTCCCACTCTCTAGCTTAGCGAGTGTGAAGTGGTAGATCATTGCGGTTTTCATTTGTGTTTCCCAAATGAGCAATGATTATGAGTATCTTTTCAATGCGCTTCCTCCCATATATTTTGGTGAAATGTCTATTCAATTCTTTTGTCAATTTTTAAAACTGTCATTTGTTTCATACTGTAATTGAGTTGTAAGTGTTCTTTATAAATTACACATACAGGTCCCTTATCGCATATACGATTTTAAAATATTTTCTTTGAGTTTGAGGCCTATTTTTCTGTCTTTTCACTTTCTTAATGGTATCTTTTGAAGTGCAAAATTTTTTAATTTTGATTAAGTCCAATTTATCATTCTTTACTTTTGTCACTTGTGCTTCTGATATATTAATATCTAAAAGAATCTTTGTCTAGCCCGAGGTTACAAAGATTTACTCTTCTGTTTTCTTGATTCATCCATTTCTATGATTCATACATTCTGAACTAATTCTTGCACATGGTGTGTGATGGTCTAAATTATCTTTTTACATTTGTCTATCCAATTGTCTCAGCACCATTTCTCATAAAAATTGTCCTCCATTGAATTATTGCATTAACAAAACCTTTGTTAAAGATGAATTGACTGTAAATGTGAGGTTTATTCCTGGATTCTCAATTCTGTTCCACTTACCTGTGTGCCTACCTTCATCCCAGTATCAAATCCTCTGGGTTACTGTAACTTGAAGTAGGTTTTGACATCTGGAAGTGTGAGTTCTTCGACTGTGTTCTTTTTCAAGATTGTTTTGGCTATTCTGGATCCTTTATATTTCCATAGGAAGTTTAGGATCAGTTTGTCAATTTCTGGGGAAAAAAGGCAACTGGTATTTTGATACATACTGCATTAAATCTGTAGATAAGTTTCAGGAGTGTTGCCATCTTAATGATATTGAGTCCTCCAACCTATGGACATGGAATTTCTCTCTATTTATTTAGATGTTCTTTCATTTCTTTCAACAATATTTTGTGTTTTTCATTTAATTTAATTTTTAAATTTTATTTATTTATTTGTTTTTTAGAGACAAGGTCTCCCTCTGTTGCCCAGGCTGGAGCATAGTGGCCAGATCACTGTAACCTCCAACTCCTGGGCTCAAACAATCCTCATGCCGCAGCCTCTCAAAGTGCTGGGATTACAGGCATGAGCCACTGCTTCTGGATGTATTTTTTAATTAACACATTTTATTTTTAAGAAACTGTTAGGTTTATAGAAAAAGTGTGCAGAAAATACAGTTCCCATATATCATCCTCATCCCTGTCTAGTGCGTAGTTTGCCCTATTAACATCTCACGTTAGTGTGATACATTTGTTACACTTAATTGGCTGACATTGATATGTTATTATTAACTAAAGTCCATAGTTTATATTAAGATTCACTCTTAGTGTTGTAAAGTTCTGTGAGCTTTGACAAATGTATAACATCACGTGTCCACCATCACAGTGTCATACGGGATAGTCTCAGCGCCCTAAAACTCCTCACTTACTCATCCTTACCTTCCTTCCTTTCCCCCAGCCCCTGGAAACCACTTATCTTTTTGCGCTATCTATAGTCTTGCCTTTTCCAGAATGTCATATAGTTGGAATCAAACATTATGCAGCCTTTTCGGATTAGCTTCCTTCACTTAACAGTATGCATTTAATGTTCTTCCATGTCTTTTTGTTTCTCGATAGCTCATTTCTTCTTATCACTGAATAACATTTATTGTATAGATACACCAGTTTGTTTATCTGTGCATGTATTGAAGGACATCTTGGTTGCTCCTAACTTTTGGCAATTATGACTAAAGATGCTATAAACACTCATGTGCAGGTTTTTATGTGGACGTACATTTTCACCTCATTTGGGTAAACACCAAGGAGCACGATTGCTGGGTTGTGTGGTGGTCCTGTGTGCAGCTTTGTAAGGGACTGCCCAACTATCGTCCCAAGTGGCTGTGCCAGTGCTCATCCCCCCAGCACTGAATGAGGGCTCTGGTCACTCCGCATCCTCGCCAGCTGTCTTAGTCCGTTTACAATTGCTACAACAGAATACCTGAGGCTGGGTAATTTATAAAGAGCTGAAGTTTTTTTTTGGCTCATAATTCTGGGGGCTGGAAGGTTCAAGATTGGGCAGCTGCGTCTGGTGAGGGCCTCAGGCTGCTTCAGCTTATGATGGACAGGGTAAGGGGAGTGGGTACGTGCAAGGAGGCCACGTGGGGAGAGAGGAAGAGAGAGAGAGAAACCGAGGAAGTAAGACTTTTTTACAACACCGCCATGCTGGAGATCAAATTTCAACATGAGTTTTGTCTGGGACAAATCAGAGCCAAACCATAGCACTCCACATCCTCACCAGCATTTGGCGTTGTCAGTGTTTGGGATTTTAGTCATTCTAATGGTGTGTAGTGATGCTTCATCGTTTTAATTTGCAATTTCCTAATGACACGATGTTTAGTATCTTTTTGTATATATCTTCTTTGGTGTCTGTTCGGAACTTCTGCCCATTTTTAAATTGGATTGTTTTCTTGTTATTGGGTTTGAAGAGTTATTTGTATATTATGGAAACAAATCCTTTACAATACAGAATATGTGTTTTGCAAGTATTTTCTCCCAGCCTGTGGCTTCCCTTTTCATTCTCTTAACAGTGTCCTTCACAGAGCAAAGAGTCTAACATCATCTTTTTCTTTCTTGGATTGTGCCTTTGGTGGTGTATCTAAAAAGTCATCGCAAACCAAAGGGGACACAGATTTTCTTCTATGTTTCTTCTAGAAATTTTATAGTTTTGCATTTTACATTTAGGTTTATGATCCATTTTGAGTTAATTTTTGTGAAAGGTATAAGATCTATCTTTAGATTCATTTTTGTTGTTGTTGATGTCAACAGTAATTATTTTAGCACCATTTATTGAAAAGACCATCCTTTTTGTACTGAACTGCCTTTACTCCTTTGTGAAAGATTCATTGATTATATTCGTGTGGGTCTATTTCTGGGCTCTCTTTTCTGTTATGTTGATATATTCATCTATTCTTTCACCAATACCACCCTGGAACTTTATGGTAACTCTTGAAATCAGTAGTGTCAGTCCTCTGACTTTGTTCTTTTACTTTAATATTGTGTTGGTTATTCCAGACCTTTGTCTTTCCATGTAAACTTTAGAATCAGTTTGTTAATATCCACAAAGTGAATTGCTGGGATTTTCATTGGGCTTGCACTGAATCTATAGATCAAATTGGGAAGGATCGATATCTTTTATAATATGGATTTTTCTATTCATGAACATGGAATCTGTCTCCATGTATGTAGATCTTTGATTCTTTCACTAACATTTCATAGTTTTCCTCATATAGACCTTGTATATATTTTGCTAGATTTATACCTAAGTATTTCATTTTTTCAATGCTAATGTAAATGATACTGTGTTTTTTACTTCAAATTCCCATTGTTCATTGCTGAAAATACAATTGATTTTGTATAACTTATCAGTTTTTTCATGGATTTCTTAGGATTTTCTGCCAACAAATTATATTGCCTATTAATGAAGACAGTCTTACTTCTTCTTTTCTAATCTGGATGTCTTTTATTTATTTTTCTTGCCTGATTGCACGGGTTGGAATTTCAGTACAGTGTTGATAGAAGTAACGAGTGGAGAGGTCCTTGCCATTTTCCCAATTTTAAGGGGCAGCATCCAGTCTTTCATGACTAAGTGTGTATTTCCCATAGATGCCGTTTACCAGATTGAGGACATTTCTGTATACTCTGAGTTTTCTGGGAGTTTTTATCATAAATGGATGCGATTTCTTTGGCATCTGTGCGTGGATGTGAGCCATTTCATCACTGAAAGATGAGGAAGCAGAAGCTAGGGCACTAAAGGGAGAATGTTGAATGTTCTTGATCAAACCAGCCCTCAGGGCCACACTACTCAACATCTGGTTGTGGGAGCCAGCATGTGTCCTTCCTGCTGAGGGCTTGTTGAGTTGGCTTTCTGTTATGTTCCACAGAAACCTCCTCACTGATAAACTTCCTCCTTCAAGCAGTCTTCCCTGATGCACCAGCCAGATGTCCTGTGTCCTGACTTTCCAAAACTCAGTGTAGCTCAGTTAGGGCACATTCTGTTGGCTGCCCTGTTTGACATTCTGTCTGTGTCTTGCTTCCTGGCAGCAACTTTGAACAGGGTCTTTGCTGCATCCACCTCTCTCACAGGGCTTAGCCCTGTACTTGCAGAGTGGGTATTCAAGCCTTTTATAAATGAATGTAAAATACTTGAGTAAATTACTACTGAAACTACATTAGATATGTCAATTCTTTCTTTAGGAAGACTCAAAGGAAAGACTCTGAGACAAAATCAGTTGCTTTTTTTCCCCTAGCCTTGCAACTATTTGCACGGTGAATTCACAGAGGAGTCCATTAATTAGGGTGAAGGGGGAGGACCCAGAAGCTCCCTTCCTTGGGAAGATCTCTCCCTCCCAGCCCCAGCTCTGTGCTCTGTGGAGCAAGATTGAGAACCACTGACCCTGTTTCACAGATGAGACCTATTGAGACCCTGAGACTCGTCTGTTTTCACACAGTTAGTTGGAGCAGAGCTGGGACCAGACCCTGCATGTCCTGAATCCCAAGCCAGTGTTCATTTGTGTCTGGAGATGAACCGCTGGTTGTTGTAAATCCACATATAAGCCTATGCTGCCCTAGCATGATTCTTAACATAGAATATATTTATATTAATAGCACCTGATGGTGAGTGTCATGAGGGCTTTAAAGAAAATATTATATAATTCTCTAATTTCATAGTTAAGCACACCAAAACCAAGAAAGATGAAGTGGTGTTTTGGAGGTTGTACTCACTGGGTGGTGCAGGGTGACCTTAGTTTTGGTCAAGGAAGCTGATATTCAGTGGCTTAGGGAAATCAGTTTCATCCTAAAAGGAACAAAGAATTGAGAAAGAACATTTTTTTGGTGGGGGGGAGACATAAGGGAACCATTTAGCTGTGTCCCTTAGATAATAAAGGGATTTCTGGAAAGCATGAGCTTGTACCTAGAGCTGTATCTTGCTGACAGATGCCATCACTGCTTAGCCTTTGGAATGTGATTGTCTATACTCCACATTTCGGTGACCTGGAAACAATTAACGGATCTCCAAATATCAACCAGAAATGCCTTCCCTTCTGATCCAAAAGATTTGGGGGAGAGGATTTGTCACTACTAGCAGCAATAGTAATTCTACTGCTAATCAAGCCACTTTTCCTAGGCGAGGGGATGTCTCCGGAGACCCACCCCCTTCCCTAAGAGTTCCAGTTTTGGGCCTTACGGGAGAGCTTGGGTACATCTATTCCAAAAGGAGCAGCTGATTCTAGCCCTGGAGGTTAAGTGTGGATGGAAAACAACTGGCAAAGGGGAAGGAACGCGAGGGGGCTGGAGGCAAGAGGTCTTTGCGACATTCCATAGATAGCAGGTGCTCAAAAGAATGTGGAAAGATGCGTGAGCTAGAGTATCCAACTAGGCTGCCACCGCCTCATGGAAGCAACCTATGTTCTTCTTTTGTCTAATTTTTTATTATACCAAGAAGCACAGAATGTACATATTAGGATTTCAAACGCTTCTTGAATTTTGAACTGCATTGAGTAATAATTGTTTTAGTTATCTATTTCTGCATAACACACCACCCCAGAACTTAGCAGCTTAAAACAACTGTTTCATTATCCCTATATTCTCTGGGTTGACTGGGTTCAGCTGGGTGGTTCTTCTCCTGGTCCCACTTGATGTCTCTCATGCTGATGCATTGAGGTCATAGCTGGAAATGGGATTTCTGGAGGCATGACCGGGACACCGGCCTGGCTGGACCCCCACCTTGCTCCTCATGAGAGCTTGAGCATCTTCGCCCCATGTGTCTTCTCATGTGGTTTCCTCTGAAGTCTCCCCATCAGAGTAGCTGGACTTCTCTATGTGGCAGCTCAGGGCTCCAAGAAGAAGGGTTTCCAGAAGACCCTGTTGTGTGAGCATTTATCAAACCCCTACTTGTATTGTTCTTGCTAATGTTTCAGTGACCAAAGAAACTCATGTGACTAAGCCCAGAGTTCATGTGGGAGGAGATTACAAAGTAGCAGGAGTCCCGGGAGGGAAGGTAAACAGGGAGCAGATGGCAGAACAGTCTTCCAGACACAGGAGGGAGGGCTTTCCATGCAGAAAGGTGAGGCCCAGCCACACAGCTTCCCTGTGGCTCCCATTTAGGGTAAACAGACAAGGGGAGTGGGGAGGACAAGGCTGTGAGGGGCGTTGCAACCACACTGAGGGCCTTTCAACGCCGTGCGGAGGAGTCGGACATTATCGTACAGACTGACGACAGGAGACCAGCAGAGGTCTCCAGGCGGGGCCGTGCTGCCCGGGAGCTGTGGTTTAGGGAGGTTTCTGCAAGATGAGCAGGCGGGGATGGCAGTGGCGCAGAGGGGAAGGATGAGTGCCGAGGCAGGGCAGTAACGGGAATGGGAGCAGTTGAGGGTTCCAGCAAAGTCGGAGGAAGAACCCATGGGACTTGCAGCTGATGGGCCGAGGGGTTCAGGGAGGGGCAGAACCACCTAGAGAAGGAGTGAGCTCCCGTGGAGTTGGGGCTTGGACACAGGCGTGTGCTCACGGAGTGGGTGCCGCTCACGGTAAGCTTAGGTTCTTCGTTAGCAGATGATACAAATATACTTTAGAGAGAAGTCATGGGTATGAGGTCATGCATATGATGAAAATGAGAAAACTATTCCCGGGTACTTAAAATATGAAAGCTTGGTGAAGAAAATTTAATAAGAATGCTAAAACTCATCTGGAAGTTGAAAGAGAAAAAAATAAAAAATTAAAAAAAAAATTTCATACCAACTCAGCATGCCCAGCACAGTAAATGCCAGGTCCCTGGGGGCCATCAGGTGTCACTGGACGATGGGGACCAGCCTCATTCTTGCTTCTCCCCAGTAGGGAAGCCACAGAAGCAGGGAACACAGTGTTCGAGGTCTGCATGTAAGTGGTCAGCCCGGAGGTTCCCGGGTCTAGAGGCCGCGTGGTAGTGGGAAGCTGGGCACACCCCAGGGCTGCTGGGGAGGACAGGGCTTGCACGGGGGTGGGAGAAGGGACCCGGGGCCTTTCTCTCTGCTCCTCACCCTTCATTGATGAGGCTAGAGGGAGTTTCTGATTTCAGACCTCATGCCCTAGGGAGCCTCTGATTTCACCCTTTGTTTTCCTGCCTCCTAAAGAAGGCGGGATTGCCTGGATCTGCAGGGGTCAGGGGGCCAATGGCTCTAATTACTTTCATTCCTGGAATTGCTGCATTGCTCAGAAGGGTCTTGGGAAAGTGAAGGAGGCCCGCCTGGTGCTCCTGACAGCCAAGTGAGCTCACCACATTCGTTATAAATTTGTGTTATTGTTCATGAATCTTTTGCTTATTTCAAACAGCAGCGTCAAGGCCCCGGAGGGGTTGAGTGTGATGTAACCCAGGTCTTCCTGTGCATGAGGAAAGCTGGTTCACAGGCTTGGAAAACGAACATGGAGGGAAAGACATTTCCAGCAACCTTCCAATTGATCTGAGGGTTGAACTAGGAAAGGACAAAACAAAACAAAAATCTACATTGGAAGGATAGTTGCGGTGAGGTGCCCAGACGCGGTGAGGACCCTGGGGAGTGGTGCAGAGCCCACCCCACACCTCACGGGGTCCATCGGGGAGGGCTCGGTGCCGTCTTGCCCAGTAAACAGCACACTCAGCACGGTCCTAATCCAAATTAATTTGTTAGAACTACCAACCTGTCCTTTGATCACTTGGGTTTCCAAGGCTAAGTTACTGCTGATGCTATGATTTGACCGGCATTTTCTGTGCTTGGAAACTTTCGTTGATGATTCTAAAAATTACTGTTAAGACTGGATAATTTTAGGCAACATTAAATCATTTAACTTTAATGGCTAGCAGTTACTGAGTGCTCAGTACGTGCCAGGTGTCGTCCTGAGGACCTTACGTGCATGAGCCACTGACTGGTCGTACAACCCTGCAATCTGTTTGATACTGTCATCCCCACTTACAGACCAGGAGAATGCAGCACAGGTAGGTAGTCACTTACCTGTGGTAGCAGAGTGAGGAGCCTCCATGGAAGAAAGAAATTCGAATATGAAGCTCAGGGCATCTTCGGTGGGCGCTCTCCCACTTCCTGCCCAGGGTCACGGTTGGTTTGGTCTCTGGTACTAAAAAAGCAAAGAGAAAATTTAACATCCTTTGAGGAAGTAAAATAACAATGTACACCCCCCCCCCAATGTCACACACGGCTGAGGCTGGGCTGCAGGGCAGGGCTCAGCCATGGGAGTCAGTACCGAGTATGGCAGGTGTCCCAAGCCTCAAAATGCCGGGTATCACAGACAGAGGTTTGGGAAACACGAGAAATTCATTCATGAAAATCCTCTTGTTCTTTTGGTTTGTCAGTACTTCGCTTTTTAAAATTTCTTCTAAATCAAGGTATTGTTTTCTTTAGGGCAGGATCGGTGAGGACCCCGTGGCTGTGTGGGACCTCAAGGCTTCCTGTTGGTGAACCACTGGGCCTGCCTGTGTCCTCCTCCTGCCTCTGCCCCTGGAGCGGGCAGGCGGCCCCAGAGCGGCTGCTGGGTGCAGAGACTGGGAAGTCCAGTTCCGTTTTACAAGAATGTTCAGTGCACTTAACTGTCCACTGTCCCGGCCACGCTGTGGGTGAGACAGCGGCTCTCGGGGCGGGCAAGGGGTGTGCACCGTGTCTGGCTTTGGCAGCAGAGTCTCCGCGTCCAGGCGGACTGAGGGGAGGAGGCGGCTCCAGCAGAGCTGAGGGCGCTGCCGTGGAAGGCGCGTGGCGCAAGGTCAGCTGGGATGTGAGGGGGTGGCCCAGCTAGGACAGACACTTTCTCTTTTTATACATAGGCTTCATTTGTTTAGAGCAGTTTTAGGCTCGCAGCAAACTTGATCAGAATGTACAGTGTTCCCATAAGCCCCCTGCCCTCAGGATGGGCGCTTTTTTGCCGTGAATTTTAAGCTGGAACCGAGGCTGTAATTGCTAACGTAAATGGCCGCAAGGGACGCCGCTGGAAATGGCAAGTGCTGGCGAATTGTGTTCCCTGTGACATATTTTCAATCCAAGGCACAGCACGGACTCTGATTCCTGTCGAATCTGGCATTCTTTTCATCCTTATAGGGCATCACAGGACGAGTTTGTATTTCCGTGGGCCTTGGATGGGGACATTGGCTCAGTGGGTCAGTTGTGTCCACTCTGGACACCTGGCCCAGCTGGCTGAGCTGCTGTGGCTGGAACTGGCATTGAGCTTCGCCAGCTGATGGAGTGGATGGGCTGGAATCGAGTACAGGAAAAATGTTCCCACACACTCTGAACACACACTTAGCTCTGCTCTGGGACTCCAGCGGATTTCAAAGCAAATACCAGTGACCTCAGAAATGCTGGAATTGTGGTGACTGAGCACGTCCAGCCACTCTGAACAGTAGCTTGGCCCCTCGCTTTGCTGACTTGGATTCGCCTGCATTTTTGACTTCAGGGACAAGTTTTGTGACCTCTTCCTCCACCTTGGCTTTCTGTCCCTCTCCTCTGGCTGTGGGGTACTGTCCCCTGTGTGCTCCCCACCCCCTCCCAGACTTTCCGGGTGCTGCCGCTTTACCCCAATCCCAGGCTGGTGCCTCTGCTCCTGGACCCAGCTTCCAGAACTGAAGGGAAAGTGTTTCTTGGCTGGAGGGAGGCTGGACACCTAGAGGTCCATGGGGATGCTGGTGATAACAACAGCCAGCTTCACCTGGACTCAGGCTCTGTGTCCCCCGGCCTTCGAAGCTATGAATTTGCATCAACTCATCAAAGCCATTATTACCTATATTTTGCAGATGCTGCAAGGGAAGACGGGAGAGATGGGCCACTTGCCTGAAGCCACGCCACTGGTTCACAGCCACGCAGGCTTGGAGCTCTTGGAGCTCTTGGAGCTCAGATCTTTCTGATCCAGTCCAGGGTCTGCTTTCCACTCTCCAGCCTTTAGGGTTTCAGGTGGGAGCCCCAGGCTGGTCTGCTCTAGCAGAGCAGAGAGGGCTCCACTGGGGAGGGCAGAGCCCCTTGGAGAAAGGGGAGGGTCCTGGTCTCAGAGAAACTGCTCGATGCACTGAGGAGTCTCCTGCTGGGAGGGCAGGTGGAGAGTACAGACAGGTGTCACTTTCCAGCTGAGCTCCTGTGGGCAGGGAGAGGGTCCCCTTCCGAGGCCCACGTGGAATGGGCAGTGCTCGGAGCAAGTCCCGTCCCTGCTGGTCCTCCGTTTCCCACCCGTGCGTAGGAGAGTTGAATGCATGGCTGGGGCCCTTCCAGCTGGAATGTCCTTGGATTTTAGGAACTATGTCTGATTATATCAATTCTCCACACTTTGACATTTTAATGCTAGAAGGAATACATGTTCATCATAAAAAAATGGGGAAATCCAATTATGTGAAAAGATAAAGAATTCAAACCAGCCCTCATCCTATGTGACCCTGTATTGTATCCCATGCATTATATTATCTCACTGCATTCTGTGTCCTGTGTCCTGCCCTCTCACTTGACCACATTCCTTGAACATCTTTCAGTGCTGATTTTTTAAGTGAAACAGGCCATTTAGGCAGACTGGAGATGAAAGGAAATGGGTCAGGTACATGCAGATTGATTTAATTAAATTAGTTGAAATATACTTTGACTGTTAGACCCCGGGATGTAAGGGACGATGAGACATGTTTCCCTCCTTCACGGAGTTAAGGGAGATGAAAGACACACAAAAAAATGACATGGCCCAGCACACGAGACCAGCACTCCGCTGTAGCTGCAAACCAACCTGGGTGAGGGTCCAGGGGAGAGGTGGCCTTCGTGGGGTGGAGGAGCTTTTCCTGCCTTCCTTGGTAACCACGCGCACTTTCTGCTGTGGGTGACAACCAGGCAGAAAAGTCGAGAGCCCCTGGCCTTAGAATTGATGCAGTGAAAGCCAGGTGATGCTCTGTCCTTTCAGCTGTGTGATGTTGGGCAAATCAACAAGCTCTCTGGGCTCTGGGATCCTTCTCTGCCAAATGTGGATAATTGTAGCTACATCACTGGGCTGTTGTGAGTTTAAACAAAATAAGGCGTGCAGGGCATCTAAACACAGCACTTGATGTGTTCTAAATGCTCAATAAATGGTAAGTATTATTACTATTTGAACTTGGTAGAATAGCTATTTATATCTACACCTGTAGTAAAATGGGAAGAAAATATGAGCTTTTAAAAAATTAGGAATAAAAATATTCCTAAGTAATTTTCACTGTCTTCCAGAATATGTTTCTAATAAGTCCAAGTAACTCTTAAGAATTTTTGGGGGGTGGGGGGTACAGAGAAAAATACCTTCTTGGTATCTACTAGTTAGTTGGAAAGTCTGTTGTGATTTTCAAGCAATGGCCTTGTCTTATACAGGAATGTCTAATGTTTCTCTGAATAATACTGCACTGATATTACTCCAAAATAATACTGTATTGCAACATTCCTCTGAAATAATATTGCACTTAATAAGTAGAACATCCCAGTTGAAGATCTTATTTAACTTACGTGCATCACTGTGTTACCTCCTGACTCAACAGGCAATCTGATTCCTTGGTGCCTCTGCGGAAGGAACAACATTCAAATAAGCTCTATTTGGGAAGAGGGTACATATTATTCAGAACTACGTTGAAAAGAAACTCTCATTTGGCTTTGGAATTAGGCATATAATTTCCAACGGATAACAAAAAAATTACGATGTGGCATGTGTTTCAATGACTTTTCTTAGTGGCCGTCCAATGAAATGCTCTTTTAAAACATGTATGTGCACACACACACACACACACACACACACACACGCTGCGCGGCATGATTCTAATTTCTCTCGCCACCTGTAAGTTACGGCCACAGTAAATTAGTACATAGGAGACTTGTCTTGTTCAGCTCCTGCAGTAACTACTTCTGTTTCTTGAAAGGCCTTTCTTTTTTTCCGGCTTCCTTATCTGAAAAGGTTTAACGTGTCTTCATGCAAGTGGTTGTCATGCTTTAGAAAAATCACAAGCAGCAAAAAGTCAGAATTGTCAGTTCAGAAGACACTGCTTGTTCCACTGGGTCCGACTGAGCAAGCCCTGCTGGCAAACGATCTTTAGAAAAAAGCAGAGGACGGGAACTGTGGCCGAATGAAGATAAAAAGGGCTGCCGGCTTTATTCCCACTGAAGGCTGGCCCCGGGAACCTGCGGGAGGGAAGACGTCCATCAGATAGGTCATCTGTTGTGTAATGAAGAATAGAAGGCAGATTCAGCGGAGGGGCAGGGCAGGCTCGCCCTCGCAGGGGCAGGGCGCCGCAGAGGCAGGAGCGCAGAGCCCTCGTGAACTGCCCACTTTAATTTCCTGCCGACGCTCTGCTGTTAGGTGCGTCTGCGAGGGGAGGGACGCCATCCACGAGGTTACAGGTGGAGGCTATGGTAGATGAAAATCTACTTTGTGTTTCTCCGTAATCTAATTCACTAGGAATTCATTTCTGCCCATGCAGTGTGTCTTATTAAAAATGATTAACATGTCAAAAATTTCCTAGTCTTGTGATATTTAAGCTATTGTTCTAACAACTCATTCTGTGTGTGTGTGTTGTGCGGTTTTATGAGGAAGAGGCAAAATGATGGTTTTATGTGGTAGGTTTTGGAATTTCTGCCTCATATTGCCCTGCTCGTAAAATGTGTGGCGTTCTGCTAAAAGAAAAACGCTCTAAAGATGCATTGACTGTGAAAGTTGATTTATAAATATCCAGTTCAAAATCCTGGTGGCGTCATGATGGCTTGTAGTTTCTGCAAGAAGTTTCGTTTTGGCATCTTCGCTGTGCCGAGAGCAGGCTGCTGGCTGGCTGGGGCCTGGGCCACCTCTGACACCGGCATGAGCTGAGGGAGGGGGAACAGGAATCTGGGAGGAGTTTGGCACTTCCTTTGCAGCGGAACAAAAGCCCTGCTCTTCCAGCCGGTATGAAGGTTACGGGAGACACCGGCGGCCTTTAGGCAAACACACTAAATGCCCCTGATATAGTCTGCATGTTTGTCCCCTTCAAATCTCATGTTGAAATCTGATCCCCAGTGTTGGAGGTGGGGCCTGGTGGGGAGCTTTTGGGTCGTGGGGGCATGGTGGGCTTGGTGCCCTTCTGTTGAAAAGAGCCTGGCACCCCTCCCCTCTCTCTCCCCCACTTTCTCTCTCTCTCTCTCTCACCATGTGACACGCAGCCTCCTCTTCCCCTCCACCATGACTGGAAGCTCCCCGAGCCCTCACCAGAAGCAGACACAAGTGCCATATTTCTTGTATAGTCTGCAGAACCATGAGCCAAATAAACCTCTTTTCCTTATAAATTAGCCAGCCCCAGGTATTCCTTTACAGCAATGCGAGTGAACTGATATCTTCCCCGTGAGGCTGTGACCCCCAGGGGATGCCACCCCCTCTGGAGCCTGCTGGAATTCATGATGACTGTGTGCTTACTGAGAGAAAGCAGGAGTCCTGCCTGCTCTCTGTACTGACCAGCTGGGGTGTAAACCACCCTATCATCGTGGCCAGGCGTTCATGTTCCCGTGCCAGTCAGAGCGTGCAGACGGCACCTGGACGCTGGCTTTGCTGTCCATCGGCAGCCTGGGCCCCGACGTGGCCCGGTGCCTTGCACGCACGCGTGCATCATTCATCAAGCCCGCCCTCCTTCACAAACAATCTAATGGAGTATGATTCTTTCCTTTCTGCCTCCCGACATGCAGGACTGGCCACGGGACCCAGCAGTAAATATCTATCTTAAACAAATTGCTGTCAGCGCTAAGCCACCAGGGACATTTAAGAGGGAATTAGGAATTAAGAATTTGTGGTGATGGGTAATAAAAGATGGATTGGTTTATTTTGTGGTTCTACAAATGTGTGCATTAAAATAGGTGGAAAAGGCTTTAAAATAAGAAAACAATTATGCCTCTGAATAGATCATACCCAATTATCCAGCAATTAATTTGTTAGTTACTTTGTTAAAATGGGGTGTGTGTGTACATATATGTAAAATACTCTGTATAGGTTATTGTACATTGTGTATTATTTATATACATGTGTGTATTATACGCACACACACACATCTCCACACAGTGTCTGTATTACAATGGAGAAGTTCAAACAGACTCTGACTGTATATTCCTGTGGCCATCGTTGGGTTGGGCAGCGGCCGTGCTATGCAAAAGTGGCACATTAAATGCGAGCTTGTTAAATATGCAGAGTGGTAGCTTTGGTTTGAATAATTTAAAATTCAAATTGAAAAAGTCTGTATGCCCACATTTTAGGCTTTAATCTTTTTGGCAATCTAAAAGAAAAAAAGTTAACTGAGGCTAAATGGCTTGGTTATCCAGCTGTAGTGTTTTACATGCCGTCGATACCCTGAAATAAGAAGATTATGATGTTTAAAATCAGGCTTACAGATGTATTTTCTACTTTTTAAGCCAGAAAACCCTCTAAATTGTTAGGCCTAAATTCTTTAATCTCCCTGCTTAAGCCAAAAGGTGAGCTCAGGAAAAAAAATCCACTGTTTTCAACCATCAAGAGGAGCTTTGCCACGGTTTGGGAAGAGATTGCTGGGTCCGCTGTTCAAAACTCAAGAGTCGTGGACGTCGGTGGCAGAGAGCTGGCCTGTCCAGAATGCATTTCCGGAATGAACCTGGGACCCTGGGCAGACACAGCCGTGAGTCTGGTTTATGTCAGAGGAAGTTCATGAGGCTTCAAAACCGCTTGTCCACTTTTACCCGTGTGGTTAAAATTGGGACTCGTGTGGCAACACCTTGGCCTCAGGGCTCTTCCCCTCTGGGCATGGTCTCTGGGCCCCTCCAGGCAACAGCCTGTGACCCTGAGTGCTTCTGGGCGCTGGTCCACCCCCTCCGTCCCTGCTGCCGGCCTGAACCCCGCACCCAGGGCTGACAAACCTATCCAAGGCTACGCAGCACAGCAGTTCTCCCTGTTACTTTACGTGCAGCGTAACCAAAAGCCTTTGACGTTTTGATCAGGTGGGTTAAAGAAATGTGGGTATTTTGTCCCCGAGGAAGGGCCGAGTAGGAAAATATCGCTGGGGCTGCACAAAGCCCTTGGCGTCCTTCCAGCTTTGCTTAGGTCTGCCCTGGGGCCGGGAGCCGGGGCCGGGGGTGACCAGCGGACTGGGAAAGGGGTGTGAGGGGAAGTCTGGGGGCTGCTGCTCCTCAGGAGGCCAGGGTGGCCTCACCCTCCCACAGGGCAGCTCCCTCCCTGGCTGGAGAGTAGCGTGTGCCCATCCCGAGGTGCAGCCAGGAGGGTGGGCGCCTCCACGGGGCCTGGCCTGGGGCTCCCGGTCTCTGCAGAAGGAGTTTCAGGTTCGTGTCTGTGTGGTGCGCCAGCAGTGCACACTGCCCGCGCCTCGGGGACCTCAGTCCCCGAGAGGGAAGGGTGGCCTCCCCACATCTCCTCACTGGCACTCCGGACAGTGCGGGGGCACTCTGTTCCTGGTCTGTCTTCCAAGGACCCCAGGCCAGCAGGCCAGGAGGCTGGGGTGGGGTCGGGACATTTTAACGGAAGCACGTACTGTCATGCCCCATTGAAACGCACTCCCGGTGGTGACGGTGCCAGCTTTCCCGGGAAACAGGAACAGAGTCCGGTGTCAGGGTCTCCGGCCCAGATCTCAAGGGCGCGGCCTCCGGCGAGGATCTGCTGGTGACGCGGCCGAAATACGAGCACTTTTCCTTCTCACTTTCGACATTTCGACATTTCACAGATGTAAAAAGGGGCTGCCTCAACCGGCTCTCTCCCCGCGTGGAGCTGCGTCTCCTGGGCAGCCCTCGCCCACCCGCCCCAGCCCCTGCTCTCCTGGTGCTCACACCCAACCCTGCCTGCTGATCACACGGCCCTGCTTCCCCCTCCCTCCGAGGCCGCAGGTCCCTCTCCCTTCCTGTCCAGACAAACGCCCCCCACAGCGCGGTCCACGCTCTGCCTGTGCCCCGCCCCACAGGTCCCTTCCACAGTGCCCCCCACCCCCTTAGTTCCTGCCCGGGCCCTTCCCAGGCCGCCAGTGGCCTCCTTGCTGCTAAAATCACGGCTTCCACGGGCAGCATCCTGTGCTGTGGCCCCTCCAGAAGTCTCGCAGCCGCCGTGCGAGGTGGGGTTTATCCCCCTGAGGAAACTGAGGCCCAGGGCAGTCCAGTTGACATGCCCAACTTTGCACGGGGAGCCAGAGGTACAGCTGACGTTCAAATGCAGGTGTGACTGACCCCTCGGCCTTGGTCTTGGCCAGGACTCTGTCACCAGCCTCGTCCCTTAGAGCTCACCGTCAAGGCTGCTCCTGGAAGGACAGGGCCGTTCGTCCTTAGTGTCGGTGGATCCGGTGCCCAGGTTAGCAGCCGGGTGCGGTGCTAGGGGCTGGAAGTAGGAAGCTGAAGCTTGTTGCAGATTTTCAGGGACTCACGCGGGGAGAGGGGACAGCATGCCTGCCTGGGAACCAGCTTCTAAGAGGCCGGGGGTGCATGCAGTCCTTGGGCGTCCCAGGAGAGTCGCTGACGCCGGCCGTGGTTCAAGGTTCCAGGTAGCACTGGCCACCCCTCTGCCCCCTGCCCTGCCCGGCTGTTGCCTTGTGTCCACCCAGTGGAAATGGATCCCATTTTAACAGCACAAATACCTGCTTTTATTATTTTTAAGTGTCTTTCTTTCTTTCTACTGCCTGGGAAGGCTAATACTATTTTAATCTGTGTCATGAAATAATAATATTAATACATTTATATGTTAATAATGGTATAGATTTTGTAAGTAATATTATAGATAATACGATTTCCTGGCTGGAGTAAGGGGGATGGCTGGGGGCTGGGGAAAGCTGACTTTCCAGTCACTCACTGTGGGAATGGGGTCTACAAAGGGTGGGGGTGGGGAAGGGAGCCTGAGGGCAAGTTTGTCTGGGCTCAGGGGTAGGTAAGAAGCCACCCACAGGGTGGAGATGAAGGAAGCTGGGACACCAGAAGCCCTTTCTGGCTGGGGCCGTCCTGCTGCCAGCTCTGTGGTGACAGTGACCCTACTGTTCCTCGGCAGGTTCCTGGGCAGGTCACTAACAAGGCCCCATCTCTGTCCCCACCACTGCATGGTCAAGTGCAGCTTGGCGGACAGGGGGCTTCTGAGGCCCATCTCTGTGGCCTGGTTCTCCTGATTCCACCTGCCCAGGGCACCAGCCTGGGGTGTTTCTCCAGTGCCCAGAGCTGCAGAGTGGAGCCCCCACCCCCGCCTTTGGAAGGCGTCGAGGATTCGTCTGCAGCGACTGGCATCGGCAGTCTCCGGCCTTGCGGACCCCATGGCCTGGCCCTCGAGCACCTCTCAGAGGATGCCCAAACCTTTGGTTCAGCTCCCTGCACCCCGTTAAGCCCGGGTGACGGGCACATCTGCACTCAGCATGCCTTTCTGCAGACCACTGGGCCATTAGCAGAGACGAGATGAGTCCCAGATGTTAGAGGAACATGGCAGCACTTCATGGACCACCACTGGGACAAATAAACACGGGGACGTGTGCAAGTTGACTGGATACCAGAAGTTTGGCAAGTTGGCTCCATCATGAAAGGAGAGGCTGGTGACATTTGGGCGGGGGCGGCAATGGGGAGGGGAGTGTGCTTTTATCCTAAGTATGGAGAGGAGGATGGCTGACTTCTTGAAGGAAGGAGGTTGGAAATATTTCAATTGCCTGAAGGGGAATGACTTACTCTCATCCTCGAATCCCTTCTCATGATATGAATGACAGCTCCATCCTCTGAAATGCGAGGCTGGTATATCCCTGGCCTTGCAGTGTGGAGTAGGAGCAAAAGGCTGGCTCCAGAGTTGGAAGTGACCTTGGACCAAGTACTTAACACGCCTAAGCTTCAGTCTCCCCGTCTCTACAAGGGGATAAGAGGTGCTCCATTGTCAGAGGACTCTGAGAATCCCCGAAGGTGACCCACGTTAAGCCGTTAGCACAGGTTCAATGCAGGGAAGTTGTTATTACTCTTGTCAACTTTAGTCCCACTTGCTCAGATAGTCACCTGTGGCCACTCATGCTTTAAACTCAGAGCTCGGTGGTCTGAGAGCAGGATTTTGGCTCAAACATGAGCATTTTCAACAAAAGACTGAAATACAAGTGCTGGTTTTTGTTATGTGTTTCTAATGTTTTTTACTTGAATATAGCCTAATAGAAAATGTTACTGCCTTTTGTGTTGTACCAGATCATTAATAGCTTTGAGGAGATAATGGAAAAATGGTAATAAATTATATACACTTAGGACTCTGAGAAAGGAAGAAATGTTTTCGCAACATTTAATCAAATATTTGCACTATAAATTGATTCAAAATAACGCTTGTAATTGCATGGTCTATCAATACCATAATTCATTGCCTATTGAAAAGTTTCAAAATTTGGATTATGTGAGGATTCACCTGCTTAAGATGTTCCCAAAGACAAAGGTGAAGGTTAAGAAGAGATAGTCTTTCTCTAATGGTTATGTTAAGGGTTTAATTAATGTAAAGTAGCCCAGGCCAGTAATTGTGACAGTGACCACACCAAGATGTCCATGGAGTGTGCTATACTTTGGGTAAAGGACCACAGAATTCCATTTCGTATTTTCTGAATGAAAATGAACATTACATTTTTGGTGATTCCGCCCCCCCTCCCCAAATGGTATCCAGTTCCTTTTGGCCATGCAAGTCTGAAGATGTTATCTATGTTCACACAGCAACATTTAGATTAAGGTTTTATTAAAAGCAAATCTCTCAAAATTGCAACCTACAATAATAATGGTACCTATGTCAGTTTCTTTTATAGATCTACTCTCCATGACTCTGGGTAAATAAATCGCGGAAGGGTGTTTAGCTTGATGCTTTATTTGTAGAATGGAAAAGGGAAGCTAACATCTTGAAAAACCTTTGTTTATTCCATTTTAAGTCTCATTCATTTATTTGTTCAAAATTTGTGAATTTAATATTCAAGAAGAACTAGCAACCAACAGCTGAAGCTCAGGAAAGGGAATGATTTATTGATTTTTTTCCCACATATCCATTCATTTCTTCAACAACCTTTCTTTGATGTATGAGATGTGCCCCTTGTCCTCGTAGGGCTGACAGCCGATGGGAGGCACAGACACTTAAAGAGACACTTTCCACGGCTGGGAGTAACCCAGGGCCACACCAGGTGAAGGGTAACACAGCACCGGGAGTGACTAACGCTGCAGAGTGGGGAGGAGTCAGGAAGGTGAGGAGAAACCAAGAGACTCAGATTTGGGAGACAGCTTTGTGGTGACGAGAGATAAAACTGCGTATGAGATCATCTTTGAGCCCGAAGGTTAAGAAATAAGTTCTTTAAAGCCTCAACGGCCGTCATCGAATTCTTTAGGCCTGAAAGAATGGAAATATTTAAGAAGATTCTGTCTCTCTCATTGGATGGTAATATTTTTCTCTGTAGAAAAACGTGGCGGCTGGTCCTAGCAGGGCCCTTCTGACACTATTACTCAGTGGTACTTAAATAAACACATTAGCTAGCTCCCAAAGCAACACCCCCAAGAGAGTGTGGAAATCCATGGAGTTTTTAGTGATGACATGAGGTGTCCATCTAGTATTTGGGTGACACAGATGTTCACCTTCTTTCTCCCAATCCCCTCCTTCTTCTCTCTCCCCCTTCCTGCACATGCGTACATATTTTTTTCTTTTTTATAGTTTACTACTTTTCCTATTTGAAAGTATGTGCTCATTATAGAAAAATTTAAAATTATGGAAAAGTAGAGAGAAGAAAAAAAATTATAGTTCCCCTCTCCCATGTACTCATACTGTTAATGTTGTGGTGTTATTTTTTTCCAAATCTTTTCCCAAATAATTTTCCTTTTACCCACCTATGATCAGATGCTATGTATATGCAGTTTTATTTTCTACTATTTTATTTATTTAATATCATAAATATTTTAAGGGACTCTTTACAAGCATTCTATGATGTGGTATAAGGTATACATAATATACTTAACACCTCCTTTCCCATGATCTTAATGGATACAAATTGTTTTCAGTGTTTTGCTAATATAAACACCACCACAATGGACATCTTTTGTGGAAAACTTTCATGTTTAAGGATATTCTTCGAAAGTGAAGCACAGAGTGGAATTGCCGAGTCAGAGCGCAGAACTGTTTCCAAGACTTTCGGTGCAGATTGCCAGACACATCTCCACGGTTCTTCCCCGCCAGGAATGCGTGTGCCTGCTTCACGGAAGCCTGTGAACAGTGGGTGCTATTATTAAAATCCAATCAACCCACTAACCAACAAATAAACCTTTACAGATTTGACAGATGCACTTATTGGAATTTAATCCCCATGAAGACAGAGATATCTGTCTTTTCGGTTTGTTTTTTCATTGATGTGCCCCATCACCTGCAGTTATCAGAGAGTCGGTGCCCAGCAAATACTGGTGGGATCCAGAGCACCCTTTTGTGCAGGTGAGGAAGCGACACACCTGGACACGGACCAAGGCTGCCCCTCACAAGGCCTTGCTGAGACATTTCAGTTAAGGCTTTACTGGGAAAATTCAAGTGCAAACTCAAATGCAACCATTTCTGGAACAGATTCTTTCTTTCTATTCCTTTCTATTCCTTTCTTTCTATTTCTATTCTTTCTTTCTATTATTTCTATTTCTTCATCTTGTTAACGGGTTCAGCAGAGATGTTTTCCTGGTAGATCCACGGGCCCAGGAGACATTATTAGAATCTTGTTGCCTACAGAGGGAGAAGCAGAGCCCTGACAACCGGGGTTTCAGATGAAACTGTGGGTTTCAGATGCTTTCATGCCCGGGTGGAAGAGGAAGGCAGGGCGCCCCCTCGTCAGCCTGGTCAGCCCTGCCCGGGCTTCCGTGTGGGCTCAGTTGCCAACACAAACACTCGTTCTGGGGAGCCTCACATGCTGGTGGCTTGCTCTTCTGTCCCTGGTCCCTCTGGCCAGCTCCCACTGTTCCTTCTAGGCTCAGCTCAACAGTCCCCATTTTATGGTAAAACGTCTCTGCCTCCTTTGATAGTGTCGTGCACCATTCGAGCACAAAGACACCTCCACTGTGGTCCGTATCTTGTTGGATTATTATTGCCCGATTGCAGGTCTCATGTCCTCTTGCACACAAGATCTGTGGACCCTGACTCCCTTCATTGTATTTGCATTTGGTCAACTGCACTAACGTAATTCTTATGCCCCCTGAGGTTTGAGAACCCTTTCCTCTTTTGGGGCTTGGAAAGCCACCTGGAGTCTCTGCGGGGGAGCTGTCTCTCAGGAATGACAACAGATTGCAGAGAGCGGCTGCAGCAATCTCCGGGCTCGTGTGCACAGCCGTGGAGCCATGATCTGAGCAGCTCTGCTCACGATCACCCGTAGGGAAAGGCAGAACTCAGGCAGAACTTTTTTTTTTTTGTACTTACATAGACTGTAAAAGTTTTTTCTACAACAAAATGAAAATAAAGGGTAAGTTATAAATGCCACCTCTTAATAGGACAGCAGTTAAATTGGAGTTGTACATCATTGACCACTATGAGAAACTACTTTCATAATTGTTTTAATTTTCTCTCTTGGTGTTATGAAGACCTTTATTACACACAGTTCTATATTAGCACCTTTATTTGTAATGAAGTAAAGGTTGGAAGAAAATTGAGGTTAAAACATGGCCCAGCTTGTGATGGCAACGAGTAAAGTCTGAGCTAAAAGAATTAATACAACCTTCCTGCCCTAAAAAGGAAGCATTGCTCCACTCTCCTTTCCTTGTGTTTGAGCCCCTCATCTTCCTCACACATGTTTCTTGAACACGAGTTTATGCATGGCGCTATCTTATACATACAGAAAAATATAATTAAAATTTTGATCGATTGTATGTTTCCATTTTCAGGACAAGTATTTGCTCATGAAAACCTCCCTCTAGTTATTTTTTTTCTCCCGGTTATGATAAGGAAGTTTTGCTCCATACTAAAAAACAGAAGAATGTCCTTTGAAAAAAACTACATTCTCAAAGATTTTTTTTAGCAGTCAAAATCAGCAGATGATTCTATTGCACAGATTTTAAAAAACACCTTTATTTCCTTCATTTTCAATACAAAATTTTTATTTTTCATTGCATTTTTCTTTGAAATTCATTTGTAATGGGAAGTAGTGATGCATACAATGTGCATGTGTGTTTGTGTGTGTGTGTGTGTGTGTGCGTGGCCGTGGGGGACCTGGTTGTCATCTTCAAAGCAAGTGTCTTTTTTGGAATAAAAGTCAGGGGAGACATTATGAAGGACACATTTCCCTACTAACCAGGCATTAGGCTGTGGCAATCACTTACAGGCTATTTTGTCACCACTTTAGAGAACTTGTTTTTATGTTACCTTGAATCTTTGAGTACCTGACCACAGAGCAGCAAAAAGCCCTGCTCTGGCGTGTGGGAAGGTTTCAGAGAAACGACCTCTGCATCCCCCAAATGGAGTGAATGAATATTGGAACCACTGAGAAACTAAGACACTCGAGATCATTATTGGAGGTCAGGAGGTTTCCTGCTGAAAATCTCCCATTTAAACCCAGGGGAACTGCACTCAAAGCATTTTGATCAGCAGGCTCTGGAGTCAGGGCTGTGCTTTGACTGCTGGCATAAGGCTTCTGACCTGTGAAATTCCAGAGCCAACGTTTGAACTGAGGCTTTAAGGAGACGAATGACACTGCATGTGCTGGTGGGGGTGAATTTGCAAAAAGTCATTTGCGTATTCTTAAGAGCATTGTAGAAGGGGCTTCCTGCTCTTACAAACCGTGTTAGGTTCCAAAGTGGTTGGTGTCATTAGCCTTCCTCCTGGCAAGCGAGTTAGAGAGGAGGCTCTGTTGTTTTTGCTAAATACCCAAGTAGCAGCCAAACCGAAGTCGGGGGATGACTCGAATGATACTGTTTATGACTAAAAAGACAAGATGTGACCTCAAAGTCTTGGACTGTAAATGGGTTCTAGTCCAATCCAAAGGAGGGGTCTGAATATGGCTTTGAGCAGAGGGGACCCCTTTGGGGCAAAGGCCTCCCAAGGAGGCAGCTTTCAAAAGGGAAAACACTTATTTAGGTGTTTAAGCTTTAGTAAGTGTTTTAAAAAATGAAAATCTCATGACTTTGGAGCCATGCTTCATATATTTCTTCCCTTCCCAGTGGGCAGCTACGTTTATAGCATAAATAATCACCAAGCGTGACTCAGTGTACTTTTTCTGCTTATGAATCAACAGGATTGCAGCTTTGTTAGACTCCAGATCAGAAATCGGATCAATTGCTTCCTTTTTTCCTGTTGATCTGGCGGGATGCAGAGGCTGGGTCCTACCCCTTGTAAGCCATGGCTCAGCCCGGGCAGAGCCTGCACCCCTGCGCACTTGGGTCTCACCCCTCCTGTCCCTGCCCTCGCAGTTAGCGCCTGAGGACAATTCCTGCCCTGGTTGTGAAGAAAGACCGTTTCCAAATCGAGGAGGTGGGATTTTGGCTTGTAGGTGATGAGGCCACTGTCACCAAACCGTTTCCTCGGGCGGCCTCAGCAAGGGTGCTGCTGTGGTGACACATGTTTTAGGAACAAGGTCGGTTCGGCGCTGTCTGTGAACGCATGTGAACCGTTGCCACAGAGGCTGTCCCCTCGGCTCCATTTCGGGCTGCCCGAGGCCAATTTGGGGTTGCTAAATGGCATTTACCTTTATTTCACTCGATCCTTTAATCCAAAGCAGTTTCACAAATCAGATGGCCTGCTTGGATGTGTGTGGCATGAAAAGCAGGAGGCCCTCCGTTTTGGTTTTTTTATTTTGCCTTATAAATTACCTAGGCGTGGCAGATACTTGCAATCTTTTCACTATTCCGGGAGAATCGTCTTGGCCAAAGATGGCACAGAGTGGTGGGCACTCGACTTGACCTTTGATGGCTCGGTGCTTGTGGGGCCGTAAACCAACACTGACATTAGGGTCTGTGACCACAGCGCCGCCGTCCCGACTCTCTTACTTGCTGGCCATTCAACGGGACAAGGAAAGGCAGAGCGCACACTGTGCGCTGAGCCGCCCAGACGACCCCGTAGATTTGATTTGAACCAGTCGCCGGGGGAGCAGGACGTTGGGAAGCCTTGGTTGGTGCATTCCGTGATGGGATTAGGAGGAACGGACCATGGTAGAAAAAGTGCCAGGTCTGCGTACAGGATGGGTGGCTTGGCCCCTGGGGTTTTCCCTCCCACCTGCTCTGGCCCTGGCTGTGCGCCGCCTCCTGCTGCAAATGGCCACGTCCCTGGCTTCCAGGAGTCACCTTTTTGTCCTCAACAGTTTGGACCACAAAATTACACCATTGTGTGGGCATTTGTCTGTTTACTATAACGAAGACAACTGGCTTTGTAATTGTCTATTAAATGGTCTATTAAATAGTGTCATAGCTAGAGGGACCTCAGCAAAAACAATTCAGCTTTTCAATGCTTCACAAACTCCCTCTTCTCACACTGTTTTGTAGCACTTTTTGGGAAGATAGCTTAAAGCATTTTTTTCTTCTTTCAAAAAAATTCTTTTAACCTGAAGCTATTCTGACTTTCTCCCCCTGGGATTCAGATATCTGTTTCCCCACGTTCCTCTTGCCTTCCCACCGGCGGTGTCCTGGGCACCTTCTCCCGCTCCTGTCTACACCACAGCTTTTCCTCCCGGCTCTCGTCCTGCTCTCGGGGGCAGGATGGCCCCCACGGCTCCTGTGCTCCCAGCCTTGGGCTCGCTTCCTGGCCTCTTCATCCCGCCCTCCCTCATCTTTCCCGTTTGCCTCTTTGCACCGTGAACTCCACCCGGTGCACTTCGGTGGTTGTTCTCCAGGCGTTTGTTTCACCGGCTTGATTTTTGCTCTACCACACTCACCGCCGTCCCACGCTCTCAGCTGCAAACAGGAGCCTTACTTAGAGGCCTATTTTACATTTATTGAATCCCTAAATATTAGCGCTAGAAGGGATCCCAGAAAGATGCTCCTCTGGTCGTTCCCCAGAAGGGGCGTGTGGTCCACTGGTGCACACGATGTGCTTTTAGGTGATATGAAGATTTTCATTAAAAATTAATAATTAGAAACTTGTTTTATTGTTTCATATCTTCATGACTTTATACCTGAGGATAAAATAGAGAAGATGTGGCTAAAATAGATCTTTTATTTTTTTTAAAAAAAGATGAGCACATTTTGGGGGAAATATTTGGTAAATAACATTAAATGGATTCACCAGCAACGGTGAAGGTGGCCGAGGGATGGCCGAGTGGGCAGAGCATCCAGCGACACCGCCCAGCCCCTCATTCCACAGCGAGGGGGAGCGAGTCTGGGAGGGAATGGGCTCGCTTACAAGGCACTCAACGCCGAGGCTCGCTGAGAGATGAGGGCCGTTGAGTCGTGGAACCCCAGGGGCCACTGTGCAAGTTGGTGTCTGCAGGTGAGGAGATGCCTGGAGCTGCACAGTGTGTGGCCACTAGAGGACCCCTGGGTATCCTGGTGGGCTCAAGGTCTGCTGGGTAAGAAGACCCAGACCTCCTGCACGAGCCTGGCATCCTCTCCCCTGGAGGGTGGATGCCGGGAATAGGAGTAGGTTCTGGGTTTCCTGCTCTTCGTTCTGTCACACAAATAGTGGTCCCACACAGTGGAAGCCATTGTTCCATGTTTTCCGCCAGCACCTCCGGTTTCCCTTGCCGTTCAGTGTCCTCTGCTCTCCTACAGGACAGGAGCTCGTGGAGACAAGCACTTGAGTTTGGCTTGTGTTTCTCCCTTCTAACCCTCTCGTCCACTCAGTCAGCCAGGGTGTGACAGACCCTGCCGGGGCATCTAACAGCTAGGCTTCTTTCTTGCTAACAGAGCTCTGACTTCTTGGGGGACAGTTCCAGAGGGTAAACATGATCTGTGGAAGCCATTCCTGGCAATTTTGTTCTTCTTTGTCTGTGATTGGTTTTTAGATTGCCAGGTGGTTCAGTTCTGGCTAATAAGACCTATGAGAGGGGCTTTTGGGAAGTTTTCCTTTGTTAAAAGAGAGAAGGAGAAAGAGGAGGAATTCCTTTCTTCTGGGGACACTGTTGGGTATGGTGTGATATTTGGCACTGCTGCAGCCACTTTGCCACCATGAAGGCCAACTCCCTGAAGAGGAATGAGGATATATTGAAGGAGCTTGGGTCTTCAGACATTGCTGAGTCAGAGCCCTGGGAGTCTCTGGAGATCTTGTTAGATAAGATAATTAATGCTTCTATCACTTGCATCAGTTTTTTTTTTTTTTTTTTTGCTAAAAATTTCCTAAATGATACATATGCCCTTTACTCTCCCGTGACTTAGAAGTAGTTTTTTCTGCCCAAGGGAAATATTGGCTGTAGACCCTGGCATTCTGGCTTTTGCTTCCCAAAACTTGAGCTCCAAAAGAATTTATACTGAGGGGAGTAGTTTCCTAACACAGACTTCCTGACAAAGGTGTCAATTCCTAAGGAGTGCAGGTTTCCATGGTGCACTCAAGAAGGCTGGTCCCTGGTGCTGGGGCTCCCAGCTGCTCCAGGATTTCTTCCCTGAAACCTGCCTACAGGGAACCACTGGGCTCGAGTGATAGGGCCGTCCGTAAAGCCTGTGACTGGCCGGGATTCGAGGTCTTCGCCTGTTTTCTGACAGCCTAGCAGCCCCCTGTGCTCTCATGTGAACTGAAAGAAGGGTAGGAGCTCACAGCAATGGCGAGATGGGTTCTACAGCCTAGTGGGAGGGATACTGGGAGTTGGAATTAATTTGATTTTAGGAAAATCCTGAGTCCGTGGAGCAAGATCTACCCCTGCTGCACCATATTGGGCAGGCTGCCACACTGAACTCTCCCAGAGCACGTGCCAATGAGGGGCACTGGCCAGCGACAACTTGGGGTCTGAGTAGCTGCACCACATTCTGTGATGCTCAAGCGACCTCTGCTTTCCTTCTGACAGAATCGCCACGGGGCTCGCCCAAGGCATGCAGCATTAGGTACCAACTTCCAGTAAGAGCCTCAAGGATGCCTTCACTGGCCTTTGTTTTGTACTATGATACTGTTCATTATGAGCTGCATTTTGAGTGGTGCTAATTCAGCATTTTAAGATGTCGCTCTCTGGTATCCTCCGATGGGCGAGCAGTTGGGATAGAACAGCTATCCCTGTGCTTACTTGATCCTGCGGTGTCTTTCTCGTATATTTGTTATAACTCGCAGTCCAATTTCTTTTTCCCAAATGACAAGTTTGTCAGGTTTTTTTTTTTTTTTGATGAAAACTTCCAGCATTGCAACAGTTTCCCTTCCTTAGCCACATTTTTTAAGAAATAAACATTTTATTTTTGAATAATCTTAGATCTATAAAAAATAATAAAGATTGTACAAAGAGTTCCTGTGTGCCTTTCACCCAATCTTCCCTAATCTTCACATCTTACATAATCATGATGCATTTATCAAAACTGAGAAGTTAACATGGGCCCATTACTATTAACTAAACTACAAACTGTATTTGGATTTCCCCATTTTTTTTTTTTTTTTTTGACAAATGTCCTTTTTCTGTTCCAGGATCCAATCCAGAATACCATATTGCATTTAGGCGAAGTCACATTTAATTTTATTTTTGAGATAGTGGTTCCTCTGTTCTCATCCTGCTTGGTTAGCACATGGTGTTCAGTCACGTATCATGTGTATCTTGTGGCCTCCTAGCCATGAAAATGTCATTCCTGTCATTGTATATAGAAGTCATATCAGATAATGTCTCTTTAATAAAGTTCCCAACTTCTATACAGTATCTGTGATGCTGGCAAAACTTTGACAAAATTTGAAGACATTCCGGGCCATGTGCCAGTTCTTCAGTGTAGCTTCAAAATAAAATTTGGCGAAAAAATATTCCCCAGAGAGCAGCGGGGAAAGGAGTATGTGTAAACCCTCATGAGTTAAAATATTTTTTTTTTGCATGCAAATCTGTCTATTTCCATATTCTTTCTTGTTTATGGGACCAAAGGTTATGAAGGAAATGAATTTGTATTTTTCTTCGCTGTGAAAAGATGAGCATGTGCTGCCTTTGAAATGCTCTTCATAGCTTTTAACGTCCATAGACTTTTTTATACGATTGTCTAAGTAATCCAATCAGGAAATTAATTGCTTGATCTAAGTTTCCCAGTACAAGACGTGGAAGGGATATCAGAATGTAATTCTGTTTGATGCTATCTCGAGATAGACTCACTCTTGAGATTGACTTTTGGGTCCGTAGGCGCCAGCTGTGACATGATGTGCAATTGTTGGAGACTGTGCTGTTTGATACCATGCATTTGCATTTGTGCTGTGTCTACCTGTGGCTTCCTGTAAGTCACAGAACAAAATCACAAAGTGAAAGAGGCCCATGATCAAATATTTTGTCACTGTGACCTCTTCTCTGACCTGGAATATCCTCTTCTCACCGAATTGTCTGCACTTGTGTGTGTACTCTTGTGACTCCGGCATTTTACAGAAACCTCTCTAGGTGACACTTGGTAACAGGCTTCCAGGTCAGTCAAACCCCGACGGATACCAAGAACACAGCTCCAGCCACTATGTTTGAGCATTACTGTGTTATTTTTTAAATACACATGTACATATTCGCCCCCAGCTTTGTGAAATTTTTTCTCAACGTATATTCTAAGACATGGATACAATGTTCGTGCACTGGGTATTGGGCTTCAGGGCGGGTTAGCTTCTACCTTCCTGCTTTTGGAGACCTGGCGCTTCCTTCTTTGAGCTTCCTCTAGCTCCTCATTTGGGCATAACTTCTCCCTCATCAAGGTCCCTGCAGCACCTAGAATCTGACCCGCTCACTTCTCCCATGTCACGCACTGCTCCGCCGTGCTTCCTGTTTTTCTCCAGGCACTGCCCCCCGCCCCCCAGCCCCACGCCGTGGATTGTGAGGCTGTGGCGGAAGCTGATGGGTGTTCTGTGTGTGCCCCTTAGCTCGGGAAGGCAGCAGCCTTTCTGGAGTATCTAGGCTGTGCCAGATGCCGCACATCCCTCGCGGATCTCAGGAATCTGCCCCAGGACTTTGTGAGGAGACTTCTACTATTACCCTCCGTTTGCATGGGGGGAAATAGGCTTCGCATGGACTCAAGTAGCTGCTCTGGGTCACACGGCTCGTCAGTGGGTGGGCACGCTTGTGAGGACTCTAGAGTCAGAGCTTCCTCTCCCAGGACCAGACCTGTGGCCACACAACAAACGTGGCTCAGTGCGCACATGAGAAATATTTTTCCCTCGTCAATCTAATGCTCTTTCTTGAGCAAGGAAAAACTCACTCTTCTAGAGAACATTGTGACTGATCATGCAGTCTCCCAGTCTATTGTTCAACTGCCCCGTGATCTTCGAATGACTTCATTGTATTACCTATTGTCATTCTTACATTCTGAAATTGATTTTGGAAGAGTTAAATCTTCCCTTGAATGGAATAATATTATGTTCCAACATTGCCAAGGTCTTTCCATGCTGCGCAGGCAGGAAGAAACTCTCTGGGTTCTGGGAAGTTCCCGATCATGTTCACAGGCAGGGGACAGACCACCCTTCTGCTCCTCCTCCTGGGTCGTGGCTCCCTCCCTGCAGCAGAGCTGCCGCAGCTGCCTTTGAACGTTTGGGTTGTCCTGAGAGCTGAGTGACTGCATCCAAATCTGCCTGTAGTCTGGGGCAGAACGGTTTTCCCAGCGTTAATGTGGGCGTGTCTGGTGGCAGGGAAAGGAGAAGGAAGAGTGAGCGGCCTGGCGGAGGGTGAAGGTGAAGTGCCCCCCAGGCCTCTGACTCCCATGTGGATCTCTCTGGTGGGCTAGCCTGAGCGCGGGTCCTTCCAGACCCGACTGTTTCCCAACTCTTTTCATTTGGACCAAGTTGTGTCTCAACGGTTGTGCATGGCTGGGTGATCCTCCACGGAACTTGGCCTTTTAGCATCTGGCAGGAAAGTGTCAGATGCCTTTGGGTGCCTGAGCTTGGCGGTGGGGTGGGAGAAGGCAGGGCCCCTGCCTGGGTCTCAGGAAGTCTGGGGAGCAGAGGTGAAGAAAATTGTCTAGATAATCCTACCCCCTAATATGGAGGCCAAATGTGCCTTGATAGTAGAATTACCCAGGTCTTTGAGGACATCTGCATCTCCCTGCCAGGGACTTAGGTTTGACTGGGGGGTTCTGACAGTCGTTTTGGAGCAACCTGGCGGGCTGTTCATCTGTGAACACTGCAGGCAGGGATGACCCTCTGGGGGTTGCCTTTTATTAGCGATTTCTCCTATGTTCTGTTTTCTGTGAAGCAAATTGTTGACTAAGAAGACAATTTATTCCCCCATCCCTTCATCTCATTACCTCAGATCTGTTCATGCCGTGTCAACCAGACTCGGTGCTGGCTTGAAGCGGGATCGTATCACACAGACTGGGCCGGATCATGACCACAGAGGGGTCTCCCAGAGTGTCACCCACTGAGAAAGAAACGCCCGCCCATGCCAAGATTTATGCTTAAAAAGCCCTTCCTATACTTTACCTCGGCCAACTATCCGTCTTTAGTCAGGAATCTCTCTCTGAAAGGAGCGTCCGGCCAAGTGTCACAAGTGTCACTCTTGGTTCAGGGTGGGCCACGTGATTCTGGGCTCTGCTCCGGTGACATGCCTAAGGTGAATATTGGAGTAAAAATCGTGCTTTATGTCTGTCAAATGCTTTGAACTGTTTCAAAGCCTCTCCAGGCCCATTATTTCATTTGATCTTCATAACATCCCCCAGACAGGGAGCCCCGGAGAAGGTAATTGGCCTGCCTGGGGCACAGGTGGGAGCCAGCACCAGAACGGAGGTCTCCCCCGTCTTCCCCCGCACTCACCTCTGGAAGGACCGCGTCACTGCCTTGCCCTTGGGGACTCACTAAGACACTTTCTGGTACCCGCTGCCAGTGCAGCCAGCACTAGTGAGAGCCAGGAAGATGGCGCAATGGGAGCCAGCCCCGTGGTTGTGAGGGGGCTCCAGGGTGAGACCCACGGCGGACTCGTCCTTCCCGGAGGGCCACGCCTGGCTCACCACCTTGGCCACGGCTTCTGCAGAGCGAATTGCAAGGACTCCCTGGGCCGATCCCAGAGCCCAGACTATGCGCAGAAGTCTGTTTCCAGCTGGCACTGCCCGGGCCCTGTCTCCCCGTTCTGCCCCTCCTCTTGACTGGCTGCACCCTCCCTTTTCTGAGCGTGTGCTGATTTTCTTCCTGGAAATGTTACAATCTCCCCATCCCCGTGTTTTCGCTCCGGTGCAGGAGTGTTTGTGGTCAAGGTCTGGGGCCGCTGAGGACGGTGGGAAATGAGCAAGTTTTGAAAGAGCATGGAGGAAGCACTGCTGTTCCCGGCTGCTGGCCGCATCCCAGTGGGAAAAGTTAGAAAGCATGAGTGCAAAAATAAAACAGGAATGCAAATATAGAAAAGGAGGAATTCCCGGGGAGGCATTTGCCTAGTATCACACTAATAAAGTGAGACAAGTAGGACGATGGGTTCCAAGCAGTCAGAAACGAGCTCCCAACAGTCAGAATGATCCCGCCGTGGGAAGGTGGGCCGAATAGCCCCGCCGCCAGCCTCCTTCCTGCGGAAGCAGGGCCCGGGCAGCCACTTCAAGAATAACAGACGGTGTCCTGGAGCAGGGCTGGAAAGAGAAAGCGGCTCCAAGGGCCCACCACGTGGGGGCAGCAGCTCTGAATATTTCAAGCTAGTACACAAGCCGCTCTGTGTAGCTGAGACACCAGCAGACAAAACTTGCATATTAACAAACATCTCAAATTTTAAACAGTTTACAGGGGAGATCTTACTTTAATAATAGTCCAACATTTCCATTTATATTCATATTCAAATTTACCTCTAGAAAATAATCCGTATCGTTAAGACTCGGGTGGCAGTAATTGATAAAGACTAGAAATCACAGCCGGGGTGGAATAACTCGCAGGAAATCACAGTATGTGGCCGATTTTCTGAGTGGATAAAACTGGGCTTACAGTTTACGCTGGGAGTATTTGAGCTAAATTAAGTCATGAAAGAAGATAATACAATGTACCATCATTTTAAAGTAATTTAATCATGAAAACTAAAAATTTGGAAGAAAACAGATATTTTACTTAATAGAAACCATCTGTACCGTACAGTAGGCAAATTGTATAAAAATGAATAAAACTGTCTCTGGAGGAGAGTGGCTCAGGCACAGCGTACGTAATGAAGATGTATATGTGCCTGTTAGCATTTGCGTCGTCTATTACGCGAGGTAAATCGCACCAGAGTATAAGGGAAACAGTTACAAATTCTATTACCATCGTATGACTGATGACAATAGAAATAACGCATATGAGACAGGTCTGTTCCCAAGTCCACATGGCTCTCCACTGCGGACCAGTCCTAATGGCTAAGTCTTTACTGAGCGTGGGTCACCAGGACGGCTTTGTCTCGTTACTATTGCTTTAGTGGCTGCTGCCCGCAGGACCATCTTTTAACTTGTTTAGCTCCAAGTGTGCCATTCGATTCGATCTGGCCCCACCTGGGAGACGGCTAATTTACATACTTCTGGAGTGGCTTGTGCTGGACTCTTGGCTGGAAGGATTCAGGCGGGTGATGTGTAAAAGGTTCCTTTTCTCCTGTTGACCCGCATTGAAATGCATTTATCCGACAGGATACTTTTGTTCTCGGTAAGAGGGGCTGGCTCACTCCTCTCTGTTGGCTGAAGGTCGAGTGGCCACATTTTTCAAAACAGGCACTTGTTCCTAATCTGCAAATTAACTAAATAATCACAACTGCTAATTATACAGTATCAGGCCTGGAATACATAGGGCTTGAGTAATAATCAGCTTTTTAAATTAAGTTGGTGACAACCACTATTAGCTGCTGTGATTTAATAATCCCAATAAATGTGCACATTTTAAAAAGGGGCTCTTTGTAATTTTTTTTCCCCAGCATTTGCAACTGAATCTGTTAATGAAAAGAGAACACAACAGTTTTATGTTACAAATGATGCCATAATAGGTAAATAAAAGGGCTCCTTCAGATGCTATTAATGATCGAGATGCTGGGAATATGAATTGGAGACAGGCAGAGCGAATCTGAAATCAAGTTTCTATTTCTGTTTGTTATGATGAATTAAGGCCAGAAAGAGAATCTGATTCCTTTTGTATATTAAGCATTTTTGGGCAATAAGAAACAGATCCCATTAACAAATATGTAAAGTAAAAATACCTCCCTTAAGATTTAGACGTTGGCAAATTTAGAACAAATGAGATGCAATTTTCTGCCTCGTATGCTCGCGCTGTTTTACCTAATATTATTATAATGTATCGGCTCCAACAGCGGCTGCACTGGCTGGGGCGTGGGGCGCCTTGGCGAGGGGGGTGCATGGCCGGGACTGGGCCCCTTTTTCCCACCTCCATCCTGGAGGACTCCCCCAAAGCAGGGGGGAGCGCGTGGGAAACCTCCCCGCTGAGCAGCTGCCTCTGGCAAAGAGGGCCCAGAACCTGGGGGTGGGGGGAGAGCGGGGTGCAGGGTCACCGCCCAGGACCGGGGTGGGGGAGGCTCTGTCCGAGGCTGGGAGGACCCTCACCCTGCTGGGGTCTCGCCTGCCTCCTGCATCTCTCTCCCCACTGCTGATCACACTTTTTTTTTTTAGTGGTCAATTGAAATTTTATGGCTAAGTTATTTAAAAGAGACTATAGAAGAATTAAATGAGGGAAGGATGATGGAAACACTGTCTTTCTTTTACAATAATTACTCTTGATAGCAATTTGAACTAATTTGCATTAAAAAAACACCCATTTAACCGATCTGCTGAAAATGGGGACTTACGGCGCACTGTGCCTAAGGCCTCAGGACTCTTTGTGATGTTTGGTTTAAATTGTGGAAGTGCTGTAGGACACCATTAACACACATCTCCGCGTCAGCCTGGGGTGGGCTGGTTTTAAACCACCTGAACGATGATACCATATTGTATTTCTTGGCAAAATGGGCTCATTTCTCATAACTGCACATTTTACATGTAGCAACGATCCAAGCCCAGAGATGAGGGCAGAGGTCAGAGCCAGACCTGGGGCAGAGAAAGACAGACCTTAGACAAAATTCCTTACTTTCAAGTCCCGGGTTATTTTTCATGGAAGCGAGAAAGTTATGAACAAAATATAAGGCCGTCACTCTCCAAGGCCTTAGAAATACATACACATGTGTAGGTGGGTATTATTATTAATCAGACTGTTGAACAGCGATAACTTTGAGGGGGTGGCGTTGCACGTGGTGCCTGTGTGAGCAGCGAGCCGTGTTCTATCCCCATCCCCGACTGGGGTGGGCTGGGCGGTGGAGGGTTTTGTGTGTCAGTGAAGTGGCCACAGCCAGCCTCCCCCTCCCTCTCTCTTGCCACATATACACGGGAATCGGTTCCTTCTGCTATAACTGAGGCTTCCTTACATTTTTATTCCAAAAAGAGAGAGATGAACATCCTAATCTGGTTACACAGGGGGTGACTATTTGGACCCTCGCTTATTCTCTGTCCTTAGTTTCTTCTTTTCTGTTTTTTTTTTTTTCTTCCTACTTGAAAACATTTTAATCTGAAATGCAGAGGAAGAGTTGAAATTCAGAGCAGACATTTTTGTGAGCCTGGCAGTGAGTCTGGAGTCTCCGTGCAGGAGGCTGACAGCAGCGTCGGGAGAGCACCGAGTTCGAAGGCAGTGGCCCCCGGGTCTCTCATTTTACAGATGAGGAAACTGAGGCCCCTGAGGCAAGTGCTACCCAAAGCGAACCAGGTGGAGACCTTGGGCTTTTTTCCGTGTTTTTCTTTATTTGTGTCAGTCCCCCAAACGACCAAGTTTTCTGTCCCCGTAGAACATTCTGAACGAAAGCCAAGTGCAGACACGTCCTTTCCCCCTTGCTTTGTTCCTTCCTTCCCGCCCTCCCTCCCTCTCCTTCTTTCTTTCCTTTTTTTCCTTCTTCAACTCATTCGCTGTCTCTTGTTTTCCTTCTCTCTGTCAAGCAAACTTTCTGGTTTGTAGATCTCCCCCTCCTAAAGTTCGCAGTGCAGACCTTCCGGGTCCGCAGGGGCTGCTCACCGAGCAGGGCTTCGTGGAGACAGGTCGGCTGCTGGGGCAGAGGGGCGCGGTGCAGGGGGGCAAGTGCGGCCGCTCATCTCTGCCCTCGCTCGGGCCGGAGGACCTTCTGGCTGTAGGGCACCCTGCGGAGGCCCAGAAGGCTCGCTGGGTCAGAGGAAGAAAGGCAGACGGCGGCTCCCCTTGCCTGAGCCGCTGGGAAACTGGTGCGTCGCAATTGCACCTCTCGCGCACGAGATGGCACTCGTAAGCTTTAAAACAAGTGGGGACTCAGCGCAGTGATCCTGACACTCCGCTTCCCCCATCCGCACCTCCCGAGAGGCCGCAGGGGAGGTGGGAAGGGGGGAGTTTGGGGCCCCTTTGCTTTTGGCGCGGGGTTGGGGGGGCCACCGTGCTCTCCCCCTGGCGACCCCGGCTCCCAGGGACCAGCCGAGATGCTGCCGTCCAACCCGTGAATTGCCTGGAGGCCCGGTGCAGCTGGACTCTGGGCTTTGTTTCCTGCGTGGTGTCAAGAGCCGCTCCGACCCACCAAACAGCCCCACGCTGCTCGGGACAAATGGGCCGCAGCCCCGCTGCCAGCCCTGGTCTGAGGGGAGGTCCTGCCTTTGCTCACAGGACAGGTTCAGAGCTGTGCTGGCCAAGGGCAGGCCATAGGGAGGTCACTGGTGTCCGGAAAGTCCCGTGGCTCCCCTCCAGTGGGCTAGGACCAGAGCCCTTCTCTAGGAGGTGTCCAGGGCCCCAGGGGGGGAGGAGAGGACGGTCTCCTGCGTGGGGTCCCTCTCTAGGCCATGAATTGCCACCTGTCTGCCTGTGAGGCTCTGAGGACAGGGACCCAGCAGGGCCAGATGCCAGGTCAGCGATGGGTAAGTGCTGGGAGACAGAGAGGCAGTGGCATCGGACGGGCCCCTTGAAAGCCCAGGGGTGTTGGGAGTGGGGGAGGAAACCTGTCTTGGAGCCCAGCGTGACAGTCAGGCTGCCGGGTGTTGCACCAGCCAGCTGACAATGGGGCAGCGGAAGCAGCCCCTCTGGACCTCAGTTCAGCCGTCTGCATGAGGATGAGGATCAACTCATGTTTCCAGTTGTGGGTGGCACAATTTGAGGGGACGAGAACAGATGAGAAGATGCCAGAATTCAGAGCATGTGGAAAGCATAAGTACTATTTCTTGAAACATCTATTTTATCGTATCTGTGCACACACATACACACCCGGGAATGTGGGTGTGCACGTACATATGCGTATACATCAGGCCACGAGGTAGACAGTTCGAGGAGCCCCCACACCAGTGCTCTCTAGGACGGCAGGGCACAGTGCAACCAGCTGTGGCTTCAGAGCTCCGTGGATCGGGGCTCCCGTCCAGCTCCACCCCCCGTTTGCTGCTTAACCCGGCATATATTGCTTAACCTCTCTGAGGTCGCTGGTGTGGGGTGACGACAGCCCTTCTAAGACGCAGCTGGGTGGGGAAGGTGGAGACCGACTGGTGTCCACGCACCTTCCTCGCCTTTCCATCTCTGGTATTTTCTTCAACTTTCCAAGCCTTGCCTCACGAATCATTCTGATGTCTAGTCACTCTGGTACCCAGGCCCTTCTGCCAGGGCACAACAGACACCCATATAGAGTCAATTACTGGAAACTGAGGCCCATTGTAAACCTGCTTGTGTGGCTCTTGCAGAGCAAACAAGTGTGGTGGCTGAGGCTTTTGTCAGGGCAGGACTGTCCTGTCATTCTGTGGGGATCCCTGACTCACCTGGTGTTCTTAAAGGTCAAGTCCGCCTCTACATGCTTCCTACTGCCGAAGCGATTTTAACTTGACGGAAGCTTGCTTGTGGGTGCCGGCAGGAGAACGGGGGCAGGTGCTTTCACGTGGAAGGGTCCCTGAGCGCAGCGTGTCACAGGGAAGACTCCAGGGGTGTGAATAGGGCAGCGAGCTGGTGGGAGAGAGAAGAGTGGGTGGGGCCGAGTGGGTCCCGTCTGCTCTCCTTCCTGCTGAGTGTTAATTGCACCCTGCTCTGAAAGGTGGCATCGACCCCTTTTGTCATCACTCATTGATCACCTTGCCAAAGGTCTGTATTACTGGTTTGGACAGAAGTGTAGATGTTGTCTGATTTTTCATAAGCTGGTGTCTCTGGATGAGGCTCGGAAGAAGGCATAGCCGTGGAAAGCAGGTGGCACCTCCTCCCCGGTGACCTGCCTCTCAGGCTCACGCCCAGCCTGGGTGCTGAATCCCGGTGAGCTTATCTGGCCACTCCAGCCTTCTCCCTCCTGCGTCCCAGAATCCCAGGCAGCCTCCTGAGATTCCCAGCCCTTGTTGCCAGCCTGGGTTCCTGCTCTAAAGAGAACCTGGAACACACTGGGCACATCTGCGCCCCGAGTCTCAGTTTTCTCATCTGAAAAACAACAATTAATTCACAAAAGCTCTGGTTTGATGATTAGGATCCTGGCTTAGACTCCTCTAGCCCCTTTTCAGATCTAATGGAAAATTTTTAACCTTCAAGAATGTCATGCAATTATCTCTCTAGAGTTTCTCTATTAGTTTTATAATCAACTTCACTTGACCAACTAGGAATTGATATTCAGCCCAAATGCACTCTTGTCAAACTGTGTAATTTTACCTCCTGGTTCGACTACTTTGTTCTATGTTATTATAGATAACATTCAACCTGCATTGCCTTAATTGTGTTTGCAGAGCATTACTTCTCCAGAATACTGGAAGGTGTTTGCAGGCAAGTGGGAGGAGTGTTGTATAATCCAATATATTTGGGAAGTACAAGTCAAGTGCATTTGAACTGAATTCATGAGTGCGGACCTTCTCAGAGCCTTATCTCTGCAAAGAGCACCGGGTGGGGAGTTCAGAAGCCTGGACTCTCTGCCAGCTGTGCCTCTGCCCTGCTAAGGGATCATAAGTCCGCAGTGACTGCAGTGATAAGTGGTTACAGTACATCATGGTTGAGGTCCATGATTTTGGTTTCAGTTTCCACTTCTTCCTAACCAATCAATCGAGAGGAAATTCTTGGCTATTTACAATGTGTACGATACTTACCCGCATACTGGGAGTCCCAAGTATGTCAGACATGGCCTCTGCCCTCAGGCAGGTCAAAGCCTCCTTGGGCAGGCAGCGCATGGAGAGTTACCTAGTGATTCCGCGTAGTCTGCAGGAATCTATCACAGGATCGGTGAGAAGTCCAGAGGGTAGAGAGTGGTCTGGGCTGCTCATGGGGGTTTAATGGATGAAGGTGGGTCTCAGGTGGATATTTTAAGGCAATATTTGGGTAGATGGAGGAGATAAGGGAAGGTACTTTGAGTGGAGGAGGACCACGTGGGTGGAGGCAGAAGTGATGAGGGTAGGGGTGTCCCTGGCCTCACTCCATAATGGGAGGATGGGGACATCTCATCCAATGCTGCAAGTGGCAGCTCAGTTTTACCCAAACGGGCTTTCTCTTGCTATGCGGATTCTTGCTGTCTGTTCAACATCACTGCTCAGCTACCTCCTCCCACCTGAGTTGATTTCATTCATACTTTTCCAAAATAAGAGTTGCCCGTATTCTCCTTGCATGTATCTTGTGGTCCACTGTTATTTCTCCTTCACTTTCAGGGGTGAGAGGTGCGAAGGATGCAAGGCAGTCTCAGGACATCTCATTGTGAGACTGTCCTGGCTTGTCCTGAGGTCCGTAGGTGGGGACACTGGAAACACAATGTCCATACGTGGCTCAGGGAACCGATGTCAACACTGATGCTGTGAAACTGGAACTATAGAAGCGAATGCAATATAAAGAAAGAATCTGCAACAAGTGTAGTCTTTGGGCTACAGATATTCACATTAAGCAATTCTTTAAATTAATTAGCTCTTTGATTGGTTCCACTAATACATTTATTTGAGCGCCTTTCATGTGCTATGCATTCCTGATCTAGAGGGGAAAAGGCATGTCCTTGTTTTGGGGGTGCTCATGACCAGCTATGAAAGAAGACTGTGGTAGGCACATACGGTAGAACAACACACAACAAGTGTTCTGTTGAACGTGGTCTTCGTTATTGTGCCTCACTGCCAGGTGCATTGCATCCCTTATTTTCTTATTTCATTAGATGCTCCCAGCAATTCCTGTTAAGCTGGGGTAGTTGTCTGTGGTTATATCATTACGTGTTTTACAGTTGCAGTACTGACAAAGCAGGGTGAAGACCTCGGTCTGTGTGATCCCACGGTGTTTGCGCTCTTGACATCAGGGTCCCGAAGGTTCTGGACCACAGAGGAGGGTGATGCTAACTCAGTCTTCAGAGTGAGGAATAGCTTTATGGAAGAGGAAACATCTGAGCTGGCTCTTGAAGGCTGAGTAGGAGTTTTCAAGATGCGAGTTTGGGGCAGAGCTGGGAAAAGCATTTTTGGAACAAGGAAAAATGTGTGCAAAGTCCTCTGGTCAGGGAATAGGGGATTAGGGATCTGTGAGTGGTTAAGTGAAGTGGGTCCACAAGGGTGCTTGGGGTGGTCTGAAAGGAAGGAAGCCGAGGGCTGTATGGGTCTATTGTGAAGGGCCTTATATGTCAGGGTGAGGAGTTTGTATCTTACGCTGTTTACTACACAGATTTTAAACCAGAGGAGTTACATGAATTTCTCTCCTATTCTCCCCAGCTTTATTAAAACAAAGCACACGGTGTCATGCAGTTGCGGGTGGCACGTTTATCTGGGGGATCCATTCCCTTGACAGAATCACCCGTAAACCTTTCAACAGGCGATAGACAGCACGGCGTCTCCTGCCTCTCCTCCCCGCCACGGCAAGCCCACGCGCCCACAGCAGCGCATTTTCATCAGGCAGAGCTAACTCAAACCTCCACCGACTCCTCGAAAAGCCAAACAGGGAATCACCGTATGACCCAGCAATTCCACTCTCAGGCTATGCCCCCAAAGAATTGAAAGCAGACATTAAAACAAATATTTGTGCACAAATGTCTACCGCAGCACTATTCACAATAGTCTGAAAGTGGAAACAGCCCAAATATTCACCAACACATGAACGGATAAGTAAAGTGCAGGATGTCCCTACAATGAAACATTACGTGGCTGTAAAGAGGAATGAAGCACGGATACAGGCTACAGTGTGGATGAAACCTGAAAACAGTATGCTAGGTTAAAGAAGTCAGAAACCAAAGGCCACATATTGTATGACTGCGTTTATATGAAATGTCCAGAATAAGCAAATCCTTAGAGACAGAAATAGACCAGGGGTTGCCGAGGGCTGGGGCAGGGGGAAATGGAAGGCAGCTGCTGAGCAGGTGTGGGCTTTACTTAGGGGCAGTGAAAACGTTCGGAGTAGAGAGGAGGGCTGCACCGCACCGAGGAGGTAAGCACGCCGCTGCGCGGGGTGCTCCGACACGGTTCGTTTCATGCTGTGCGAATGTCACCTCAATGCAGACAATCCCCACTACAGCGTGCTCCCTGCAGGCACTGCCTAGCTCCTGGCAGCGGGGGCAGCGTGGCCCGCGGCCTCGGGGAGGGGCAGCGTGTGTTCATCGTCCCCGAGAGCCCAGTCCCCGTTCTTGCCTCAGAGACCACCCTGCAGGCCTCCTGGGAGGGAAGGATTCCTTACCGTGTCAAGTGGTCATTTCCAAGTCAACACATTCGACTCTGTAAATCACTTTCTTGAATGCAAGATAGTAAAGGGCAAAAGTGGTTCTTTTCCTATTCTTTTAATTGCCAGGATCAATAGGCACCATTGATTTGAATTGAGAAATAGTCTCCAGGTAACATTTAGGAATAATCGTTGAGATCGGCACATTCTGAGTGACTGTCTGCTGCCCTCCAAGGGGACAGCCTCTGGGGTTCTGGCCACCTCAGCAGGCGGGTGGCCAGGGTAAGTGGGACCCGTGTGGTGCTGTGTGATCACTGGGACAGGCCCCGGCTGCCCCTGCTCCTGGGAGGTCACAGTGGACAGTCCTGCCTTCGAACAAGCAGGTGAGCTTTCATGCCCCAAGACCATGCTGAGAGGCTGGGGCTCTGGCAGAGTCTGGGCAAAGCTCTCCGTCCCTGATGGTCCTGTGCCGGGGAGGAGTCTCTGAGCAGCGGTCAGTGCCCTGGGAGATCTGGGGCTGCCTGGGGTCTCCTGCCTGGGTCTGTCTGTCCCTCAGAAACTCAGCTGCAAGGTGGAGCTGAGGCCCTGTGCAGCTGTCAGCTGGGCTGAGCACCTTTTCTGACTGATGTTCCTGCCGCTGTTCCTGGGGACACTTGCCTTGGAAGGGACCTGACCCACACCCTGGGGCTCAGTTTTGGACATCAGGGTGGGTGGCATGAGGACGCCCCGTGCTCCTGGCAGTTCCCATTGAACACTCCCTGCCTGCGTCTTTCTGTTACCGTTGGGAGGAACAGCTGGTCTTGGAAGAGAAGACAGTTTCCGGCCCAATACTTGGGGAAGGATATTAAAGGGAGAAAAAAAAAATTCTGTTGACTCCACATATCCTATTTTAGTTAGACAGCTCATCAATAGGATTGGGGGACAGGATTGATCTTTTACTTATAATGCAGAACATTCAATGGATGGCAAAAATGCTTTTAAAAGGGGCCCATGGAACACTTTGAAAATATTAATTAGTGTGTTGAAGCATTCTGCATAGCATATCATAGTGAAACTGCTCCAGGGGTTGCTTGGAATGAATTATTAATAAGAATCCTTCTCTCCCCTGTGCTTCACACCCTGATTGTATGGGAGTTGGCATGGGTTGGGGTGTCTGTTAGATTCATTTACTGCTCATTTCATGTAAGTGGGAAGAGGGTTGTGTCATTGGGGTCACCCGTGTTTGGGGCTTATACGCCTGGAAAAGAAGACAAGCCCCAAAACACCAGAGACACACACTGGAGGGCGGAGGCAAAATGAAGGCAGCAATATCAGTGGCTTTGCTGGGTTAGGGGCTTTATATTTCAGTTGTAAACCAGATGGTAACTTTGGGTATGAGGATATGGTTTTCTAAGGATTCGAATCCAAAGGAGGGTGGCAAAGTTCAGGAAGCAGCAGCTTTGCAGAATAATCAGAGAAAATCCAGAGGCTTCTTTCCTCTGACCCCTACTTTCCTTGTATCACCAGCAGAAGAGATCTCAACTGTGTTCGCTGAGCGCCAGCGAGAGTTCACCGAAGCTTACCAAAATATCCCGACCCTTAAACAAGTGAGCGGTCAGACTGTAAGCTAAGAGCAAAGCCTGCTTTTTCCTGTTTTACTAACCATAGATTTGTAGAACTATAAACATATTAGTAAAGGCATTTTGCTTTAAAATTCTAAACTAACTCAATCAAGGATCATAGAAACATTTACAGTTGTGTGAAATTGAACAATGAGGATTGGAGGGTGGTTAATCTAGTTATTATGAGCATTCCTCGAGCTGGATATGAGCCAAAGCATGCATTCGCAGGAATGCCCGAGACACCTCCCAGCTTTTCTGCTTTTGTTCCTTCCCTCCCCCCATTCATTTCACACTGGGAATTTATGGACACCATAATTTTTTTTTCTTCAAAAATTATGTGTAGATATCTTAGATTGCTGGGAAAAAAGTCAAAAACTATTTCTGCAATGATTGAGATTTTCTACATTATGGGAATGTAGGTAATCAGATGAAATAGTAAATTTTCCCCTTTAATTTCATGGGTGTCTACTGTTTTCAGGATATAAAAGAAATGGCCTTTCCAGTTTAAAAATGAGTTAGTAGACTGGACTTCTTTGTTTAATAGGTTTTACAGGGATAACTCTGGCCTACCGGGCCATACAAATGTGTATCTGCCCCAAAAGTTTGAATGTCATATTGGACTCCTTTGTTTTCCCTTCCAGGGAAAACCATAGGCTGGAAGATTAACTGGAATTTTCGTGTTGACAACTCGTGCACTTGTGAAAGGAGCAGGTCGCTGGCAGTGGATGGCGCTGGGAGGGAGGGACGCCAATCGCTGTGCAAGTCTCTGAAACAGCCCAGCAACGCCTCCGCTTTTTATGAAGTTTAGAGCATGACAAATCTTCCCGAGGAAACCGCCCTCGCACACTTGCGCACGTTGTTGGCGCCGCATCCTCTTGAGTGGGTCCCGTAGCCAACTGATTAATATTTTAAGCATGTAGACGACCTCCAGACCTTCCGAGGCAAATTTCTCTCTCTCTCTCTCTTTTCCCATGTCTTTCCCTCTTGGAAAAAAACAAAAAACAAAAAGCCAAAAAACCCACAACAACTATTCCCAGCAAAAGATCTCTATAAAATTTCACATTCCTGGTGCAATATGATTATTTCATTCCCTTCATTTCATCAGAATTAAGCCCACATTTAAAAGAAAAAAATTAGCTCTGCAAACAGTTAAAACAATATTTGCCCTATTCCCGGTGGCGTTGGTAAGATTTCTGCTGTTTGGAGAGCGTGACACGGCGGCCAGTGGGCAGAACCCGCTGTGGGTGCGGGAGAGACGGACCCGCCATCCGCACCACGGCCCTCGCCCCGCACACGACAAAGGGCTCTGCAGTGTCCTGGGTCTTGGAGGGACCTGCTGGTAACTTGAACTTTTATTTTTATTTATTGTTTGGTGATGATTTAAATACCCTCGCCGGCAAATCACAAACAGAAAGAAGCTCACATTTGGCTTTTGTTATCAGCTAAGAGAATTAAGGGCATTTTTTTCCTTGACTTTTTTTTTTTTTTAACAGCCCCAGTGCCTTGGCCGGCTTCCAGCTCAGGTAATTACATTCTGTCTTCCTAAATTCCCTGGTAGCTGCAGCCGGGCTAGCTGCTCTCCTCGCCCTCCCGGAGGCCGCGAGCGGGCGCCTGGCATGGAACCGGGTGGCATTCCCGTAGCGGGTCCCAAGGTGTGCTGCTGGAAGTCGCGCGCGGGGCTGGGGTGCAAATGCAAGTGGCGTCAGTTATTGCTTTTTGCCATCAGCAGCTGCCAACACGAAACTGCATCCGAGTGACATTTTAAATCCAGGGCGTTAGGATGATTAGGTACGCGGTTCGTTTTGTTCACCTTTAGACCCACCGGGTGAGGGAAGACAGGTGGGAGAGAGAGGAAGGACAGCGCATCCTACAGCGGGAAGGGTCCCTTTTCCAACGCGTCATTTTCCACAAAATGGAGCTTTTTTGTTTTCCCTCCTTTTGCTTTTTTTCTGTCTCCTGATTAAAATTAAGGAGGATTGTTGAACTTTGTGGTTTCGTTTTTGCTTTTTAAGGATGAATGAAAGTGGGAGTGTTTTCCACTTGTAGAAATAAAATTTCATCCCTTTTTTAAAAAAAAGTCTGGGATTCAATACATTTTGAGTGAATTCTTCAAATACGTCTTAAGTACCTACCATGTACCAAACCTCACTAGAGGGTTATTTTGGCCACATGAGCATTTATTAACTTTAACTTTTTCATTCATATTTATTTTAATTGTGATTACCAATATGTTTTTTCAAAAAACAATGAAAATAATTTCTATAAAATAGCACCTGTATTGATAACCAAAGTATGAAATAACCTGCTTATGTTTTTGTGATATATAATAATGCCTAGGTAGAGAGCTGATTTGAGTGAAAAATGTGTTTCTCAAGATTGAAATCAATATTCACCACAAAATAGAATTTAGGATATATACTGAAAGGCAAAAAAGAAATTCTGATGTGTAAAAATCACTTTCATTTTAAAGATGAACATGAAAGTAAAGTGATCTTTTTTCTAGTTAACATTAGAGATTTAGGAAACTGCTACCATTGTCAGTTCTGTTCGTTGCATAATTCCTACCAAATAAGCACGTGGAGGTTTAATAAATGACGTTTCTGAAAGAGATCGGATTTGGTGCCCTGGGCATCTACGTAACTTCCAGTTTATCTAGTCTGAGTTCTTTCCATATACCTGACAGTAGGCAGATCTTCCCAGCACCTTTGATTTTTATTTTCTGTGAGCTTTAATTTTCCCAGCTCTGTATTCTCCCACCACCAGGTGCCATATGTCAAAGGCACTATCGGTTTATGTGGAGTGACCAAAGCCACGCGGAGGAAAGTGAGGACCATGCCTGGCATTAGTTCTTATCCTCCTGTGTTTAGATACAATTGCCCCTTTACTTCCCCATAGAATCGGTCTTTACAAAGCATAGAGTCGCAGCACATACTAAACCACAACTCGCTCGAGGCCTCTCATTGGGGCCTGTAACTCTAGTGAATTGCATTTTTTCCTAATTACAGGAAAAACAGCAAATTGGCAAACATCAGGAAGTGGGTACACCCCCTCTGGTTTACAAGGAAGAGTGTAGGGTGACTTTACAGCTCAGGAATTCAGGGAAATAAATTTACGGTTAGAAAAATTCATGTTCTTAATGTGATGAAGGTCCTTTAACTTTTAACACGCTTCTCCAGTTAAGCTGAGCAGGACTCACACGGAAACGGCTGTCTACAGCTGCCGCAGATTGATTTATCCCCAGATGATAGTCAGAGCTGCAGACCAAATTGTTGGAAAGCAACAGTTCTTCAATTTCAGAGTTTGGGGCTGTCTATATGTTGTTTATGCATATGCCCCTTGTGTATGTGAGCAGAGATTTGTGGTGGCCTAACTTTTCCGGGCAATCAGAGTAATTCTCCTCCAGCCCAGCGGCCCTGCACTGCCGACAGTCACTCCCGCCATCACTACTGAGGGAGTGTCTCTGAACACCCTCCACACCGGACTCCGCTGCTCACGTCAGCTCCTTCCTTGGCATTTGTGAGGTCCTTCAGAATCGAGTGACCTGTGTGAGAAATCGTAGAATCAATGTCTGTGGCAATGCTAATTTGTGTTTGGAAAGTTGTATTTTGAGGATCTGCTGCGATTGTCTGCACTGTGAGAGGGTGGATTTGCCCCATGTGAGTTGCGTTCCTGGATGGCAGAGGCATCGGCCCCACCCCGACATTGCTCTTGCCCCACTGGGCTTCCCTGTCCATCTCTCCGCTCTGGGAGCTGAGTAAGACACCAGTTAGCGTGCAGATGCATTCCTCATTCAGTAACTATTTCCTGAGCACCTACTATGTGCAAAGCAGGGTGGATAAAAAACAGTCACGGCCCCTGCCTCCTCAAGATTTATCGTAGATTGAGAGAGAGAGAGAATATAAAACAAATGCATAAATAAGTACCCGTTGCGATAGGCATACCAACAGAAAAACTACAAGGAGGTGAGGAGAGAAAACAGGGTCACCTCCCGTAGGGGGCTCCTTTGAGGGGGCAACAGGAAAATGAAGGCGTTTAGCCCCCCGCCCTCTCTGCTAGTTCTCCGGGGCAGCAGCAGGCGTCTTGTGCAGGCACCGTCAACGGGGCGGATCACAGGCTGCCAGCATGCCGCTGGGCGCGGTGCAGCCCGCACTGAAGCCTGCCCCCTTCCCAGGCCAGCGGTGGCCCGCTGGGCTCTCCCCTGCCCTGGGAGAGGACTGGTCACCTGCAGCTGGGCGCCATTTGGGGGCACCGGACTTCGTGTTGAGCTGTGCCTCCCCCAGACCCCTCTGCACCTGATGCTGTCGCGCATGGTCCCCGGTTCCCACGCTCGGGGCAGGTGGAGACTCACTTCTCTCCTCGGTCTCTGCCCACTTTCTCCAGCCCCGTGTGACAGCCGCAGCCCAGATGTCTGAGTCTGGCCTTTCGTGGGCTGCCGGGATTGGAAGCAGGGAAGTCTAAAATGTTTTCATTTTTTATATAGCTTTCTCCTAGAGAAAATACAAATATATTCAAAATAAAAATAAAACCGCACAGCAAATATATTAACTTGCTTTAAAAATAACTAAATTTTATCAATTTTTTGTTCCTTTTAATGAAATTAAGATATAAAAATTTAAGATAAAAAACCCAGAGACATAGACAAGAATTACATATGCCTGAGGAACAAGAAGACTCTGTCATGGGTGACTATTTTGTTTTTATTCCAGAAATGTTTATTGAGCACACGCTACAAGACAGGCACTGTTACGGCTCTCTCTCCCTCTGTCCCTCCCTCTTCTCTCCTCCGCTTTCATCCCTCACCCCCCCCAACCCCCAACGTCTGTTTCTCCCCAAGCCTTTGCAGAGAACCTGCCTCGTCCTGGTGAGGTGCTGCCAGGCCCTGGTGATGCGCTGATGATGGAGACGTGGTCCCTCCATCTTCATGAAGCACAAAACCTAGCTCGTGAGACAGCTGTGCACCCGCCGGCCTCTGGGATGAAGGCTCGCCAACACACACCTGTGCACAGGTGAGCCGCTGGTGTGACTTTCCTTGGGGGATGCAGAGGAAGGGGCCATCTGGGAACCTCTCCAGCAGCGGTGAGTTCTGATTTAGGCCTAGGAGACCGAGTGGGATTTTATAGCAGGAAAACTGGGGAGAGGGCACCCCAGCCAAGCACATGCTATGAGCAAACGCAGAAGAGGGATGGGGTCTGGGATGACCGGGGAGTGGTAAACCTCTGCCCGGGCTCTCCGGGGCCATCTGTGGGCAGCCCTGACTGCTGACTGTTTCCAGAGCCTCCCTAGAGCCTTCGACGCTCTCCAGACAAGGCTGGAAAGATGGCTGTGGGCTGAGCTGGATTGGGGAGGGCCCCAGGGCCGTGTGGGGGACATGGCTTCATTTATTTAACTCTAACTTTATTTATCCTTAAGACCTGAGACAAAAGCAGGGAGTAGGAAACAGGGAGTCATTAGGACTCTGTGAAGAGGGTTCCAGAAGATAGCATTGATTTAGGGACACAGTTGACATTAAAAAAAGGGAGGGGCAAAATTGGGCCAAGGACTCTGTCTCTGCACACACACAGACACTCGGGGAAGGGACAGCCCATGAGCTAGGGTTGCGAGCAGGGGCCCACTCTGTTTGTTGCACTGCCTGTCCCTGCCTGGCGCCCGCAGTGCAGCCATGCAACCACACTGCCCTCGGACGGTCACAGACACTGAGTGCCGGACACTGTGCACAAAGAGACGCAAGGTCCACTCGATGTACCCCAAGCCCGCAGTCTGGTCGTGGGGAGGACGATTCCCGGGGGTGGTGGCACGGCCTCCTCAGCTCTGTGCTTCCTGGTCTCTGACCTGCCTCACGCGGTCGCACCGCCTCCTTCTCGCTGGCACCTCTTGCAACAGCCACATGAGCCTTGCGGCTTTATTCGCCCTGGATTTATCTTGCACAGTCACGCGTCGCTTAACGATGGGAAGCGTCTGAGAAATGCGTCCTTAGGCAACTCCAGCGCTGCGCGAACATCACAGAGCACACTTCCACACACCTGATGGCACAGTCTGCCGCACTCCTCGGCCGCGTGGGGTGGCCTGTCGCTCCTGGGCCGCGCGCCTGCGCGGCGTGTGACGGGGCTCAACACTGCAGGCAGCTGGAACACGATGGCGGGTATTCGTGTAAACATATCGAAACACGGGAAAGGCACGGTGACATACCACATGAAGGATGAGAAATGGGACACTTGTAGAGGGCATGGCCACGAATGGAGCTCGCGGGGTTGGACGTCGCTCTGGGCGCGTCGGCGCGTGAGCGGCCAGAGTGAGGAGGCCGGATGCTGCGGTGCGCTGCTGCGCACTGTAAACACTGGGTACTTCGAGGACACTAAGCGCATAAATATATTTTTTATTCAATAATAAATGAACTTTAGCTCGCTGTAACTCTATTACTTTATAAACTTTTCAATTTTTAAAAATTTTTGACTCTTCTGTAATAACGCTTAGCTTAAAGCACAAACACACCGTACAGCTGTGCAAAACCATTTTCTTTCTTTACATCCTGACTCTATAAGCTTTTATCTATTTTTAAATTTTTTTAAACTTTTTAAACTTTTCTGTTAAAAACTGAGACACAAGCACACACACTAGCCTAGGCCTGCACAGGGTCGGGACCATCAGTGTCACTGTCCTCCACCTCCGCATCTTGTCCCACTGGAAGGTCTTCGGGGCAGTGACACGCAGGGAGCTGTCACCTCCTGTGATAGCAATGCCTTCTTCTGGAATGCCTGCCTCATGCTGCTTTACACTTAACTTCTTAAAATAAGTAGGTGGAGTACACTCTTAAATTATGAGAAAAAGTGTAGTACAGTAAATACATAAACTAGTGACAGTTGTTTGTTACCCTTTTTAAGCAGTATGTACTGTAAATCACTGCATGCCCTAGGATTCTATACGACTGGTGGTGCGGTGGGTTTATGCCAGCGTCACCACAAACAGGGAGTAATGCGTGTCCTACAACGTTAAGACGGCTATGACGTCACTCAACAGGAATTTTTCAGCTCCATCAGAATCTCATGGGGCCACTGTTGTATAAATATACGCTGTGTGTTGTTGATTGAAACATCTTTATGGGGCTCGTGGTTGTAGCTGGGGCTGCCGGGTCACACCCGGTTAGCACAAAGCCTGAGTCAGTCCCGACCCATCCATTCACCAGCTTATTCTTCAACACTCAGTCAGGACAACCGCAGAGAAGGTCTAGACCCTGCTGCTAGGACATGGCAGCGGCAGCAGCACTCCCACCCAGAGCGGCGTGGCTCCGCGAATCTCGGGAAAGCGGGCTCTGTGTCACGAGGTCCCCCATTCTGCAGGCCTGCAGACAGTGACCGGGCTCTCTTACTTTCTCACACAACCAGACTTGGTGATCTCCATGAAGGTCTCCTTCCCTACCCTGAACCACACTCCAGTTTGGATAATTTTTAACCTCAAAGTGGGTTCAATCAATCAAACGACAGATTCATCAAACTTCACACTTTTACCCAACGTCTTCTGGTTCCAGATGCCGTGAGTGCTGCAGAGTCGTTGGGCCTCCTCTCACCTGGCTGACGACAAGCAGGACAGACAGGCACACATCGGCGGATGTCTCCTGAGTGCCGCTCTGTGCGCACCAGGTGCACGAAGAGGTGGGGTGAGTGGGTGCATCACACACTCTGTGCTCCGGAGGAAGGGACGAGCCTGACCTATGCCTGCTGAGATTGGTGCGTAATTCTAGGTGCCGGGGGCGCGGGGTGGTGGTGAGACCGCAGGTGTGTGGAGATGAGGGCTTGAGCCTGGCTTTCTAGAATGGGCAGGACGGGGGTAGACTGAGAGAGAGGAGAGGCGGCCCTCCAAGGTGGGGGAGCCCAGGACAGAGGGTAGATCGGCTCTTCTCAAACAAGGGTTCACCTTGGGGGGACAACAAGGACAGGTCGACTGGGGCAGCCGTGTGACCAGCTCTAGATGCTGGCTGTGGAGCCTCTGCAGGCTTCTCAGCAGGGCGGGGCTCTGGGGAAAGAACAGGTGGGAAGACAGAGGGGTCCAGAAGCCTCTTTGCCTGCAGGTGGTACCTTCCTGGGCTGGGGGAACAAAGCCCTTTGGGAACAATCATGCCCTGCTCTCTGATGTCTGCCTAGTTGGGGACAGGGACCTGCTGACAGCAGGTGGCTCTTCTGCCTGGTGAGCTAGGCAAGGGTGATCATGTCCTTTCAGGAGCCCGAGGGTCAGCTGGGCTCGTGCTTGTGCCATTCTGGTGTGTGCCGGGATGGCCCCGAATGGGAGCTGGGTGGCTGGCTTGCATCCGTCCTGGGGGTCTGTTGGTGCAGGTCAATCCCCATCATTGGATGTCTACTCTGTGGCTGACCCCAGGGGGCCCTGAAGAGTTGGAGCAAAAGAAACCTGCCCCTGGCCCAGGACCCCAGCCTGGTGATCACTGCAGCAAGGGTGGTGGGCACTGGACAGGGGTGGGCACAGGGTGAGCTACCTCAGGGTCCCTGCCTTGTCCTGTAGATGGGGGCTGGGCCACAGGACCACATTGCCACAAGTTTGTCAAAGCACCGCTTGGCTCTTGGAGAAGAGGTGGCTGACATGAAGAGCACTGAGATAAAGTGAGTGGTTTCTGATTGTTTCCTTCAAAGCAGCTCAGGGTGGTTGACTTCTGAAGAGCTCAGGCACCTGGCCATGGGGCCTGGGTGCGTATTGGAATGCCTGTGTGCCAGGAAGAGGATCCCACACAGGAGCTGAGCATCAGTTCACTTGCGGGAACCAACATAAGGTGTCAATGACCAAGACATGCACTTGTCCCTTCATCCTCCTTGCCACTCAGAGGAGCCCCTTGCAGGGCAGGGAACAGAAGGGTGGCTGTGCAGGTGGGAACAGGTGGGGAGCTTGAGAGCACACTGGCCTCCTGGCCATTCCCCCGGGTCGCTGGGCCTTCTACTACTCCAGGGCTCTTGGTAGCCCATGGGGACGGGGAGAAGAGAAGAAAAAGTGAGATTCATGGGAGCATTAGCTGGTCAGGAGGCCCAGAAAAAAATCAAAACAATCAGAGTTTACCTAGGAAAAGGAGGCATGAAAAAGAGATCATGCTGGACTGACCTTCAAGTCAGACTGACCTTCAAGATAAATAATCATGTAGCAAGGCTTGCAACCTGGACGAAATCCAAGCAAGAAGGAACAACTTGATTGGGCGGGATCCGTGGGAAGAACATGCCCACTTCAGGCTGAGTCGCATTCACGTTGCATTTCGAGAGCTGTGCGTGACAAGAGAGGCTCAAATCAATGCACTCGGCCTGATGCACTGTGGTCCTCGAGACTGTGAAGTGTTTGAAAATAGGGACGCAGTCCCTGGCTGCAGGAGCAGAAATGACCCAGCAGAGAGGAGACCTGCTTACCTGGTAATCTTCAAAGTTAGCCATCCGTGGTTTGGTCTGTGAGCATGTCCATTTTCAACGTATTCTAAATTTCCCGAATCCACTCAAGTTTACTATTATTATTACTATTATTATTTTTACCCGGTAGCATGGTAACAAATGCCTGTATCCTGGACACCTGGGGGGCATCAAATCGATTCTGAAAGACTCTGGAGCACAGCATCGTCCTTCCGAATGTGGGCCATTAGGTCGGCAGCACCCACTTCCCCCCAGCCCACCACCCTCAATTAGAATTTAACTTGTTTTTGAAAATACCAAAAATTACCAGACTACTCCAGCTTGGGTATAATAGTGTGAGGTTTGCACACTCGCAGCTGAAGCGATAAATGTAAAATAAAGGAAACATTTTGCACATGCAGCACGTGCACTAAGTACAAGGACATTCCCTGGTGCTGGAGTTTTCTCTGCTTTGCCAGATGTCATGCTTCCCTTGGAAAGGGCGAACTAATTCCCGGGTTGTGCCAACACTTTTCCTCCACACAGCCACACCCTCTCCCCAAAAGTCTTTGGCGGGATGTGGGCGACGCGGGGGTCCCTGCAGGAAACGAACATCTGAGCCTGTTTCCGGCATCTCAATCGAAGTCTCCGGAAGAGCCCTCCGCTCGCTCTGGGACGTACAGGAAGCTCTCTCGGAGCTGCCGGGCGCTCGGGCAAACGCGAAGTAGCTCTCACTGGAAGGTGTGCTCACCCTTCCAACAGGCCCTGTGTACAGCGATGAAGTGTCCCCAGAAAAGCTTGCCCGGCTCGTGGGCCCTGGGTGTCTCCTGGCACCGGTTGGCGGAGCTCTTGAGGATGTATTGAAGCTGCTCTGGCGTCCCGCAGACCATCCTTGTCCCGTCCCCGGCCCACCTCCCACTCTCGTCTCTGCCCCCTGCCGGTCGGGGTAAGGCCACGCAGGTGCGCCCGGGCGCGCCCCCGGGGACCCCCGCGGCCCAGCAGCCACACCCCAGGCCTTGCGCGCGCCAGGCGCCTGCCTTCGCTTTGGCGGTCGCGGTCGCAGACGGGGAGCGCGCGTTTCCTTCGGCTAATTAGAAGCGGGAGTCGGTGGAGCCCCCGCCCGCCGGCAGCTCCGCCCGTCCGCCCGCCCGGGGCGCCCTCCCCGCCGCCCGCCGGCCCTTTGATCGCCCGCGGCCCGCGGCCCGCAGCCCACGCCGCGCCGGGCAGGTGGCGCACGGGTCCCCGGCCGCGGCGCGCTCCCCGCCACGCCGCACATCAAGGCCCGGCCGGCCGGCGGGCGCCTTCATTAGCAGGCTGAAATTATAATATTATGTTAAAGAACAAAGCTGCTCCCCGGAAAAATATGTGCTGCATATCTGACAAAGATAAATTGGATTATTCAAAATATTCTTGATGAAATGTTACATTTTGCAACTAATTATCAATCTGTTTTATCTGCAGACCAGCTGGGCATTTTTGTGCATGCAAGACCTGCCTTTGCAATGATCTTAAGATGTCACTGTAGCGTTTACATCTTTTATTTCAAGATTTAAATAACTAGGAAGTAGCTAATGTAATTCACTGCTGAGAAGAAAAGCGAGCTCCTTGATTCTTTTCCAAAGTGATCTCCTCCTAATGAACTTCTTTGGACTGTGAGTAATGAGGCTTTATTCAAATAATGTTTAAGGAATGCTCTGTCAGTGTAATTTCTAAAAAAGGGACCAATGTTTAATACATTTAAAACATCTCTATTCGTGGCACATTAGCTCAGGCAAGTCTACAATAGCACTTGGCAGTAGAACTCTGTGTGGCTCTTTCGGAGGAGGGAGCCCTGAATTTGGCCTGGGCCATGCCCTCTTAGTGCCCCGTGAAGCACAGAGCTTGGCCCGCCTTTTTATCTGGTATTTCCTAAAGCTGCTGTGTTTAAGATACTCTGGGTTGATGCAAACCCTCACCCTGGAGGAGATTCAGCATTCTGCTCTTGTCTCCCGTCAAAATTTCTCTCCGCTCTATCTTGGGGTTTGTGTCAATATGGTTTTCTTGTTTTGTGAGCATTACCTGGTTTGTGACAGCAGAAAAATGGAATCAGACATATTCTGAGTTCCTCACACTTTCCTGGGGGCACGGTCGTGGCGGCTAGAAAACGAACTCCATCTCTGCCCGTAGAACAGTCAACCCCCTTGCTTCATGTGACAGCTGCATTCTCCATTTACATCAGGGAGAAAGACTGCCCGTTATTGTGTACAAACACACACAGAAGGGCATTCCAACTTGCTCTTCACGTTGTGACAGCTCAGGGACAAATAGAAGAATATTCCCCATTTGTTTAGCCATCTTTGCCTTCTCAGTCCCTGTGGACACTCTCGATCATGCTAGAAGGAACGGGCCAAGCTTGGCTTCAACCCCATTGTACAGATTAGGTCGCTGAGGCTCAAGGACGATGACATGACTTGTTCTGGGATGCTCTGCCAGCTCGGGGAGGGGCAGGACCCCGGGCTTTTCCACGCCCATCACCCACACACGTTCTGAGTGCTCCCCTACTCGGAGGGTGCAAAGTGGAGTTATAATTGACGGGAGGAATTGTGGGGAACCTGTCAGGACATGGATTTCCCTTCTCAGTTGAGAGGTCTTCAAAGTGGCAGCAAGAGAGCATGCCAGGGAACATCAAGCAGCCATTTCCCATTGAAGGTGACAGAACGTGCATTCTTCTTGCTTTTCTAATTGATATCATTGTGACTGCTTTCCCATAAAATTATCCCCAGACAGGGTCTTAGGGCTGTCACCAAGCCATTTGAAATTTTGCACGAAGCACTTCTATGTGTGCCTTTCTCTAGCTACCTATATTACTTTTTTCCCTCCTTATTTGGCTTGGTTGGAAAATGTCTTTTGTTCAGATTGAAAAAGAAGATTATAACTGATTTAATTCTCTGCCTGATTTGACCCCTGGGTATTCTATTTTGGTATTCTTATATTAATGAGCAAATTATATTGCTCAAATATAATGATTTTAGAGAAACACTAACTGGACTTTCCTAAAACTGTGCTCTTTGATGAGAGTCTGATCTTCTGTTTTTAAAGTGCTAGTTCCCTGCCCAGATGTTTCTTTGGTGGAAATTCACAGCTGTCCCAACCTGGAGGTGCTGGGGCCTCTTGGAGCTCAGAGGAGACCCCTCTGGTCCTTGGCTTTTCCCAGTTGGCCTCCTGGGTCTTTTGCCAGAGTGACTTTTGGGATCTTACCAGATGATGACAAAAACTCTGCATAGAGAGTGAAATCTGTCACGGAGATCACAACTTACAGAGTACCAAATATTGAGTCCTGTGTTTTTTTTTTTAATAATTATTTCTAATATGAAAATCAGTTCATTTATATTTTAGAAGGTATAAAATAGTTTTTATTTTCTTTTCTATAGAAGATTTAGAGTGCATGTGTGTGTATAAATTATTTAACCGACTTAACAGTGTGTGGTACAAAAAGACATTCGAAGTCTCCTAAATAATGTGCTGTACCTCGCTTGTCTACCCAGAGAATGCTAGTGTATCTGGGTCCACAACAGTATTTTGAAACATTCTTTAAATGTTCCAGAACAGGGGCTGGCAAACATTTTCTGTAAAGAGCCAGGTAATAAGTTTTTTAGACTTGCAAGCTATTCTGTCTCTGTTGCAACTACTTAATTCTTGTAGGAGAGAGAGACAGCCATAGACATGTGTAAATGAATGGGCTGTGTTCCAATAAAGCTTTATTTGTAAGCTCTGAAATTTGCATTTCAAATAATTTTCATGTAGCAGGAAATATTATTCTTCTTTTGATTTTTTAAAACCGTTTAAAAATGTAATAACCCTTTTTAGTTTTTGGGCTGTGCAAAAACAGACACTGCCTGGATTTGGCCCATGGGCTGTAGCTTGCCCTGTCTGCTTTAGGGTTTAGCACACATCGACTGAGCTGTTCTCAATTCTCTTGCCACTCTTGTTGGAGTGATCCTTTTTTGTGGATTTGTATCTTCTTATATAATATTAGGTTTTCTGTTGTTGCTTAACAAATTACTACGGATATAGTGGCTTCAAATAACACCTATTTATTATCTTGCAGTTTAATAGGTCACAAGTCCAGTGGTCTCAGCTGGATACTTTGCACCCTCTCACGAGGCTGAAATCAAGGTGTCGGCCAGGCTGGGCTCTTCTTTAGGGAAGAGTCTGCTTCTGAGCTCATCCTAGTTGTCTGCAGAATTCAGTTCCTTGCAGTCGAAGGACCGAGCTCCGTTTCCTTGCTGGCTGTTGGTTGGGGCTGCGCTCAGCTTCTAGATGCCATCCACATCCCTTGACATGTGGCCCCTCCATGCCCAGGACAGCAGGGCTGCCCCCATCCTACTCCCAGCTGCAACCTCTCTGGCTTCCTCTTCTACTGCCTGTGGCTGCTGTTGAAGGGCTTGTCTGATTAGATCAGGCTCATTCAGATAATCTCTCTATATTAAGGTCAGCTGATCAGTGAACAGAATCCTATCTGCAAAGTCTCCTTTGCCCTGTGACGTGACAGAATCTCCAGTTCCATACCTCGTTGTATTCACGGTGTCCCCACACTCAAAGGGGAGGGGCTGGAGAGGGGTGAGGTCATTTGCAATTCTGCCTAGCTCAGGCTGCACAAGGCCATTATCTGTTAGGACAATTCAATTTAGAAGTTTAAATTATATGGCTTCAGCCAGTGAAGAAACCCTAACAAGTTAAATTCAGTGAATTCTGCATCAGAAAGGAATCTGGACCAACGTCCCTATGTAGCTCCTGGGATGGACTGTGGTTAGGTGGGGACGAGGGGCACACTGAGGAACAGAACTGACGGGCGGTAGAGGTGGATCCTTTCCCTGGACTTGGTCCCAGCTCACAAGTCTTGGAAGAGACTCCACGCTGCAAAGCCTTCAGAAGCAACTTAACCCTGAGGAGTTTTTCTATAAAACCACACACGTTCTCTCTTTTTCTCTCTCTCATGCACACATACTTGTCCATTCCGCACATATTTACTGAGTCCCTGCTCTGTGCCAGGCTGGTGCCAGACCCTGGAAGGGTGAAAGTGAAGGTCACGGCCAACGGGGCAGTGCATTGGCTTCCTATGGCTGTGGTGACAAACTGGCACAAACTGAGATGGCTTAAAGCAACAGAAATGTATTTTCTCATGTATCTGGAGGCTGGAAGTCTGGGATTAAGGTTTCTGCAGGTGTGTGTTCTCTCTGCAGCCTCTGGCGGCGAGTCTGTCCTGGGCTTGTTTCTGGGGGCGCCGGCGTGCCCTGGCGTTCCTCGCTGTGCAGCGGCATCACTCGGTCTCCCGCTTGCCCTGGCTTTCTCTCCGTGCGTGTCTCTGTATCCACATCTCCTTCCCGTTACATGGACCCCAGGCATTGAATGAGGCCCCCCAACCTAGTACGACCTCATCTTAACTTGGTCACTCCACACAGACTCATGTATTTGCAAACACAGTCACCAGGGGCTGGAACTTGGACTTAGCTTTCTGGGAACATAACTCAGCCCACAGCAGACAGACAGTGGAGCAAGCAGACTGTTCAAATCGCTACCCAGATGTCAGCTGTTCCTTCCTTGTGGGGCTCTAGTCCCTGCTTTTTCCTTGTAGCAAAACCCAGACATTTACTGCTGCTTCAAGGTCTCCAGAACGATCCATCCGCACACAGGCTCTGGGAAATGACACAGATGTTACCGACGGTTTCACCTGGGTTTCCTTTGCTCACCTCATGGGAACAACTTTGCAGCCCCCAAGCCCTGAGTGCCACATTATGCTCAGGGCTCCTCTCTGGACCTCCTGCATGTACTGCCCCTCCTCCTTCGGTGGGGTTTCCCTTGGGGATCTGGGTTCCTCTCTCCGTAATCATAATCAGTACAGTTCAGCTCTGCTGAGCCCCCGGCCTAAGGCAGGGCCTGGCAGCCTCACAAACATTTGTCCCAGGAGCTTGCTCTTTGCAGGTCTCACCTGTGCACCCCAAGCAACTTAGCAGCATGTTCCTTCCGTAGACGTAGAGTGCTGTCCCTAAGAGGAACTTGGGTGAGTAAGGTGGGCCCATGTGGCAGGACAGAGCCAGGGAATGAGTGTGAGGAGCCCTTCTGAGGGGCTGAGACCTGGGGGGCCACCTGCCCTTCTGCAGGCTCTGAAGTCAGGATATGTCAGAGCCTGGGGGTGTCCTGGGAGAAGCAGGGCCAGGCAGGTGAGTGCTGCCACCTTGCTTCAGGCTGAGACTCAGCCACAGGCAAGAGGCGGGGCATCTACACACCAGGGCAGGGCACCTGGGTGGGCTTGTGGCCCCAGGGGAGGGGGAAAGAGCTGTGGCCTGGCTCTGACCAGGGACTCTGGCCAAGGTGATTCTGTTTGCCTGGGTGCTTCTAAATCCTTCCCCATGTTCTTCACCACAACCTTGATCCTAAATTGTGCTGCGTTTGCTGTCCTTTGGAATTCAACTTTTTTTGAGCCTTGGCCCTATCTTAGTCCATTTTGGCTTCTATAAAAAAGTATCATAAACTGGTGGATTGTAAACAACAGAAATTTATTTCTCACAGTTCTGGAGGCTGGGAAGTCCAAGTTCAAGGCACCAGCAGGTTCCGTATCTGATGAGGGGCTGCGTCCTGGTGCGTAGACGGCCCCTTCTCATTGCACCCTCACCTGGCGGCGGGACTGGCTGGCTCTCCTCAGCTCGCTGCAGAAGGGCACTGATCCCACTTAGGAAGGCTCTACCCTCACAACTTCATCACTTCCCGAAAGGTCTCACTTCCTAATACCATCCCCTGGAGTTAGCATTTCAACGTGTGAATTTTGGAGGGACATAAACGTCAGACCACAGTAGATCCCCGCGTGTGCAGCCTGTCTCAGGATGTGGGATCCCCAGAGTGGAGGGGTAGGGAGGATGTTCCGGCTGAAAGTTTTGGTTTCTAGGAGTCTCAGCTGAAGGGCACGTTCTGCAGGGACCTGCTTTCTACCTGTAGTCTCATGAGTGGAGGCCCCAAGAGGGCAGGGCCAGGTTCTGGCAGTCTGAGCCCTGGCCAAGTGCAGGGTTGAGCCCCAGCCAATGCTGTCCCAGTGGGTGACTGAGTGGCCAATAGTGGATGTCCTTTGGGCTGTTAGGGGAGGGACCATCCTGAGACATGCAGCCCAGGGCTTGGCCTCTGGTTTTCTGCTTGGCTCTACCTGGGTGAGCGGTGGTCGGAGCTGCCTCTCAGCAGGAGGCACACTCTTTGGGAGGGGAGACTTGCCCTTCAGATGGTGGACAGTCCTGGTTTTCCTGCAGGGGGTTGGTTGCTGGTTGGCTGGGAAATGGGACACTGCACGAGACACCTGGAATTGGAAGTCACCCTTGGACTTGAGTGGTGCTCAGCTGTGCACCTGGAACAGCTGGGGAGTGGGCAACATAGGGTCCTTACCTGTGCCTTGGCTTCCTGCAGACGTAGGCGTTGCTTCTGCATTCAGTCTCCTACTGATACTGGGAGCATTCTCTTTCCGTACTGCAGATGAAAAATGGAGGCTCAGGATGGTAAATGATTTTCCCAAGATTATCTCCCTAGACAATGGAGAAGGTGGTGTGTAATGGTGTGAGGCCGGGGACTGGGGCTCGGCCACACCTAAGGGAGCCACACCCTACCCGCTGTGGGCTGGGTGCGGAGAGAACGGTCTCGCCTGGCTGGATTGTTCGGAGTTGCCGATGGGTATGTGTATCATTCACCCTCCGTCCCCCAGGTGTGAGTGCAGAGACTGAGGCACAGGTGGCCCTGACAGACTCACCCGTCTCCCAGTGCTGCCTCGACTGCAGACCCGAGTTCTTGCTTGATGATGACTGTAGCAGTCATTGCCACCTTGACGCTTACACTCAGGTCTTCTGGCTCCAAAAAGCCAGTGACCTTTCTCCAACCCTTCTCCTCCTTTCTCTGAGGACTGTTCACGTTGTTTCCTGAACTTCCTCTAAGTTAGACCCTGTGATATTTCAGTTGTGGAAACACACAGAGGGCAAACAAGCCCACGGCAAAGCTGAAGGAACCGCAGGGTGGGCTTTGACGGGGGCTCCACTAGTCGTCCCCTTTCCTTCTCTTCCACGTGCCATCACAAGGACGGCAGCCTCTGCTGCTGAGCTCAGTGCCCCCCTCCTCCTGTGGTCTTATCTAATGCTCACGCACTTACTGTTATTAAATAATTTCCCATTTTTCAGCTGAGGAAGTTGAGGCTTAGGATGAGTACTAGTCTCACTGCACTGCTGCTGTAGGGGCTTGCCTTCTCCCAGGATCCGCGTGCATGTGTGTGCAAGTACGTGCATGTGTGTGTGTGTGTGTGTGCGCATGCCTGCTTGTGTGTGCTGGGGTTTTCCAGGCCTGGAGAAGCAGGCCCTGTACCTGCTCTAGTCCACCTCTGCCGCCAGTGCCCACAGAGAGGCCCAGAGCCCTGTCCATTCTGAGAGCACAGCAGGGCTGTTGAGTGGTAAAGGGGGCAGGCCCTGGGTAGGGGAGCAGGCCCTAGTTTTGTCCACCCCTTTGGGAACCATCCTAAGGTTTCTCCTCCCAGTTTGCCTGCGTGGGCACAGCCAGGCCCTTTGGTTGGCAGCATCTGGTGCTGTGCTGAACGTGGCTGCCTCTGGCACGTGGCAGGAGGGGCTGGGAGCCAGTGTCCCCAGCAGCCTCTGTGTGCAGGAGTCCAGGCTGAAGGAGATCTGCTCCCTGGGGGGAAGGCAGGAGAAGGGAGGAGAGAAGCAGACTGGGGCCCCCTATGTGTCCTCTGTGTCCTAGGCCTCAGAGCTGCCAGCCCACCGGGCAATGGTCTAGTCTTGTTCTTAGGGCTGTGATGTCCAATATGGTATCCATTAGCCACAAGTAGCTATTTAAATTGATTCGATTAATTGATTAGTCATCAATCAACCTATTAAACAAATTAATTAAAATGATTAAATCTCCTTTCCTCAGTGGCCATGTTCAAGTGCTCAGCAGCCACTAGCGGCTGGCGGTGCTGCAGGGGGCAGCACAGCTGTGGGTGCTTTTCTCGTTGCAGAGAGTTCTGCTGGACACTGTCACTGTGGAGGGCAGCTCTGAGCATCCCCCACCGCCTCGGTCAGATGACTGACGGCTGTGGAGGCTTCAGGGACGTGGACGTCCCGTGTCCCTGGCTTTGTTCTCGATCATCATCTATGCTGCCACCCGAGGGGTCAAGGCTTTGGCTAACGGTCATCTCAAGCCTTTACTGGTCAGCCTGGGCCCTTAGATTTCATCTGATTTAAGGGAGAAGACAGGCAGAGGACAGGAAATCACCTCACCCTGTTTTTTCCCCAATATGCCAGCCGCTGTGGCATATTAACACTTAACATGTGTTAATAATAACAGTAAATAATAATTGCGGCCATTTGTGGAGTGCTTAATGTGCGCCAGACACTGTGTGCTTCCTCGGGAGCCCTCACTGTCCGCCCCAGGAGCTGGGTCACCAGGGCTCTCACCAGCAGATGGAAACAGCCCAGACTGAGAGCCGCACCTGCCCACGCTCGCCCCCTTGGCAACTGTGGGGCATGAATTCTGGTTGAATTCTGTCTTCCAAGCCCATTCCCTAGCACACCCCTTAGTCTCATGTTTCTTCTTCCATTGCTATAATTCTTCAGCCTGCACCTTAACACACGTACTTCTTTTCCCCATTGACAGCCACTGAGGGATGACTGCAATGAACTGGGTTGGGGACTTTGCGTGGGTGGCGACGCCTTCCATGTCCCCACCTCGTTCTTGTCTTCCTCTGTGGACTCACAGATGCTCTTAATTTAACAATATCATCATTCCTATTTTTTAAACTGTCATCTTTTGGAGAGTTATTTGAGACCATTTGTCCTCAGATGATTGCACAGGTTCTTTTTGCTCTGAAGAACTTGAAAACAAACTGTTTACATTAAGTATTAGAGCATCTTTACAGAAACCACAACTGGCTAACTTAATTGCAAACATCCAGATCAGCTCCAAGGCTGTGTTTCCATCACAGCAACCATCAATGGTATTTTCTAGTGAGAGGTTTCGGTGTAAAATCCCTGGTCAATCAGTGCTGAACTCTCAGGAGGAAATTAAAGAAACCACTTGAAAATGGCTGAGAAATAGGGAAAAACAAAACAAAACAAAACCCGAACCCTCTTGGCTCCAGTAGGCTTTCTGAAAAGGTGGATGCAAGGTCAGCTGAGTGCTAAATGCTGTTCCTGGCTCTCCAGCCGTCCCTGGGCACATCTGGCCCGACAGCGCCGTGATGAGAGAAGACGGAGTGGCAGCTTTAAAGATGACTTTTGGTGGGCCACCACGGTCTGTTAAAATTGTAAAATACATACGGCAAGTGTGGGGGCGAGAGGAAGGACTCTTGCTTGGGCTGGTCTTTAGAAAATGGAAACAAACTCCATATCTACTAAGAGATCAGTTTGCGCCCGATTTGGTTTTAATGCTAAACCCTATGAAATGATCTTAAGCAGAAAAATCAATTTCCCAGAAGTCTCAGATGTACACTGTAACTCTTATATTTGAACTGAATCTTGGTAGAGTTAAATAATTGAGCTTGCTCCCTTTAAGTGATACAGATGTATTTCACGCTAGGAATAACGCACGTGAGTGGAAGCTGAGCCAGAGGGTGCCGAGAGGCCTGAGCCCCGAGGAGATGCCTGCTGCAGGGTGGGGCCAGGGTGGCACTGAATCCCAGGCATCTTCCTATGCAGAATAAACTGGGAGGGGGGACCAAATCCACGATCAGAGCTGGGAGTTGCCTGCACTGAAGCATGCAGGAAGGTGAGTGCAGGGTTTGGGAGGCCGGGAGACTGCCTAGGACATGCCAGTCCTGGAGAGGAGGAGAGGAAGGCCACGTGCCTGGCCTGACTGCCATCTCCTGCCTGGGTTGACCTGGTATCTTCAACTTCTTAGAGCCTCAGCTTTCCATCTGTAAAATGGCATTTCATTTTCCCTTCAGTACGATTTATTGACTGTCACTGGGCACTGGGCTGCAGCAGTGCACGCGGCAGACAGAGCCCTGGCTCCCTGTGCTCACGGGCCTGCTGGACAGCAAGGGGGTTAACAGTGTGTGGAAGCACTGGTTGTGGAAAGTGCCAGGAAGGAGCAACAGGGTTAGCAATTGTCTCTGCTTCCTTGGGAGGATTTAATAAGTTAATGCAGCAAAGAGCCCAGCAAAGTGCTCGAGGAACTTTAGCTTTTCCTACTGTGGGTTGTAATGATACAGTTGGTATTCTTACCATTGTTATCACCTGCATTGTCTTCACTAGCTAAGGCAGGGTAGGGGAAAGAGGAGGAAAAGAAGAAATTAGGAATAAAGAGTGAAGGTGGAAAGGCGTGGTGGTGGGATACAGGTTCTGGGTTTTGTGCCCCCAGATGTGGGTGCATGTTGCCTGCCTTCCTGGAAGCCTCCTCCCAGCCCCCTGCCCAAGGACCCCACCTCAGCTTGTCCAGGGAGATGTCTAGGAAGCTCTGGGGACAGGGACATGGCCTGGACCCTGTGGCCCTGCACACCTAAGGGGCATTTATGGCTGGGTGTGGCACAGCTCTAGGGGAGCACCTCCCTTCCACTGGAGGGCCCTGGGGGTGGGGGTGAGAGAGGGGCCTGCTGCTGGCACAATTTGCTACAGCTGAGAGCAGGAGGCACCCTCCAATAGAGCTGGCTCTGACGGTGCATTTACTCTGACGCCCAGGTCCCTAAGGCCAAGGCATCTGGACAGCCCCCTGGCCTTCCTTCAGGGTGGGAAGTGGCTGTCAGCAATCCGTTCTCCAGAGCAATTTTAGCAGCAGGACGTTTGCTTTGCCAATTTGGAATACACAGTCCGTAAGGAAGGCATCGATAACCCCCTGTTGCAGGGATGTGACGGCTGTAGATTTGGAAGATAGAAAGCAGATGCGGGTTACTTGGAGGTGAAATGTGGTTTTCGATGCTCACAACCGAGGTTCTGAAACCCAAGCTCCCCCTGAGTGTCCGAGGCCTGTATTTGTTTGCTTAGTTTGGCCGCTGTCTCTGTGCTGGAATCCCCTCCCGCTCCCCTCCAACGGGGGCGGACAACATATATTTAATCTAAAACCATGAATCCAAAGTTCTAGGGCTGCTGTCACCAACTGGCTGTGTGACCTTGGCAGCCTGCTCAGGATCTCTGGGGCTCTTGTTTTCTCCTCTCAAAGCGAGGTGATCGTGCCCAGTGGCCAAAGAAGTCCTCTGCTCCACTGCAGAATTCTGCGATTCCTTGGGAACTGGCTTAACGTAGAGAATTTGGTGGACGCAGAGGAGCTCGCCGGAGAGCATCCAGGCGCTGGGAACCGAGGCAGAGAACTAGTGGGTTAATTGTTTTTTCACACATTCTGTATGTGGACAAACGTGCATTGGGCAAACTTTGGTCTATTTGGCCAAGTCCTCATTTAATGTATTTACTTACTCTGGAAAGTCCTAGTAATACATTGATAAACTTCCATTTCTAAGTAAAACCTCTGTGTGAAGAGGATTCTACTTGCCAAAGCAGGCACGACCTTCAAGAGGTGAACTGTTGTCAACCGCACCCCAATCAGGTGGTTTTGCTGACCCTAGGGTGGTGACAAGTGTTCTGTCAGCTACACTGTGCCCCAGTCCACTGGGGACATCATTTTTGGCTTTTATCCAGAAGGAATGAACAGTAAATAAATGAAGAAGTATATTAGGCCAAACCACTGACATTTGTATGCAGGGTAGTAAATGTTTGTAGATGAAGAGCAGCAAAAGATTTTTTAATAAATGCTTTTGTGATGGATTTTATACTAAATCATTTCTTGACATTTCGACTAAAACCAACAGCTTAGATAATAGATCTGATGTTCATACCATGCATATACTCTGGTTTGATAAATCCTCCACTAAGAGGACCTCCATGAAGCTGGAATCCCTCTAGACTCGGAGGAGATTGTACGTGGAATAAATTAGCGGGGGCAACTTTGGGGGGACCTCGGGAGGTCTGGGCGCCGGCCCTCGCCCCCCTCGGCACTGTGCTCGGGCTAAATTAATGGTCTCCTTGGGTTTTAAGTTTGGGGCTGGACCGTGTTAAATAAACTCAGTGGTAGAAATGACTTTATGATGGTTCTGTTCTCTGATGGGAATATTTACTCAAGAAAGCAGGAGACAGAGCCTGAGAGGAGAGCGGAGGAATGGCGAGTGGGCACGTGGAGAGTCCATTTTGAACAAAGTGCCGTGTGGGCTGTTCCGGGTCGTCCCTCCCTTCTGGCCAGCAGACACCCAACGAGGACAAATGAGTGTGCAGACCCCTCCGGCCCCTGGAGGCAGCCTGGCATCTGCCTTTGTTGCCTGCGAGCCCCAGCTGATGGGGGGGATTCCTGCCTCCTCGGCCCGGCCTTCCCGGCCTGGGCTGGCCTCTCTGGCTCGCTCGGCCCCTGCGAGGTCTTCGTGCCCACTGGGTGCTGTTTGCTCCCTTCGACCCCTTCTGGGGCTCCCTTCACCTTGCGAGTGCGGAGTCTTCCCCGCTCAGTGAACTCTCAATCTTCCTTCATGGTGCTCAGATGCCACTTCCGCCCGGAGCCCCTGCCTCCCTTCGCTGCGGGCAGAGACGCACCGTACCTGCTGTAGGGCACTCGTTCTCTGCCTTCCTGGACGGCTCCGCCTGCAGGTGTCGTCGCAGGGTCTGTGCGTCACCCGTCCTCGCCCGCCGCCCAGGGCGACATGACGCAGCTTCCAGGGAAGCTGCATTTCCGGCAAGCGCCGCGCATGGTTTGGCCTTGAGCTCCAGGGGCCGGGCGGTCACGGCCACCTCCGCGAGGCACCCAGAGGTCGTGTGTGGAATGAACGAAGGAAGGCACAGAGGGGGACGTGAAGAAAGGCGAGCCGCGTCAGAGCAAGGCCCGCCCCACACTGTGGGGCTGCTTCGCTCGCGGCCTGTGGTTTCCGGAAGTGACGCAGCTCCGTCCTGACGCACGGCGTGAGAGATGGCGCTGTCCTTCGAAAATCTTTAAGGAGCCTTGACAATGGTAATTGCCGCTAATGTCACTCTGGACGTGGGTTTACTGACTGATGACTTTAGAAAATTTGCTTCCAAAACAGCACTAAGTCGCGTGAGAAATAGCCAGTGGGACGGTCAGTGGGGTGGCCTCGCGCCGAGAGGCGAGTGCAGGGGGGACTTGCGTCTATGGGGGGCTGCACCGGACCCTCCTGCGGGCCGCCTCCCGGGCCAGGCCTGCGGTGACCATCCCTGTGGCCTGCGGGACGTGGTGGGGCCGGGTCGCGGTTCCCGGTGCAGGGTGAGACCTTCACGCGGCCTGCGACTGCATGCCAGCGCCATCCTGCCCTGATTTTCCTCTTCCCGTTTTCCATACTGCCCTCCCTGGTGAATGTCCTTGGCAGCTTTCCCTAGACATCCAACTCCGGGAGAGAAAATGCACAGGTTACGTGTAAGGACTAAATAGAACCCTTAGTTGGAAACGACTTTTGTCGGGTATCAGAGAAACTGCTCCGCCTTCAGGTACGAGTTAATCAGACAGGGAGCAGCGTGTCCGGAGCTCAGGCTCGGGCCCTCGCCACCCCTGGTGGCCTCCGGACTCACCTTGGGCAGGTCACGCCCCTTCTTGGGCTGCAGGGTTCTCATCTCACTAATGAGAGGCTTGGACGAGCGGGCCGGGCTCCTTCCAGATCTAGGCATGTGTAATTCTATCCGCCTGCCTTCAGTCCCACGCCACGGCCCTCCACAGCTGGGATTCATAATTCTGCGCCTCACTCAAAGTACTTAGCAGGGTTGCATGGCTGCAAAATAACCTCTAATTTGCTTTGCAACTTGTTTTGACTTTTATCTAATCATAGGCACAGGTGAAGCCAACACTTTAAAATGTTTACTGTGTAGGCAAGCTTAAGTAGAAATGCTTTCTGTGCTGATCGCAGCGACTCACTGGGCATTTCTGTAGGGCGGGTAGATGTTACACAGAGGTGGCAGCGGTGTCAGGAGGGGGCTTTCCACATGTGGTCTCAGAGGGGCGGGGCCAGGAGTAGAGATTGCTTTGTGAGCTAAGGTGACAGGTCAGGAGGGGTTTGGCTCCAGGCCTCACTTTTCTTATCTGTAAAATGTGATCACACCTCCCTGCTAGGGTTGTGCTGAGTAGCAAGTAGCGATACACCTTACAGATTCACACAGAGCACTTCCAGTAGTGCTGGCACGAAGCAAGTGCTGTATGAATGTCAGATGTTATTATTACTGCCATTCAGCCATGAGGGACACTCATTTTCTTTGCCTACTTCCCTCTGGTCACAAACTTGTTGTGCAGTGCTGTTTGTCCAGCCCCGTGGGACCCACCCAACTCTCCTTGAGGGTGGTGTTACCTGGCAGCTGTAGGTTTTCACCACCAGCTCTATTGAGGTTCAATTAACATACTGTAAAATGTGCCTATTTTAAGTACACGTCAATGATTTTTAGTAAATTTACAGAGCTATGTATCCATCACCACGATCCACATTTAGGACATTCTCATCAACCCAGAAGTCCCCCGTGCCCGTCTGCATCCTCTCTCGATCCCGTCCGACCCCAGGGGACCACGAGGCTACCTTCCTCCTCTACAGATTTGCCTTTTTGGACATCTCGTATCAATAGCATCATGCGCTGCATGGTCTTTCTCGGCAGCAGCGTTCATCACTCTCCCTCCTGGTGCCTGGTGGGAAACAATTTCTGTGTGTGATTGGAAAGGACCTGGGGTCGGAGCCACAGCTGCTCTTGCCCATGTTGGCTGTGGCCACACACCCAGGTGGCCCCGTGTGGGGCCATTGGCTCTGTGTCTCTCTCTCCATTCTGACCTTGCTGCAGAGAGCTGGGCCCTGCTTCTGTGTGGCCATGCACAGGTGCCTGCACTCCTGTGTCTGGATCAGAGCTCAGCCGCCCTCCCCTCCCCCTGCATTAGGAAATAACGTGGTCTTCCCTGGTGGGCAGATTCTAAGGTGGCCGCATGGTCCCTCGTCCCCTTCCCTGGAGGGTGGGTGGAGCCTGAAACTTACTTCTAACCCATAGAATACAGCACAGATGATGGGATGTAGGTGATTATGTGATGTAAGATTGTCGTGCCAGTCTTGCTAGAGTCTCTCCCTCCATGCTGGCTGTGCGGATGCCAGTGGTGGTTTCGGGGACCTCACATGGAGGGGAACTGTGGGTGACCTCCATGCAACAGCCAGGAGAAAAACCAAAGCTGCTTTGCAGCCTCAGGGAATAGTCCCACCAGTACCGTTGAGAGTGGGAAGTGGACCCTTCCCCAGTCAAGCTGCCACATGAGACCCCTGTGCTAGTTGACACTTTGTAGCCTTGTGAGACCCTGAGCAGAAGACCCAGCTGGGCTATGCCTGGACTCCTGACCCACAGAAACTGTGAGATGATAAATGTGTACATTTTTGAGCTGCTGATTTTGTGATTATGTTGTCACAGCAGTAGAGTGACCCCTGCTCCACCCTGCACCCCCACAACCTTCTCTGGCAGCCTGGCTGCCCTATCTCACTTTTGGCCGCAGGTGCCTCCCACTAATTTCCCTGCCCGTAACTTCCCCCAAACCTCCTTTCCTTCCAGAGCCAGCTCTGCTCTGATGCCCTGCACACCACTGCCAGCTGGGCAGTCGAGGTCTCACTTTGGCCTGCAAGGATCTCACAATACAGTCCCACCATCCTTCTCCAGCTTTGTCTCTGTTCCTTCTGACCATGTACCCGTGCCCCGGCCACCCTGAATTACTGGACCGTTCTTAGACGTTCTGGGTTTGTCCCACCTGTGTGATTTTGCATCTGCTGTTCTTCCTACCTGGAATTTCCTTTCCTCTCTTCTTAGCCTGAAAAACTCTTATTCATTTTTCAAAACCTCAGGTCCAATATCATCTCTTTTTGAAACCTGTGGCCCGCCCAGGCAGAAAGAATTTGGACTTTATTCGGCACACTGCTCTTTCCTGGTGTCATCATCACATCGTATCTTACTCTGTATCCCCCAGCCGAGTGGACAGGGCTTTGGACTTGCTCTTCTTGTGTGTCTCCTTTCCCTGGTGCCCCGCCCTGCTTTAGTGCCTAACACCTCCCAGGCTCTACAAACCTCCATAGGACGCCTGCCTGCCTGCAGGCATGATGGGCTGGCCACTGAGTGCATGACCCGGGGCCTGGGCATCCTGCGGCTCCATGACTCCAGGGAGCTGGGTGTGCAGGTCAGGTGGCCTGGGGGCAGAGGTGAGGTGCGTTCCAAACTTTGGGACATGCCGTGGTCTGCTTTGCAGACCTGAATGTCGCAGTTGTCATCTTACTGAGGACGCTGCCCTCCCGTGTCGGGTGCCCTTGAGACCCACAGCCTCTGCTGGTCTCTCCACTTCTCCATCTCCTGCTGGTGGCCCCACCATGTGGACACCAACCTGACAAAAGCCTCAAACTATTTGGAAAGGGTCTGAGGTGCTGACAACCCTGCCCCATCACTGTCATTGGAATCCTCCTCCACACCCCTGGGCGTTCCCCCCGCCTCCCGCTCATGCACCCTGCCACCCAGCTTCCTCCTTGCCTGTTTTGCTTCCTCAGTTGGAGCACAAGCCCCGTGAGGGCGGGGGCTGCCTGCTCTGCTCCTTTCTTGTTTCCCACTCCCGGTGCTCTGGACCGAGGCCACCCCCAGGCCCAGCTGTCCTGGTCCAGCCCCTCCTGGATCTTTCCAACCTCAGACCCATCCCGTCAGCCCTTCGCTTGAACAATTTTATTGTCTTCCGATTTCCCTTAGGATGAAGAAAAATCATCTTTGCCTCTGGAAATTTTTCATTTTATCAACTTATTCCAGATTAAGGAATTAAAGAAAAATCCTCCTTTGTCAATTATACTTAAATCTAACCCAAAAACTGTAAGTCTAGCCCTAACCCTAAAGTCTGAGAGATAGATATGAGTTTTTCTTCCTAGAGTCTTTTCATTTTAGAAAATAATTTCAGTTTATCTTCATATGTGATGAAATTATTAATACATAAAGCCTTCTGGTAGGTTCCTCTTTGGTTTATTACAATTTTAGGGGCTTAGAGCTAAGAATGTGAGCATAAAGATAGTTTTGGAATCAGATGGTGTCAGAGCAAACTGGGGTTTCCTAGTTGAGTGGAAGCAGGGGTGGGGGAGGTGGCCGTGCATCTGCCTGTGCAATCCTCTGCGTGGGTTTCAACCCTTTGCCAACCGATTCCCGTGTGAGGATGGGTGGGGGTGGAAGCCTTCCCAATACTGTTTCTATCAATCTCATTTTATTTGCAGAGGGAAGAGAAGAGCCCCTCCCATCCACTTCTACGGGGGCTTGTTAAGCCATGGCCTTGGGGGCCGGCTGATCAGCGCTGAGAAGCAGTCAGCGCCAACGGCTTCAGCAGTGGCAGCAAGGACAGCCTGTGGCGACTGCAGCCCCACTGCCTGGCCACACTTCATTGGGGGGAGATGCCTCAGTAGGAGCATAAGGCAGATCATGTTGGCATCCACGGCCCTCTTAATTCTGCCTGGGTTGGGATTCGGGAGGCAGTGGAGGCCAAATCGGTGTTGGGCCCTGGAGCTGGGCAGTGGCCAGCGTGCACTGCTAGGTCTTCAGGTCGGTGCTTTTCCAGGGTGATTTTTTTTCTATCACTGGGTCAGTGACGTGGAATTCCATTTCTAGCTATTGTAGCCAGAACAACGTGAGTGAAGCAGCCTCTCCTAAGCTAGCACCGCTTACATAATATGTGATCCTTAGAAATTAAAATGAATCCCTTTGTGGCCAACTATATACCCCCCAAAGGACAGCCTCATGTGGTGCTTTTATTCAATTTTAAACTGTGAATTGCATCCACTCCCTGCAGCGCTGACGTGAGGTTTTTCTGTGGTGGATCAAAACCAAATGCTGCTTCATGTCAGCTCCAGGAAGGGAACTGGTGAATGCACTGGCTCGTCTCGAGTGTGCAAGTCAGTTCCAGGGGCTACACGTGAGTGACAAAAGGTGTTTTATGTCCTAATCAAAAGTGTCCTTTTTCGGGGAACTGCTGCCTAAGCTGTGAAGTGGGAACCTTGTGCGATTCAAAGGCACTCATGCCGTGCCCACGCGGAGCCCTTTCCTCAGCCAGTCACGGCAGGTGTGGAGCCAGCCCTGGAAAGTAGGGTTTAGAGTGACAACCCCTGGGACAGTGCTAAGGAGGTCCCACCTCACCGTTTGCATCCCTGGGTGGGGAGGCAGCAGGATGCCTCAAGGAGGGGCCAACAGCCTGTAGAGAGGACTCAGGAGGCTGGTGGCTTGTTCTTTCTCCGGCAGGGACATCTCCATCCCCCCGTCCCTCCTCTCCGGGAAGGTGGGTCCAGGCACAAAAGCTCAGGTGGATCGGAGGCTCCCCAAGCTTCTGCCCATGCTGCCTTGCCACTGGCGGCTCTTCCCGGTGATAACTGCCCTCTGGGCACCAGGAGCGCCCAGTTCTACCCCGTGCAGAGCACAGCTGTCAGTTCTGTCCTCGTGCCACCTCCTTCTGCTGTCTCCGCCAACAGTGCATGTGGTCTGGTCTCTGAAGGCCTCCCAGAGGCCCACAGAGTGGAGCCATTAAGGTCCTGCAGGCAGGTGCCACTCTCTCGCTGTGATCACCGAGGTTCCCAGGGCCTCCTGAGGCCACAAAGAAGGATAATTGCAACCTGTAGGTCCCTCAGATTCCCGCCAAGCCCTTCTGGTCAGCGAATGCTCTACAGAAAGTCTGAGGCTCTCTCTTTACTTTCGAGGTGCCAATCAACTCCATCTTGCTTTTCTCTTTGGTCCATGGAATTGCTGCACACTCTTGGCAATGATGTTTAGTATTTCTCATCAACTGTGGGGCAGCCTGCTGGGATGCTGCCAGCTGATCCTAACAAGCCCACTCGCTGCAGGGTTCCCACTGCCTGCCTGGGCCAGGAATTCCTTAACCAAAGGCCAGTCTCCCCGGAGGAGCTTGAGAAGATGCCTCGTTATTCCTATTTCGATGTTGAAAGCATTCAGCGTGCCAGTTGGTGGCGAAGCGGGACAGTGTGTTTGGGGAAACCAGGGTAGGCCCTGGGCAAACTGGGGAGAAGGGGGTCTTGGATTCCTCCCCATCCCCATTTGTCCTCCCCTCTCCTTTCTTCCCACTCACGCTTGGACCCCCACCCCTTCCTGGCTCCGGCCCCTCCCGCCTCCTCTCCACAGTGGTGCTGAAAGCTCTCTCCTGCTAATTGGTGATTAGGCATTAATGCATGGAGATCTTTGGCTTGTTTCCTCTCCTGGATAACTTTTTCTTCCTTTTCATATTAGTTGGAGCCTTTCATGTATTAACAAGAGGAGTTCACTAGTGTGAGGTTTCAGCTGTGCCGGTCGGGTGAGTTCTGAACTTCTGGCTCCCCTCCCAAGTTGCATGGTCCGCATGACCATGTGTGCTGTGCCGAGCTGTGTCTGGCCCTGCAACTGGCTCCAAGGAGGGGCATCCAGGCTGCGTGATAGAGATGGGAGTGACCACTGCAGCCCCTGCTGCTCCAGCTGCAGCTGCAGAGCACACAAGGGAGAGTCTCTGTGTGTCCCAGGCTCCAAGGGTGTATTCAGAAAGATGAGGCCCCTGGTGTATTGTACCCAGGCACCCAGGCTGTCGGGGACACCTGCAAGGACAGGCTCTGTTTGTGGAACTAAGTAGGCAGAGGATGCTTCCCTCTAGAAAACACACACTAGGAAATTAGAACTTGCCATCAGCAAGCTAAGGGGTAGTCAGTCTATGACACTTGGAGTCTGTCATCCAAGAGCTGATGATATGATTCAGGAAAAAAATCAATCCAATAAATTAAGAATGATACTTACAAATTTACTGTGGGGTTTGATTTTGAGAACTGATTTCATTAACACCTTCCCAGATTCCTTAGACACGGGGGCAAAACTATCAGGAGAAAGACTGTGGTTCTTTGATGCTCTCTGGGTCTGGAGCGGCGCCGTCCACGAGGACCTGCCCCACGGGACTGTTCTCGATCTGTGCTGCCCAAGATGGTAGCCGTGCGTGAAGTGTGGCTGGTGCAAACTTAAATTGAATACCCACATGTGGCCGATGACTACACGGTGGACAGTCCATCTTGGCACTGACAGGACGATGCCAGGCATGTAAGCACATCAGTCTTGTCCCTGGCCATGGCAGGAAGCCACGAAGGGTTTGAGCAGCAGAGTGAAGGACTCAGATTGATGGTTTAAAAGACCCCCATCCCTGAGTCCATGTAGAGTAAGACTAGGGGCAGGAGAGCAGCCAGAAAAGGTTGGAGAGAGTGTGTGTGTGTATGTGTGTGCGTGCACACACATGCAAATAGATGCACATATACATGGAAACTGGTGTATGATTGTGGAGAACGATTACTGCCAGGAGTGGTGCCAGGGACTCTACATACCAGAAGATCATACAACACCTGTGGGAAAGTGCTTTGTGGTTGAGCCATTGGTTGTTGAGAGAGGCAGAGAGACTGAAGACACCTCTACTGCTGGCTTGCAGGTCTGTGTGGTGTCTCTCAGAGAGAGGGGAGCCCCCAGGGGAGGAGCAGGTTTGGCCACACTGAGTTTAGCTTTCACCCCTGGGGTTAAGTAAGACCCAAGAGTCCCGCTGCCTTGCGCAGGCCCCACCCGCTGCTCCGATGCCTCCTCTCTTGGCCAGCAGGGCAGGCTGCCAGAGAGTAGGGGTGCTGGCCCTGGGGCAGCGGCGGTGGCAGTTGGCAGAGGAGTCTCTTCCTGTCCAGGAGGCATGGTCCTCTCCCCTTGGCACTAGAGAGATGAGGCCAGAGGCAACGTGGAGGATTCCAGAGAGAGCTGGTTCTCACAGAGGCTGTGCTGAGAGGAAGGAGGTTTGCTGGCCACACATGTGGTGGCCAAGAAAGGTGGTGTCAGCAGCACAGACCAGAGATCAGGGAGCTCGTGGGGGGCGTGTGCTCTGGAGAGCAGTGTGGCAATTTTCTAACTCATGAAGTTGCTCTTTGTTTTATACATTTATTTTTAAAAAGCATTTCTTGTTCTAAATAGAAAAAAATTCACGTCAGTTGAACTAAACAAGTTCTGTCTGAATTTATCCTTGTGTATACTGAGGATATAATGATGGGTGTGGGCAAAGTTTTAGCCGGGTGAGGATGTTCCTCACAGCGTTGCTTGTCCTTCATGACATTTATGTGGGTAAATACGCGGTGCTGCAAATGACATTGCAAGAAAATATTTAAGGGCTTGAATTGTTTAGATTATATTGATAAGTGAAAAAAAGCAGGTTAAAAATAGCACGTAGAGTGTAATTACATCTTTTTAAAAAATATATGTATAATATATATGGTCATGGAAAGAAAATTAGGATAATATACCAAAAACTGTGGTTATTCTGGGAAGAAGAATTAGAAGTATAGGTGTTTTAAAATTTTCTTCTTTTTCTCCATTTTAACGAATTTACTACAAAAAACATATATTACTGTGAAATTAGAAATTAGTTTGTTTGTTTGTTTTTGAAGGACAAGCTAGAAGGGCAGGTGCCACAGAGGCAGGGTGGAGGCCGAGAGGGGAATGCCCTGGACTCCACCCCATCCTGCCCACCCCCACTGTATCAGACGCTTCGTACACGTGAAAACATAGCAAGGCTGCTTTCAGCGGATCTTTTGTCCTCAGTCAAAAAAGCATTGTTCTCCTCTGCAAAAAGCAAAGTGCACACTCTGCCTGGTCCCCAGCATCGAGCTGGCCCAGTGTGGAGGGTCCAACTGGACACTTCCTCTGTGAGCAGCCAGCTGGTGTGTGACTCCTGCTCCCTTAGCCGCGGATGGCAACTCGCATCCATGGCCAGCTCGGCGAGATGCCGTCCGAGTGTGGCTGTGCAGAACCCAGGGCCCTGCCGATAACAGTGACAGGCTGAAATGGGATTGCCCACTCAATTAGGTCACAGATTCCGCCCCCAGGGTCCTGGCTCTGTCGGACAGAGTCCACCGAGTGTGATGAGGATGCTGTCGTGAGGGCCAGAGTGGGCAGGACCCTCCGTAGATGGCGTTCATGAGCCGAGTCAACACCGGGCCACAGAGCCGGGACCTCACAGATGGGACAGTCTAGTGGTTTTTAACTGGATCCTGACTCTCTTCTGGCATGCTCATCTGGTGGTAGGTTGATTCACGATTGGAGAAAAAAAGAATGTTTGGGTGTTTCTGATAAGCTCTGACTCTCAGGTCAAGGCAGAGCAGGGATATTGCAAACAGCCAGGCCAGTGCCCTCCCCTCTGCAGCCCTCCCCAGGGTCACCGTGGGAGGCTGGCTGCCCCCCAAAGTGGATCATTGCTCAGGAATACACTGAAGCTCACGTTTTGGAAGGGCCTTCAAAGCTTGATGCTCATTTGTTCAGCTGTTTTTAAAATGGCTGATTTTGTATTTGGAAGAAGACAGATTTTCTCTTCGGGAGTAGACAAAAGTCACTTGGAGCTGACAGTGGGATGAAAAGTGCAAGTGCCCAAGGAGGGACCTGCCATTTCAGGGCCCCCTGGGCCGTTCTGATGGCCACAAGGCCACTGGGTATGAAACATCACCTTAATTTTGTAGTGGAGGGGACAGAGGCGTAGAGAAATCGTAAGACTTGTCGCTTGGGCAGGGAGAGGCAGAGCCACCGCTCGGAGCTGGTGCTGTGGCTGTAGCTGCTCTCCAGTCTGTCTTCGGATGGGCGTGAAGCCTAGCAGATCCGTAAGACGGCCCTGTGTGGGTGACGGCGCGTGGTGACGCGGTGCTCACGTTCCGGTCAGTCTGAGGGCAAGTGCTGCTCCTGTCTTGTGCCTTGGCTGGTTCTGGGCATGTGGGGCTTTTTTAAGTCGTAGCACTCGGGAATGATTCCCGGAGCTGTTTCCAAACTTCTAGATACATGACCCCAAAGCATCTGAGGGCTGATTAACAGTTTTGTATCTTGTCTGAAAGTTCCGGTGTTAGGTCTGGGCTATTTTCCCCATTTTGTGCTGAGATCACATCTTGTGGGTTGAGCGATTTACGTTTTTCTTCCAATCAACCAGTCTGGCATTTAAAACCATGCCTATTAGCATGCAGTGTGAGCATAATTCATTTAGCACACACTTCCCCAGGGCTCCGCTCCCCTCAGCGGGGACCGGTGGCTCCCACACCCACCTGGAAGTTAGGCTGGTGTTTTTCTGCTTATGAATTATTTAGACTTTCTCTTTAATATATATTCAGATGTTGATCTTTCCATGAATTCAGAGCTCCATTCACACAGTTTCGATATACTAAATGCAGTCCTTCATGGCAGCAGATGGGGTTTCAAGTCCTTTGTGAAATATTTTTAATTTTGGCTGTCGTAAGTAGATGGTGATAGTTAATATTTTTTTCTAGGCATTTTCTATTTCTTTTAGAATTAGAAGCCTTTAGAATTTTGTGTTTATGTTTTCACATATTTCTTTCCCTCCCCACCTCGGCCTCTTGTTAGAAGGAACTAATAAGAAAGACACAAACAAGTTGGAATTGGCGCTCACCTTTGCGAAGGCCCTTAGGAAGAACAGGGCAGGGCAGCTGTGGGCTGTTCCCAGGGGCAGCGAGGCAGTTGGGGCCAGCCACTGGCACGATGAGGCACAACCAAGGCCCCTGTATTGCTGGGGGCAAGGAAGGAATGAAGCAAGGCATTTCTTTCTGCTTGGTGGAAAAATGGAAGATTCACTTTCCTATACATGAGCCAAATCGAGGTGCAGGGGACACAGCTATTATGTTTGAGAATACTTCTTTTGTGTTTAGAAGTACTGCCCTATCCTAAGAGCCCAGACACGTGTTTGACTGGAAAGCACCTCTTCTCGAGCTGTGGAAGTCACAAAACACTGATTTGCTGAGTCCCCACAGGTGGGCCTGGCCTTCTCTGGTTCTGGTCTTAGATGACATTGGGCTTGTGCTGACAATGATGCCCCGTCAGCTGGTGCTGCAGCAGCGAGTCACAAGCCGTCCTGCTGTCTCTTCTCTGGCTGACGCGGGCCGTTCCATGGGCCACCCACCTGGCTTTGCTAATATCTTCTCCTTCTCCTCTGCCTTCCATTCATCCCCCCACCCCCCATCCTGCAGACATCTGTTTTTCTTGTTTTAATTTTTTTAAAAAAGAAAACAGTGGCATTTTCTAAGACTGATCTACTCATGCCAGAAATCAAACCCTTCTTAAAAGTCGCCTTCTCTGCATGGTGGTTTTTTGATACTTGGAGCGACAAAGCTGGCATTGTTTTGAGAGGGTTAACTAAGATTAATGAGGAAAGAAACGTGAAGCCTTAAAAGATCAGCGTTTCCAATCAATGACTGAATAAATTTAATGTGTATTCCATCTTCAGTTTCCTTGGCACAGACGTCCAAATGCCAATTCCGAAAGGTTTTGCCTCTTTATGCTTATAAATAACCTACTAAGGCAAGAACAGTGTGTACTTCAAGTGTAATAGTGCTTTATTTAAGGTTTATACTGCAGTCGATGTATTGATCAAGAGGAATTTGTAGAATACAGAGGCGTGTTTTAATAAGAGCTGGATAGAGTACCACAAACCTTGCTATTCCCAGGACTTACACGATTGAGAATTGCAACTTCAGCATCTTATTTGGGAGAGGAAGGAAAAGGAAAAACAACCATTTGTGATAGAGTAATGGAGACCTCAAAATATGGGGCTCTAATACCCACCAAATGCCCAAGTAATACAGAGAGATTCTTCATGGGTGTTCTGAAGTAACCTCCAAAATGCAGCTTTGTGTATTAGCGTTTTAAAGAATGTGTATTTAAGCTGCGTGCAGTTCCTGTTTCAGGTGGGGAGTGACGTGTGGCCGTGGTCCATTTCTTTCCTGACATTAGCCCTGTACCAGCGGGAGAACACTTCTTCCTTTAATCACCCCAAGATTAGCCTGCAGTTGCCTTTTCCTGTTGGATATTTGAATAACAAGCTTGATGAAGCCACTTAACTCCTTCCAATTACAGGTGCCAAATGGGGGTACAAAAAAAGAGAGGCCTTTTACATGTGTGAATGGTTTCACAGTCCAGTGTCATAATCAGATTCTAGAAATTGAACTTGCAGAAAGTTTGTGCTAGCCTTGTGGATTTTCATTTCAGATGTTGTCAACTCAAGGGCATTTGGACCAATCAATATCTGTCTGTCTTCTCGCACATAGAAAGTTGGCTATTAGAAAAGAGAGGCTTACAGCAGGCCCAGCCAATACCATTAGCCCTAGCCTAAGGGCAGTTCTGTCCATGTGCCCGGGTAGGCACCTGCCCCCTCCCCTCCCCCACCATTAGGGAGGCCACTGGGGATGTCATTTGGACAGAGCGGGCAAAGAGCACTTCTTTATTCTTTCTCTTTTTTACACCCAGACTCCCCCAAAATCAATAAATCTGTTCTTTGCTTATTTTCAGAACTTTACTTCAATATAAGCAAGGACTTTCCTTCCAGCAACAAACTCGAGTAACACCATGTCAGGCTTATGTGTGTGTGTGTTTTCTTTCTCTGTTCCAATTTGAAAAATAATTGGAAATAATATCTGATTGATGTTCTCTCTCTCCCTCTCTCCCTCTCTCTCTCTTTTTAGCTAAAGATTTCCGAGATGAAAGCCCTCTATCCACTGCCTTTCATGATTCAGCACTAGATTTTTCTGTTCCACGCAGCCGGCTCTTCCCAGTGATTTTTGAGAAATGAAGGAAACAAAGTATTGTTTTCTGAATCAGAAGATAACTTTATACAAATTGTATTCATTGACTGCTAATTTGTACTGTGTTGTTACTGAAGCATTTCTTGTGGTTTTTGTTTTGCACTGAACAGCTCCCTGGCTGAGAGAAAACCCTGCAGCAGTTCAGACACCAGGACAGGAGGAATCAAGAATTAGTTAGTGGAGATTCAGAATATCTCCTGGTGGGTCTGAGAATTTTGTCCAGTTTATTGTGATATTTCTTTCTCTCTGTATGTCTCTGTCTGTTCCTGTCTCTCTCGGTGTCTCTGTCTCTGCCTCTTATTAGAAGGGACTAATAAGAAAGGCACAGAAAAGTTGGAATTGGCGCTCACAGTTGCAAAGGCCCTTAGGAGGGGTAGGGTGGTTGCGGCCCGTGCTGAGGGGTACCAAGGCGGTTTGGAGGCAACCGTTGCCATGATGAGGCATAATCGAGGCCACTTGAGTGCCATGGGCAAGGCAAGAGTGCTGCAGAGCCTTTGGAGGCCACCAGGTAACTACAGAAATCTCCGGAACCAGGGAGAGATCAGAGGTTGGGAAAAGCTGGTGCACCGACAACATGGCAGTGTCTCTGACAAAGGAAAGACTCAATCTTGGAAACAGAAATGTGAAATGAATGTTTAATACTGTGGTCCAAGAAGTTGGCATTTTCTGTGACTGGAACAATGCCGAATTAATGTGTATCTGCAAGAAATATCATTAAGATTAAGTGTTCTTCAGAGAGATTGGAGAATCGGGGAATTGACGCGCGTTTGCTGGCTTGAGCCCGCGCTCTGATACCTGACCCATCTGCAGACAGAAAGGGCGTCCTCCAAGGTAAAGACATCTGTTGGCAGACAAAAGTAAAGATGTGAATTTTCTTTCAATTTCCTGAGAGAGCACAATACTTTCAGCTCTCTCTTTTAATGCGACTCTGGATTGCTGTTTTCCCTGACAGTTGCTGTAGAGATAGCACAGGCATGCTGCCTGGCACAGAGGTACCCTTTATTTCATCGTAATTAGCAAGGGTAATTTTCTGGCATGGCTCCGGAACGGTCCGTGAGGGGTTTTCGCGTCTGAAAGCGAAGGAGAGCTCAAGGTGAGATCCTGAGCTTCAACAGTGAGGACAAGTTGGGATCCGGAGCCGGCACCGCGAAGCTGGAACACAGGTTAGGAAACAAGGGTGACTCAGCGCTTAGGGCAAAGGTCCTGACTGGGCTCCTCCTGATCGTGTCCCCCGGGGCCTGGTCGGCACAGACCCACAAGATCTGCAGAGCATGGCACTGTCCAGCCGTACAAGGTATTTGCTCTTTGGAGCGCTCCATGGAGCAGGTTTTCCTGTTCGAATGAGACTGTAGCGCCTTCATTGAGGGATTGGCTGTCGTTACCTTGACCTGACGTTCACCAGCCGTCATCACACTGTAGTATTTGGTGTCTATGCCCATCTCTCTTACCAGATGATAAGGAATGGCTTGTGTGTCTGTTATTCATCTGTGTGTCTTCAATACCTTTCGGAGTACCAGGCAGAAGTGTCACTTAACTCTATGAAGCCAAATAAGTCACTGAACGCACCGTTTGGTTGGACTGACTTCTTTATTTATTTTTGATTGTAAGACTTTCTCAATAAAGGAAGCAATGTACTGGTTTACATGCTGTCAAAGCTCCTTATCTTGGCTGGACGCAGAACAAACAGGAGCAGGATGTGGACCTCAGTGCTGGTGGGACTTGGAGTGGCACTGAGCCCTGACCTGTATCTCTGTTTGCTGGCCTAGACCTGAAGGTGACAGTGCAACCTCCTCCCACCCCACACACCATTTCCCCCTGTGACGGGTTGGGGGTACTTAGGCTGAATCAATCCTAGTGCCCCTTTCTCTGGTCATGGGACCAGTCTGCATATGCTCACTTGGCAAAGTCTTATCTAAGTCTAATTAAAGCTGAGTGAGCTAAAGAAAATATTTTCTCTCCAGTTATGGAATTGGGATATGAGCCCAGAAGCTTCCAGAAGCCATGGTCCTGGCCTCGTAGAGAAGCCCAACTGAGGAACAAAACCAGCCTGGGCAGAAGCGGGTCTGGGAGGGGCCTGGCTACACCCAGCTCTCAGATCCTGTTGCTCCCTCCCCCACCCCTGTGACTTTCCTATTTTGTTCATAAAGCATCTTCCTCTCTCCCCCAGCTTATTTGAGTTCTGTTTCTGCCATTGGTACCAAGAGATCATTGATAAATAAGAAATACCAAGATTCCATGGGAGTCTTGTGAGTTTGAATTTTTTTTCTTTCTTTTTTTGAGGTGGGATCTCGCTGTGTTACCCAGGCTGGAGTTCAGTGGTTCGATCACAGCTCATTGCAGCCTCAAACTCCTGGACTCAAGCCATCCTCCCTCTTTAGCCTCCTGCGTAGCTGGGACTACCGGCACACGACACCAGGCAGTTTGAATTCTTAAGTAAGTTCTTACTTTTTAAAGTATCATTTGTAAAAAAGGGGACTTCCATGGTTCAAAAGGTAAGGAATTCCTACAGGTGCTGTGTGGTCTCTCTGAGAAATTTGAATAGGATGATTTCATAAAATATTAAAACAATTGTTCATTTTAATTATTCATTTGCAAATGTATATGTGATTCTTGGCAAACAAGAGAAAATTTCCATTAATCAGTGATGTTTAAGTAAATCCCTTCAAATACTCTATCTCTATATAAACAGGCAGCTTCTTAAACGTAAGAAGGGAATTACTGCTTGTGTATTTCCTGTGGTTTCTATTTTATGAATAAAATGAATGGGCTTGGGAGCAAAAATACTATTTTTTTCAATAACTACAGCACTGAAATCTTTGTATCCAAGGGAGTTGGATCCCACAGTATATTTTCACTGTAACAGACAGAGGCTGAGTCAAAAAAAAAAAAGAGAAAATAATAAAACCATCAACATGTCCAAAAGTCTCAACTTGAAACTCAAGGCAAGTAGTTTTGGGTCTCAATTTTTCATTTAAATTTATTTTGCAAATTAATTTCTCCGAATCCATATTTTTTAATGCAACCTGTACCTGAACTGCAAAATTGGAAGACTTTAAATTTAAAAATAGAACTGCATCTGAACTATCTTACACAAATCTGTCTTCTGACCAACATCAGTAGTTGTAAATGTGCTTAGTGGATCTATCTATCTATCTATCTATATTTTTTTGTCTGCTCAATATTGTTTTCTTAGGAGAAGTAGCTTTTTCCTTCTGCCTTCTGAAAGAATTCTGCCCAGATGCTGAGGTTAATGACACCCCTTTTTCTGCTTCCCACACTGGGAAGCCCCAGAGTGGGCATTTGGCCCCTGGTGGCTGGAGCTCTCTAGACAGACCTTCAGCATCCGTGCTTGCCTGGAGAATGGGCCCGTCACCCCCTGGGGCCACACAGAATCCTCCTCAGGGCTTGTGCTAGGGCTTTCCGGAAGGTTGCCCACTGTCCCTGGGATCGTGAACTCTAAGGACCGAGGCTTAGAACTATGGCATGACCTTCCTAAGAGTTGACCAAGTAGGAGGAAGCAGGGCTGGAAGACGCAGAGTGACCTGGCATGGCTGAACTCAGGCCCCAGGGAAGCTGGCTCCTGGCTCCACTCCTGGAGTTTATTTGAGGCAATGGATTATCTTTAATTCTTAAGCTAGTATGAGTTGTGTTTGTGTCTCTTGTGACCCAAGGCGTCCTGGTGGCTACATTGTGATAGAGTGGGCATGAGGAGCCATTTTAGTTTTTACTTAACTTCTGCCAATGTTGCTAGACGTGCTATTTAGAGGACTATGCTGGGCTGGAAACCTGTGTTTGCTTATTTGAGTCACGGGTCTTAGCCACTCATTTCTTGTTGCATACAGGATGCATGCACTATATACACGTATTTTTACTTCCTGTAAGTAGGTGGCATATTCAAATGATAGTGTTAGAAAAGTTTCAGAAGCACCAGCAGTGGCTAAGGACCCTGAAGATTGTAATATAAACAAAAACATTTAGAACTTGCAGTGGAAATGATAAAAGCCTTGAGCATCTAAGCTAGCCTAACATTTTAGCTGGTGAAATCCTCAGGTTACAAACAGCTGGTGTACAATTGGAAGTCATGGTGTTTAGTTGGGCCAGATTTGCCATTTGGTGTATAAACAGATGTTTTTTCTTTTGAGCTCTGGCAATGTGGTATCTCCTGTTTGCAGGATTTACAAAGCTGAGGATATATGTGATTCACATGACTGAAGAACAATGGACTTTGACGGTGTCCCCGAGTATTATCATGTTTACATTGTTTAATCCCAATTTCTAGACTTGGCCTTGTCTGTCCAGGCTGAGGAGGAAAAGCACAGCTCAGGGAAGGACCCAGGAATGCAGCTCTCCACTCTGCACCTGTGGGTTGGGTTGGGTTTGCGGTACCGAGGGAAGGGGCCATATGGAAGAGAAATGAGGGTGGATGTCCAAAGTGATGCGCTGGAGCTGGCTATACTGAGATTAAAAAAGAAAAGCTTTTCTTCTACTCCTGTGATTCTTGCTTTTTAAAACTAAAGACACGTAACATTCAGAAGTCTGGTCATTTCCACCGTGGGTGACTGTGCGTCACAGGCTGCCCCGATGCTGAGGAAGAACTGGCCATTTCGGAGTTGGCTCGCACTCCTGGGCGGCTCTGAAGAGTAACCACATCTGATAACCGAGCAGCGCCATGGGAGAAAAGGTCTGGAAAGTGCAAATGGAAACCAAAGTGCAGAGCACCACAGAATGATGTGTTAGCTATGATGTCGTGAACGCCGTGGGTACAAACTCAGCCAACAGATCACCTCTCACAACGGCTTCTATAAAGTCCAGAATCCTAACCTGAGTAATGGCTAGTTTTTCAGAAAAATATATTTTATTCTGAGATAACTGTAGATTCACATCACTGGTAAGGAACAATGCAGAGAGATCTCGTGTCACCTTTGTTTCATGGTGACGTCTCGCATAAGCGGAGTGCACTGTCACGGCCAGAGTAGTGACGTGGACATGACCCCTCCACTTTACGCAGACCCACTACTTTTATGTGCACTTGTCTGTGTGTGTGTTCAGTTCCGTGCCACTTTGTAGATTGGTGTGACCGCTGCCACAGTCAGGACACAGAACAATTCCACCCCAAGGATCCCTCTTCATCTAGAATTTAAACCTTGAAACATTTTTATTGTGGTCTTAAGAGGGATTTGTCATTGTTTGGGGCCCAAATTTTTCATGAAAGACAATGGGTAAATAGGATTCCAGGTGTCAAAATTTGCATCCCCGCTCCCCATTCCTGCTCAGACTGACATGGGCCGTGAACTGCTGAGACCTGCCTGTAGTTCCACAATCAGGCTCTTTGAGAGAGGCGCGGAGGGATCCCACGTCTGGGAAGAACTGTCCCCTGTCCCTTTGGTTTCTCCACACCGATCTTCCTATCCACTGGTCGTTATCCTGAGATAAAACCACGGGGCTCGTCATGCTGAAATGCCAATACCTTTCCCCTCAGCCATGCTCCTTGCCTGTCAGTTCATTTGGCTCCAGCCTGCTCACGTTTATTTAACTTGATGTATAGTAATAATGAAATATAATGAAAATTCTTTGGAAACTATTGATTTTCTTCTGCATGCACCTAAATCCATGTCCATAGAATGGAGTTATTTTTAGTCTGCACTGTTCCCTGGCCATCCTTTCAGCATAATGTATCATACAAAAAAGATCACGGGTTTAGTCAGGGATTCTAAAAATCAGCGTGTCTGTAACAAGGAAGCAGGAGTTTCTGTGGCAGCCCCTTCTCGGACCCTGTCCTCCAGCCTCTATCCTTGCATTTCAGAGCCACCCTGGCCTGACTGTTGGCTCCCCGTGGATGCTCTGCACACCCAGTCATGATGTCTCAACTTTCTGAGCCCAGTTTTTTCACATAAATTTCACATCTTATATATTGTTAGTATAAAGATGGAATGTGTTAATGTACATATAATGGGCCCTTAATAATTGCTAGTTTTATTTCCAGCCATTTGGCAATTATTTAGCACCTCTTATGGGCCAGGCATTTGTTGGATGCTAAGGATAGAGGAAAAAAAAATAAAAGCTATCTTTACCCTCAGGAGAATCACAGTATGATACAGTCCTGGGATGATCATTTCCTTACGAGGAATCCATGTTTTCCAGGAGCTGGGCAGGGAGGCAGCGTCAGGAAAGCCTTCCTGGAGTAGATCATACTTGACTTTTTGGCTCTTGGTATAGATTTTGAAGGCCCCAGGCTCTGAAAAGAAGGAAAGGCATTGGAGGCAGAGAGGAATGCGTGAGTGAGCAAGGTTCAGAAACAGGAGAGAGTGTGGAGTGTCCGGAGACTCTCATGTGGATTGGAGACAGTGTGGGAATGGGAATGTGGAGAGGGGCACATGGAGAGGCCACCAGGGGCCAGAGCTTGAGGACCCTATGAGCTGCTAAAGCCTCACTGTCCAGCGTGGTGGGCTGAGTCCCAAGCGGTAGAAGGTCCACCTGCAGAGCTGAGATTGATGTCCAGGCTGAGTGGGTTTGGAGCCAAGATCTCATGTGTCTCCTTAAGTGCAGTTGTAAGGTCTCAGGGAGGACAGAAGCCCTCCTGGTGGTGCTGGGCCAGGCGGATCCCAGCCTAGACACCAGGGCACTGACGCCAGCTCCACTCTGCCTCCAAACAGCTGCTGGAGGCTTGGGCAAGTCATTCTGTGAAGTAAAGGAAATGGGTTGGCTAGCTTCTAAAACTCCTTCTGGAGCTAAGATTCTTTGCTTTTCTGTGGTTTTATGGGGCCACAAATGAAAGATCAAGAATAACATGATAGCGGATGCATTCTGTGGCTATGAAAATTTTGTCCCATGCCGAAAACTTCCATGCACAGTGGAATCCACCAGGGATCTTGTCATCTAACTATCTTCTTGACCAAGACAAACCCTATTTGATTACAGCTTCTTAGAGTCATTCACTTTCTAATTAATTTGTCATTGAAGTAGGGTTGGGGGCTCACAGAGATGGGAACTCTGGAGTGAAGCTTACCCTGCATATGCCCAGTTGGGGTTTGCAGTTGCGAATTCCTGGCTCTTGTATTATTTGATCCATTTCTTCCTGGTGGGGAGGGACATTCTTTGGTCATGGTGTGCAAACTGAAGGACTCACTCTTGGGGTGTCCACCTCCCCTGCCTTGGGCCTCTCCCAGATCACCCCAGCACTGAGCTTGGCTGGACTTGGCCCAGGTGTATGTGGAGGCACCACTGCAGCCTGTCCTATGGACTCATCTCCACGTGTCCAGGACAGGGCTTCTCTGAGCAGGCTTGGGGAGTAGGCTCATGAATCTCTGGTCCTCTTCCAGCATGTTCTTGCTACGGCTTTCCCATCTTCCTGTTCTACTGCTGTGTCCCTTGACCTATGTGTCATTCCTTCCAGACCTAAGACAAAGTCTGTGTTTGATGGCTCTAAGAGCCAACTGAGCAATGTCCCAGGCCATAGGGCATATTGAGGACAGGGAAGCCAGCATCCCTGCAGGAGGCTGTGGGGCATCTTCAGTGTCCTTCCATGCTCACCTGTCTCTCCAGGCCAGCATGGGCAGGGGAGTGTGGCTTGTAGTTGTTGGGTAGAGGAGCCCAGGCAGACTGGTTCAGCCCAACTGGCATTCATCCTGCCGAGCTGGGATCTGGAGCCTGCCCCTCTGGAAGACCCCAAGCGACTCACTTCATTATGGCATGGCTGAGTGTCTCTGAGTTGCAAGGACTGCCTTTGGATAGATTATGTCCTCCAATTAGCCTTGCAATGTTCAACCCGTGATCACAGACTGTGAATCTATTGTACACCCCAGTGATGTGCCCTCTGTGGGCCTCACAGCACTTGGTCTGAGATGACATGTCCTCGGTACACAGGGGGATTCATGAAGACTATGGTCATCTAGGAGGTGGGGGACCCATGGAGCCCTGGGCAATCTTGAGCTCTAGCAGATGAGAATCTAATAGTGCACTGGGGTTTTGTATCAGAGATATGGGAAAACAGGGGGGCTAACCTGGCTCATTGCACCAGAAGAAGAGAATGGAGAATGCAATTGCCCCAGATATTTCAGGCTCCTGAGAGCAGAGATCCAGCCTTTCGCTGCCCCCCACCCCTTTAGCTCCCACATGGAGATGCTCTACTTAGGCCACAAACCTGAGCCTGACTTATGCTTTCCACGTGTTGGTCAGAAACACCGGCACACCCCACCAGCTCCATCCTCTCCAACTGTCATTTGTGTCTCTGCTCTCTGCAGCAGGGTGGATGGAGCACCAGTCACTCAGTGTACAGCCCCATGGGCAATGGGGAAGCCATGGACTTTGGAACCAGCTGGATCTACAACAGGACAAGACTTAGAGTCTTGCCACTTGGGCGTCCCCTGACCCGTGAAACGACCAGCTTCCCCTCTGGGAGAGTGTGTGGCGGTGGTGCCACGCCTCCTTCGGACCCTCTGGGCCTCCTGCCTGGGGCCCCGCCAGCGTCAATCCCACACTTGTCTTTCAAATGCAGCTCCGCCAGCTGGATGCGTCCATTCACAGTGTGCTCCGCAGCTTTTTGTACAAATTTATATTTCTCGTTCTAAGAACAATGAATGCACATTATAGAATGCTTAGAAGTAAAGAAAAGCACACAAAAAGAGCCCAGCCAGGAGTTTTTCTTTCCACATTTTGATGCATCTAACTCTGTGGGTGTGGTCTTCATTAATGCATTTGGGAGCATCCCCTCTACACTGCCTGATGTCCTCCTCAGCTGCTCCTGGCCCTGCACCTGGCTTGTTCTCTGCCATCACTTGGAACACTTCCCCGTCCTCTGACCGCCCCAAGCTTGTCTGGCTTTGTCTGCAGCCTGCAGCCTTTCTTCTCTGGTCATCCTGGCACCCGGGGCCCTGCTTTTCCCCCCTGCGTGGCTTCTAATCACAGACATACCGGCTTCAGTGTGCACTGCCTTTGTCCAAATCTGTGAGGTCAGGAGTCCCTGCTATTCCCTTGTATGATCAATAACATCTAACACTGGGCTAAAAAAAGTGTTCCTTAGATAGATATGTGAGGATCTTATTAATGAATAAAATATTAATTAATATATGCACAACAACGCTTGTCTTCATTAATAATGATCATCTCAGCTACTACTATCTTTTATGCTCTACTGGTAAAAGTTAATGCACTTCATGAATTTTATTCCTGGGAAAGTTGGTTATGGACTTTACTAAACTCGATGCTGTCTTGCAGGGGTAGTGGAAACAAGCACTTCTGCATGTGTTGCTACTTGGAAGCATTATTTTTAATGTGCACATATCAGGGCTTACAAACCTAAGGGGTTTCTTGGGCAATCAGCCCTGGTGTTTTGGACTCTCCTGCCAAATGTGCAAAGAAGGCCTAGAAGCATACAGGGTGAGTTTTGGGGGTGTGTGACCTTTCTGTGGTGTAACCACTTTTAAGGACCTTCCTGCAGCCGTAGAAAAGGCTGACAAAGAAATCGTGGTTATCAGTTGGGTTTCAGAGATCAATGTTCCCGAGCGGCAGGGGCCAGTCCACACCCATATTTTTAATGATCTGACCCAATGTAAATCTGCTGGTTACAAAGACACTGCCTTAGAATTTTTAAAAACCTAATAAATAATTTGTTATAACCGCAGGGTATCACGTTACCATGTTACTTATTATGGAACTAGGATAATATTTAAATTGCTTATTTACAGCATTAAAATAAATAGTGGTTTGGGCATTTTTGCAAAGGAGAGCACATGCGCCGTCACTCCCTGCCCCCTGCCCCCGCGGCCTGTGTTTTCCAGCCACAGCACACCCTTCCTTCCTGCTGGGTCTGGGTTCTTTTCCCAGCTGCAATTACTCCATTATGCTATTAAAGTTCAGAATGTGCAACATGCCCGACCCCTGAAGGCATTTGCCAGTCATTTTTTTTTTATCTTGTCTAATACCTGTGGCTCCCTTTCTGTGCTAACATTTGACTGCAAGCGGTCCATAGGATCTGCGGGTTAGCTGTCCCTTGAAGGCCACTGGCCTCAGCACCTCTGATGGCCACTCATCTGGCCCTTCTCAGATCTCCGAGGGGGGTGGCGGGCAACACAGTGAATGAAATATCAAGTACATCAGATCAAATGGCAGCCTGCCCCCCTGCCTCCCCCCTCCCCCCCCCAGGTAAGGAGCAGGCTCCGGGCGGAGGGCATTTGAGCAGCATCCGGCCCTCGTCCTTCTCTGGTTCACACGGGGCTCGGACCCTCCTTGCATCAAGTGCCCCTCACTTAAGCCCCACTAATTGGGTAGGATTGCTGCCGTCTGATGAGTCATAATTAGGACGAGGCGGCTCCAGTAGGAGCCTTCTTATCGGGCCAAGGGTCGGGGACTAATGACTAGCAGAAGGTAACGGTTTTGTTGATGCCTATAGTCGCTGCTGGAAAAAAAAAAAATCCAGTGCTGCTGCATGTCTTCCGGCGGCAGGCACTGAATCTTCCCCTCATTTGATTCAGTGACCTCTCGAGTGCATCCTCGCCCCGAGGGCTCTGGGCCATCCAGCAACTGTTAAGCCCCTTGGGTTGATAATCTTCTCCCACATTTGCCCTTAACACCAGACGGACCACCATTAGCCGCAGCTGCACGGGCGCTCATTAGAGGCGATCGATACGGAGCGAGATAAAGGCGGCTGCTGCCCGCCGTCTCCAGTTGCTGCGGATTTGCAGGCGTTCCCACGCAAGCTTCCTGCCAGCTACGCAAAACAGGGGTTTCTTTAAAAAAAAAAGGTAAAAATGAGAAAGGATGAGGGGAAAGTACATATTTACCTTCTTGGTTCAGGATGTTGCTGACTGTCTAGAGGAAATTTTATTCACTGTGATGTGAAAATCGCACATCTTTGCCTTTCACCGCTGCTTGGTCAGGAGGGACACAATGAAAACGTTTCCTAGTGGAAGAATGACCGGCCCTCCCTCAGGGACAGGGAAGATGTCGATGTTGGCTCAGGGCGCAGGTTGGGGGGTGTCGCTCCTTCCAGAGCACGGTGGGCTGGGGACGCCTGTGGTGATTACTGGAGTCCTGCGTCCGGCCAGAAGGTGTTGCCAGAGAGCCTGGGAACTCCTGGTCACCTCCCTTCCGAGGCTGGGCGGCTCGGGCCCAGCACACACCAGAAGCTGGGCCAGTCTCAGCTGGCAAAGGCTGGAGTCAGCCTCCTCCTCAGACTTGGACAGTTCGGTGTCCTGTAGAAGAGCTGGCCAAGCTGCCCATGGGACCATTCTTCCCCTGTGGTGGGCCGGGTGGGACCAGGACCCCCACCAGGCTGAGGAGTGGCAGGCCCTGCCACACATGGGGGCAGGAGGTGGCAGCCAGGCTCCTGCCTCGCACACGCCCTCCTCCTCATTCTCAGAGGGCTTGGGCACTGATGCCATGGCAACCCTCTCTACCCATCTTTACTACCCAGATCCCATGGAAAGGACTAGAGAAAGGTGAAAATAGGGAAAAGCCGGTGTTGGAGCTGGACACCACAGTAGCAGCCCCAGATCAGAAAACTCGAGATATTTTGTCTACATTTTCTGCACATAAGACCGTATGTGATGAGGGGCTAACCTGACCCATGTCTTCCTATTAAGGAACAAAAAGCCATTTGGGAAGTATCTAGGGAAGACCCCAGAAACACACTACTGTTCCCTAGCTGGATGGGGCTGGCTGGGAGCTGAGGAGGCTCTGGCAGGTAGGAGAGTATGTCTGGACCCTGCCAGCAGCCACAGCAGGTAGACAACGGGAGTCCCGGGAGACACTGCCCCGGAGGAGAAGAGCGTCCACATGGGGAGGGCTCTCGTGCTGCTCCCTCATCATCAGTGTTGCTGATGAAGCAAATTTTGAGTAACTTAACTTTTCCTATATCTTTTAGTCCATGCCCCAAATATTCGTCTCCTTACAGAAACCATGACAACTCAAACATGGGCCAAAATAAATCTTCCTCCATAAGGATAAGCAGAGAACTGTGACTATGAAAAGACAATCAGAAGTTCTGAGGATTCGGAGCAAATGTCTTTCTGTGAAATGCGGTAACAGCAAGAAATAGAAAATTCTGGAAAGTTTCTCATTTCTGTTTCTAACAAAATTTAGGGTGACACCGAAGCTATGAAATTAGAACAGGCATTTTTTGGAGGTGGAAACAGCAAGCCCCTCAAAAGCTATATATAGACAAATAATTGCTAAATTTAAAACTGCAATGAGGGCAACTGATTATGGAAAATTGATTCAGTGAGGTAGAAGATAAACCTGATAATTTAGAGAAACTCAGAGAAAGGGCTAAATAAATAAAATGATACAAAAGGAAGTAGGGGACCTGGAAGTTCAAGAGGTCCAGTATATGTAGAATGAGGATTCCATAGGAAGAACAGGGAAGAGGAAGCCAGGTCATCACTGAGGGGTCACAAGGGCTCCGTGAGTACTAGACACGAGTCATGGAACTTGAATTTCAAAGTTAAAAGGAAATATACATCTAGGCTAAAAACCAATTGACCTACAAAGAAATGAAGCTCAAACTGCTGAATTTCTTTTGCCTGCAAAAAATCCAAATCTGTTTTCACTTTTATTGGACTGCACAGTTCATATTCCATTCTGCTTAAGATTTCCAATGCTTTTGTTTATTTTGTTAGTTATTTACCAGAACAATTTACCTGAAAATAAAATTTCAATTCCAATATTCCCCTATCTCCTATGATAATCTGTATTTTAAGACCAATTGGATAGCTGATAGACTTTTCTGCAATAATAAGCACAAGATAACAAGGAATCCATATTTATAGTATTTTTAATAGAAAGATATTTTGACCCAAGTATTCTCCATTCAGACAGTGTGCGGTTTTCAGGTAGCATTCTGTTCTGTTAGCCTGTGAGCTCCACAAGGCAAGGACTGCAAAGATTCGTGCTGTCTCCCTCCTTCTCTCTCCCCGGACCTAGCAAGGTGCAGACACATGGTAGGTGCATATTGCACATGTGTTGATTTGAACTGGCTGCAGCAAAAGACATACTCAAACATGCAAAGAACCTCAAAATGTAACCCTCAAGTGCCCTTAGTGCCCTTCCTGAAAACTGTACTGAAGACACACTGTAGCCAGCTGTGGCAGGACAGGAAATCATGGTGTAAAACAAAAAAGGCAACAGGACAGCCAGCAAAACATGTACAGTTTAAATAACTGTTGCTCATGGGATTAAAAAACAACTCAAGTATGAGACATAATTATTAAAAGCTAAAATGTATAACTTATGCACATAATTATGTATTAATTATCTGGTAAAATTGTTAGGTAATAAAAGCAAAAATTGGGAAATGAGGCAGGGAAAGAGGAAGTCAATGTGTGTTAAGCTTTTGCGTACTTGGGAAGAGACTTTGGAGACTATCTCAGTGTTAATGATAACTAGGAAAAATTGTGATTAAAAAAAGAAATCTAAAAGTAATCACACATGGAATAAAAAAAGAATTTACAGTTTGAAAATTACTAAATAAAAAAAGAATAAAAAGTAATCTTTTAGCAAAAGATGAGTAAAGGACAGCAGCAAGGAAGTATTTAAAAAATAAGGCACAACAGAAATGTGTCCAGAGATGAACATGACTAGGCCACATTCCTCAAATGACAGACTTTCAGACTAGATGGAAAAACAGAATCAAATTAACATCTATTTACAAGAGAAACATCTAAAATAAGAAGATACGGAAAGTTTGAAAAATAATGGGCTGGACAAGACATATCAGGTAAATGCAAATACAAACCGAAAAGTAGAGGCAATATTATTAATAGTATCAAATTAGAGTTTAAGCAGTTTCAAGTGGTTTACTTTGGTATAGACAAAAAGTAAAATTCACCGTGAATATAGATGAATAATGAGCCCTTATGTGTAAAATTGAATTATTAGAATATATGGAGTAAAAATAAATTACAAATAGAAGAAGAAATTGGCAAAGACATGATTAACATAGTAAATGACTTTCACATGCAACAGTCAGTATAGCACAAGTTGACAAAAATAAACATAAAAAAATTGGATAATATGTAATAAATAGAGCATATTCGGTAAGGTGTGGTGAACTTCGTACCATCCAAATAGAATAATATCCATAATATGGTTGTAAAAATTAATGACTAAAATATCTTAATCACAAAGAAAAACTTAATGTATTCTCTTAAGGAACAAACTGTACAGGCCACATCCACAGATACAAAAAATAGACATAAATTTTAATATTAAAAATGTAACACAAACTGTGATACACTTAAAAAATTAAAATAACACACTTCCAGTGCCAATTACATAACAACAACAACAAAAAACCCTTGAGTCTCTAATTCTAGAATACTTAGAAAACAAAGATATATAAAAGTTAATGGATGAAGCCAAAAGCCAATTCAAGTTCAAATATATCATATTAAATATGTTTGCAATTAAACAAAAATAAACAACTATAAAAAACTCCTAATAACCACTTATTTTAATAGTTTTTTAAAATCCAGGATATTAAGGTCAATGATGTTAAAAAAGGAAATAATAAAGATTACAAAAGAGAAATTATGAATTAGGACAAAGAAAAATAGTAAACTTGATAAATTTAAGAACTTTAAAAACAAAGAGTTACACATAAAAATAGATTAACCCCTGACAAATCTGATTTAGGAAAAATTAAGAGGAAAAAACTTCAATACGCAAAATGAGGAATTAGTGAATATGATTGAGGAAACAAAAAAAGACACTATAATCAATAAAAGTATAAATATTGGTGATAAAAAACTATACAGAAATACTATATATAACTCAGCGGTAATAAACTATCAATGAAGTGGAAGATTTTTCTGAGGAAAATTTAAATATTCATGTCTGACTTAAAAAAGGAGAAAGCCTCTGCAGGGCAACAGTCCTGGGGAGAAAGTTCAAACATCGCTTTAGGTTTAATTATTATAGTTTTGTAATACTTTCAAATTAATCTCTTGCCTCTGTTCCTCTCTGCTATTATTTAGTATTTTGTTCACTCTTCCAGAACACTTTTAGAATTCTTTCGAGTTCGTGGGCCAGGGATTTCACTTATATGCATGAATAATTCCCCTGCTATATGAAAGATTGCAAAGGGTAGGGAAAAGAATGTTTCCTGGTGCGTTTTACAGAGGTATCTGAGGCTTAAATCTAAAACCTGAAAAAGGATAAGAAAATTCCAGACTCATCTCACTGGAGGATGAAATGGGATCCGCATGTGTGCACGTGTGTGTGCGTGTGTGTGTGTGTGCATGCGCACTTGTGGGCTCGGTGGGGGAGGGTGGTCCTGGTGAGACGCAGTCTGTACCTGTGGAATCAAAAAACAAAACATCTTAAATAACATAGAGCAAACAACAAGTCGAAACAACAGTTCCATATACCATATAGATCTGTTCTGGGAATGCAATAATGTTTTATTTAATATTCAGCAATCTATTAATAAAATATATCCCATCCAGAGATTAAAAGAGGCCCAATAAATTCTCAGAAGGTATCTGATAAAATTTAACATCAATTTCTGATAAAAACTTAATAAGCCGAGAATAGGTGAACAGTTTCTCGACATGAAAAAAACAATATGAAATCAGCAGTTACATCACATTTGATGAGGGTCCTCCAAGGTCCTTCAGCGCCCATCAGGAGCATGGGAAGTCTGCTGTGATCACCGTCGTTACGATCACATTCTGGAAGTTCTAACAAGTGTAAAAAGACAGGAAGCAGAAATCAGAGTAAGGAAATGACAAAAATTTATATATGGTATGACTGTATGTCTAGAAACCCTAAGAGAATAATTTAAAGAAAGTACTTAGCAGAGTTTCTTGGTGGTAGCATGTACAAATCAGTAATTTTTCTATGTTCCACTAATAGTTAGCTGGAAAATGAAAAGACAAAAAAAAGATCTCCAGTCCACAAGATTGATGTAGCACACTAAATTCTAGCAGTAAACCCGGTGAGATGTACCAGCAACCCATGTGAAGAAAATGACAGCGGGTTTTGAGGGGTGTAAAAGAAGTGTTGAATAAATAGAGATATAACCTTGATTCTAAATAATGCAATGAGGCCAAATGTCCCCAATTTAACTCAGGTTTTTAGGGCAATTCCAGTCACAACTGAAGTTTAGGATTGACTCTGACTTGTTCCAGAAGAATAGTTAAATTATTGGATCCTAATAGGGAGAACAGTAGAGAGTACAGATACACTTTGTTTTATTATAGTTTGCTTTACTGCACTTTGCAGATGTTGAGTTTTTTAAAATTGAAGGTCTGTGGCAACCCTGCACGGAGCAAGTTTAGCAGAACAATTTTTCCAGCAGTGTGTGCTTACTTCATGTCTCTGAGTCACATTTTGGTAATTCCTACAATATTTCAAACATTTTCATTATTATTATATCTGTTATGGTGATCTATGATCAGCGATTTTTGATGTTACCAATGTAATTGTTTTAGTATGCTACAAACTGTGCCCATATAAGATGGCAAACTTAATTGATTAATGCTGCGTGTGTTCTGACTGCTCCACTGACTAGCTACTGTCTCACTCTCCTTGGGTCTCCCTAGTCCTTGAGACACAACAATATTGAGATTAGACCAATTGATACTCCTACAATGGCCTCCAAATTTCAAGTGAAAGGAAAATTCACAAGTCTCTTGCTTTAAATCTAAAGCTAAAATGATTAAGCTTAGTGAAGAAGACGTGTCGAAAGCCGAGACAGGATGAAAGCTAGAATTGCTGTGCCAAACAGTTAGCCAAGTTGTGAATGCAAAGGAAAAGTTCTTGAAAGAAATTAAAAGTGCTACTCCTATGAACACACGAGTGATGAGAAAGCAAAACAACCTTATTGCTGATGTGGAAAAACTTTGAGTGATCTGGATAGGAGATCACACCAGCCACAAAATTCCCTTAAGCCATAAGCCTAATCTACAAGACCCTAACTCTGTTCAATTCTGTGAAGGCTGAGAGAGGTGGGGAAGCTGCAGAAGAAAAGTCTGAGGCTAGAAGATGTTAGTTCATGAGGTTTAAGGGAAGAAGCCGTCTCCTTACCATAAAAGTGCAAGATGAGGCAGCAAGTGCTGATATAGAAGCTGCAGCAAGTTCTCCAGCAGATCTAGCTAAGAGAAGTGATGAAGGGGGCTACACCAAACAACAGATTTTCAATATAAACAAAACAGCCTTATACTGGAAAAGATTCCATGTAGGACTTTCATAGCTAGAGAGAAGCAATGCCTGGCCCCAAAGCTTCAAAGGACAGGCTGACTCTCCCTTTAATGCAGCTGGTGACTTTAAGTTGAAGCCAATGCTCATTGACCATTCTGAAAATCCTAGGGCCCTGAAGCATTATGCTAAACCTACTCTGCCTGTGCTCTATAAGTGGAACAACAAAGCCTGATGACAGCACAACTGTTTATAGCATGGTTTACTGAATATTTTAAGCCCACTGTTGAGACCTACTCTTTAGAAAAAAGATTCCTTTCAAAATATTACACCTCATTGACAAAGCATCCAGTCACCCAAGAGCTCTGATGGCGATGTACAAAGAGATTAATGTTTTCATACCTGCTCACACAACATCCATTCTGCAGCCCATGGGTGAAAGAGTAATTTTGACTTTTGAGTCTTATTATTCAAGAAATACATTTCGTAAGGCTATACCTGCCATAAATAGTGATTTCTCTGATGGATTTGGGCAAATTAAATTGGCATCTTTCTGGAAAAGATTTGACATTCTATATGCCATTAACAACATTCCAGATCCAGGGAGGAGGTCAAAATATCAACGTTAAGAGGAATTTGGAAGAGGTTGATTCCGATCCTCATGGATGACTTTGAGGGGTTCACGACTTCTGTGGAGGAAGTGACTGCAGATGTGGTGGAAACAGTGAGAGAGCTATTAATAGAAGTAGAAGTGGAGCCTGAAGATGTGACTCAATTGCTGCAATCTCATGATGAAACTTGAACGGATGAGGAGTTGCTTCTTACAGATGAGGAAAGAAAGTGGTTCCTTAAGATAGAATCTGCTGCTGGTGAAGGTGCTGGGAACACTGTCGAAATAGAAATAAGGGATGTGTCTTTTTCCTGGGACTCACCTTGGAGCCATGAGGGCGTCAGCCTCAGAGTGAAGCCAGCGCTGCAGAAGACAGGATGGGGCCTTGGGGACGTGGACTGGCTGCTGAGCCAAGCCTGGCCTGAATTCTTGGTGGGCTTTAGAGGTACTCGAGGCAGTAAATGGTCTGATTAGTTAAAAACAAAAACAAATAAAACAAACAAAAAAACCCCACAAGGGATTTTGAATATGATGTCCGATTAGTTGATAAAGCAGCGGCAAGGTTTGAGAGCATTGGCTCCAGTTTTGAAAGACATTGCAGTAAAATGCCATCAAGCAGCATCGTTTGCTATGGAGGAAGAGCCAATTGATGGGGCAAACTTCATTGTTGTCATGTTTTTAAAAGTTGATACAGCGGCCCCAACTTTCAGCAGTCATCGCCCTGAGCCATCAACACTGAGGCGGGACCCTCCGCCAGCAAAAAGATTATGACTCACCGAAGGCTCAGATAATCGTGATCGCTAGCATTTTTTAGCAATGGCGTATTTTTAATGAAGATATGTTCATTGTTTTCTAGGATACAATGCTATCACACCCTTAATTGACTACAGTATAGTGTAAACATAACTTTTATATGTACTAGGAAACCAAAAAAGTTGTGTGACTCACTTTACTGTGACATGTGCTTTATTGTGGTGGTCTGGAACAGAACTTGGGACATCTCCGAGGCATGGCTGCAATTAAGCACCGCGTCAGTGGTCATGTGTGGGTGCACGAGTAGTCAGGCAGATGAGGGGGAACTGGAGCGTGTCCAGAGGCATCTGATCCCCCACTCACTTAGCATATGATAAATGTGGCATTTTAAATACATGGAGGAAAGTTTGGATTATTCAGTGAATAATTTTGAGATAGTAGGTTAGTTATTTGGGAAGAATCCCTTTATCACTCCTAGATGACAATTCATTTAAGCAGATTAAACAGGTAAGTGTAGGAGAACTGGAAGAATCACCAATGAGAGCTGCATGTTTACCTGGTTTCAGAGTAGGAGTAGAAGAACAAGGGAGAGATCAGAAAGGAAAATGATTGAGATTCGTCTACATAAGAATTTGATAGTTCTAAACACCAAATTACACCCTAACTGATCTAAACAGATAAATAGGAACACATTGTAATATTGTTACATAACGGATTATCACCTTATATAATACATAAAAACCCTTATAATTCAGTAAAAGTTTGAAAAATGCCTAAAAACATGAAAAAGCACTACTTAAATAAGAACTACAAATGCTCAGTAAACATTTGAAGAAATGTTCATCCCATTAGCTGTGAGAAAATGCAACTTGAAATAATGAGAGTTATTTTTGGCTGATCAAATCAGTAAAGATTTTTGAAAGAGGTAATGCCCAACTGGCAAGGTTATGGGAAAACAGCAATTCTTATGTATGGTGCATAAGTGTTACTGAAGGATAAATTAACAATATGAATTAAAATCTTAACATTATTGATACCCTGTGACCCAGGAGTCTCACCCCCAGGTATTTATCTCCTGTAAATAATTAGAGAATCGTAAAGAGCTGTCTGCACAAGGAGACCCTGTGTGGTGGTCTCTGTAATAGTGAAAAATGGGGAATGGCATAAATACCAATGAGAGAAAATGAGTTAAATAAATTGTGGTCCATTAAAAACAACGGAATACTAAGTAGTCATTAAAACTCATGTTCTCAGAAACTAAACATATGCAATAACATTCACAATATATTAAATGATAAAAGTAGGTTACAAAATAACGATGTATGCTTTGTAATTCCAACGCTGTAAAAGTGGTGTATGTGCCTAGATTATGATGGGAGGAAATGCAGTGGTTATCTTCTAATCTCAGGAATATGAGTGATTTTTATTTTCCCCTTTCTCCTTTTCTGAAGTTCTCAAAATTTATGCCATGGCACTGTATTCCTGATACACAAATCATCATAATAATCATAATAAAGGAATTTTAAAAGCTCCATAAGGGAAGCACACAGGGCTTGTTACCCAAAACCCACCAATCTTGCTACGCCCAGTGAATCACAGGGATCCACGAAACGGGCTCCGGGAAGGCTGGGTGTCTCCCTCGACCCCTCTCTCTCTTTATTTTTTTCTGTTAGGAGACACATTTCCCTCTAGCTATCCTGCAAATGTGGTGGTTTCTAGTTTCTCTGCTCTTAGTTAATGAAATTTCCTTATTTAAAGTATGATTTGCTCTTTTCAAATTGGATCTATTTTCCTTCTCTGGCTTCTGGCATCCTGGCTTAATTTCCTGAGAAAGCTGTTTCCAAGTCACAGAGCATCACGCGCAGGTCCTTGGAGTCAATGTAGGTGAGGGAGGAGTTGGAGGTGAAATTCTTGCTACTCCTTTGTCGTATCTGCTCTGTCCTGGGGACTTGCACTGGCTCCCAGTGCAATTTGATTGTTCTGGGCATGAGTGTACTTGGCTGCTTCATTATTAATAGCAACCCCGAGTTAAGGTTGCCAGATTTAGCAAATAAAAATACAGAATGCCTAGTTAAATCTGATTTCAAATGAACAGCGAATCACTTTTTAATGTAAGTATATTCCAAATATTGCATGAGATATACTAAAAAACTACTCATTATCTGAAATTCAGATTGAACCAGGCATCCTGCGTTATATCTGGTGACCATACCATCCCAAACGTTTTCAATGGGTCAAGTGTCAGTGTGGTCTCATGCCTTACCTTGGCCAAAACAGCTCTGTCTATAGTGGGGTCTTAATGCTCCACTCCCAATGGGGGGCCCGTCTGGGACCAGGGTGTTTGAGCAAACACAGTCGTCCTAGATTGGATCTACTTGGTGGGTAGTCATACATCAGCTGTCAGAAGATTTGAGCTTGCCCATTCCTCTCTGGAATCTAAAATTGACCAGACACTAATTTTCATAGCCAGGGAGAATGATTAAGCAGTTGATGAGGTAGAGTTGAGGTGATCGTTATTTGATCAGGTTTGTAGACCGTGGCTCCTTCGCATCTCATCCTTCGTTCTCCTGAGAGGAAATGTTGAAAAAAGAAGGGTAGAATCAAGCAGGTAAAAATAAGGGAAGTGTTAACACAGGAAGAACCATAGGTCCCCAAGTCTAACTGGCATAATTGTTTCCGGTTATTTTATAAATGATTCGGGAATGGGCACTACTTGTCAAAAGTTGCTTTAGGATTGAAGTGGCAAATTAAGCTTTGATTTGCAGTGGCTGCCGGCACAATCATTTGTGTTCCTATATTTGGTCACGGCCCGGGCAGTCCAGAAGCCCCGTGTGCATTGACTGACCCAGCAAAGGGGAAGCTTCTTGGGCACCTGTGCCTGGAAAGGCTCAGTGTTGGTGTTGGAGCACTCCTCCGGAGGCAGCCTTTGTGTCCTTTCTCCCGAGAGCAGCCAAAGCACGTGGTCCAGCCTTTGTCCTGGCGTTAGATATCCTTTCTCCGGGAAGGAGCCACGGCCCAGAGCTGTCCTGGGAGCATACCATGTTTTATTACCTCTCTGGCTTCTCGTTGCCTGCGAAGAGCCGAACCAGAGGTGCCAAAATGCTGTAAGAAATCAGATCTCCAAGAGCGCCTGCTCTCACGGCATTTCCAGCTGTTGGCTCGCAGCAAAGCTCTTTGTAAATTTTGTAAGAAAACACGTTCTCCAGAGGTTTCCATTCCAAGTTGGCGGCCTCGAGAAGCCAGAAGAGCTGGACTCAAACTTTTCAAGGAACATCCGAGCTTGGATCCTGTTCTGTGCTTAGTCCAGTCTCCAACTGCTGGGACCTTGGACTTGGAACTGCAGTTGCTGGCTGACAATGACTGTATTTACCGTGCCTGGGGGGAGGCGGGAGGCATGCTGCTCCCATAACGCCTCCAGTGGCTCAAAGGGTGTGCCGCGTGCGCAGATGATTTATGGAAGCCTGGTGAGGGAACAGATTATAAGCATCATTGAAACACAAACGTTTGTCTTTCTTCTGGAAAAGTAGCATCTTTTCATTCAGAAATCGGGAGCGAGAGTCCTGTTTGGCATATCCAATTTAAGTCATCTTTGCGCTCTCAAGATGTTTTCCCCAAGTTATTGTGATAATCTTTTCTATTCCTCTCCTGACTGTTTCAATTCCCACTTTTCTGATGACCAGACACTCGGGCACAGCTGTGCTTCTCCCCGGTTAGGACCTATTCCTTGTTTCTACTACTTTTCATGGATAATTTGTCATCTTTCTTCTCCTTTTTCCGGTTTCCCTGCATTTTGCTGATGGTGAGTTGGTAGTGACACTCCAGAGGGAAGCTGCAAATGTCAGGGAAGGCGGCTCTGGTGAAGGGAAAACGCAATTTCTCCTTGTTCAATCAACCATTGAAACGGCCCTTTGGCTGGAATGACAGTGGATACCTATATATGTTATTTTTATTATTGTGGTAATGTGAGAACCGTAAATTCTTTAGGTGATTGGGTTTAGGAGATTCTGAATTTGCTGCATTTAGTATTTTTGTTGGGAGAGCATCTTCATCCATAAAAGCAAGTATTTTCATGTGGATGAAGGCTTGTAATGGTGAGCTATTTCTGTAAAGCAGCATACTATACTAGATTATAAACTTCCAAAACATTAAAATAAAGCACTTTGGGAGGGACATTAACTCTTTTAGGCCACTTATACAATTCCCAAAGTGCCCATCATAAATCCAGGAAATTGCATTGTCATTGTTATATTCAGAAATAATTTTGCTCCAATACATTTCCTCGCCATACATAATTCTATTTTAGGGAGTAAAGATGTTTAACTTATGTCAGGAGAGCCTACTGATTGGTTCTGTCTCGCACTAGTATTATTTTAAATCAGTGGTTGCTGCTGCAAAATCAGATAATTTCTCAGAAGACTTACATGGAAACATATTCCATGGTTGTTTTTTTTTGTTTGAGGTGAGAGCTTTCAATTCAAATCATCTTTCCAAAATAGATGAATGTCAAGTGTGATAGCAGTTAATGTACATCAGGCATTTGGGGAAAACGAACTGAAGTTGAAAATCAAACTGCCAAAAGAGTTGCTTCCGACTGCAGCTTTATCCCCGGTGGTACTGGGGAGCTGGGATTAAGGGGCAGATACAAACACCCCAAGGTAGAGAAGAATTACAGGCGCTTGCATCCCTAGGTCTGTGAGACAGAGAAAGCAGCCTCGTCCGGGAGCCAGGCCCCAGGAGGCTGGCCTGGCCTGCAGCAGTGGGGCAGTCTGGACCACATGCAGGTGGCCTTAGAGTTATAGGACATCCCAGACAGGCAGATGGAGAGAAGGATGTATAATCACATATTATTCTTCAGGACTCAGACTTCTCAAGAAATCAGAATTCTGAAACATGTCTTCTGCATTTATAGATCAAAAGCCCACGGGTTCAACCTGGAAAGTTGCCACAGAAAACTAGTTATCAGTCAAGAAACAAGCATATATTGTCTAAATAGATGACATTCTCTTCTTCCATAGCCAAAGGCAAACGTCTTCAGGAGATCTGTGCAATGTTAGTGAGACTCAGCTCGCCTCTCAATTGGCGCCTAACTTCCTTGGCACAGTAGTGATCCTCGCTGATGCAATGGAATGACTTAATTTGTTTCCAGGAAATAAGAAGGAATATGCATTTATTGGACACATTTCAACTATGAAGGGAAGTAGATTTCAAGTCCTGGGAAAGAAATGACTTGAAGATTTTATAAAGCCTGGGTGGGAATTGGTGATCCAAACAAATACCTCCCTCTTCACTGAGCCTGACCGAGGTGCGGGCTCACCAGGTGACTGTGTGGGGCCTGTGTTGCAATGGGGCACACCTTCTACGGTGCACACAACAGAGGAGCAATTAGGTGTGACTGAGACACAGCAGGTAACAGCCAGTGGAGGAGTAAGAGGGAGGCAAGCTTCGCGAGACCGTGTGGCTTGAATCAGAGCTGCAAATAATGAGGAAACATCCTGTCTCAAGAATTGCCACCATCTTTTATGAAAGGCAGACACTGACAGCTTCACAAAGGCCACTACGAGGGAATAAGCATCAGAGAATCTGACCAACAATTGTGGAGGCACCAATCAAATTGTCAGGTCCTGTAGCTATAGACAGCAGAGGCAGAAAGCAAGCCAAGAGGCCGGGGCACAGGCAGCCGCTGGCTCCCGCTGCCCCTCCTTCTAGAGCGCACTCAGCTCGCGGGTGCTGGAGGAAAAGCTGCCACCACAACAAAGCCCCTCGCAGGGACACCATGCCACACATCCAACCCTCGCTGTCTGTCTCTCATATGCATTGATTTTTATGATCAGAAGTGATTTTTTATTATTTCCATTCTTTCAGGGAAAGGGAATTTCATTAGAACTTCACAATTAGTAAGTATAATATGTTAGTAAAGTAAAACTGTGGGATTTTGGACTAGTGAGAGTGATAATCTCTCCAAATTTTTGAGAAGTACATAATCTAAAAATATCAGTGCAATTAAATATTTTTTCATTATCATAATAACCAAAAAGAATATGCATATGTATATAAATTTTGTTTTGAATAATTCATGGTTCCAAGGATCTCTCTGAAGTCCCTTTCCAGTCTTCAGTTCAGACGGAAGACTAGGTTGACCACTGCTGTTGGCTACAGATTCAAGGTGTTACTAATAGTAAATGTCATCCGATGTGACATTATTGGTATCCCCTTGCTGAGATGGCTGTAAAGCCGACAGTGTCATCCTGTTGACATCCATCATCAGATTAGATGTTACTTGCTTTGGAAAAACTACCTCTGAGAGAATGGAGGGGAGAATGTCGGGGACGGAGCCGTGGCAGGTGTCTAGCTGGAGCCGCACGCCAGCGTTACAGGCTTTCAGTGCTTCCCAGGAATTTGCTTCTCTTTGAATCCACCTGAGGCATTTGAAGCTTTGTCTTGGCATTGGGGTGTTCTCTCTGCTGTTGGCTGCCTCCTGGTATGTTTGAGACTTTGGGATTCTAACACACCCCTAACCCCATACTTACCCACATGCCAGGGGATCTCAAAACCCCACCCTCTAGGCCTCCCAAAAGCTTATTCCTTTGTTTGAAACATTACAGCATCAAAGGCTTGGATGCCTCAACATCATCCTTTGCTTCTTGGAGGTGAATCATCCTGACACGATGAACTAGGCTTTGAAAAGTCCTTGTTACCTTTCCTATATCTGTTTATGTCCCACTCCTACGAATAACAAATAATTAGTAAGGTTGATAATGAGCATCAGAACTTTTTTCCTAGTGTTAATGAGAACAACTCTAGCATTTCATTATAAATATAATGTTTGAGGCTGGCTTAAGATTATAATTTTTTATCATACTAAGCAAGAATGCTTTTGTAAGATTTTTTTGTCAGAATTTTTTATAGAAATTATTTTAACATATATTAAGTTATTTATGACAAATTCTATGGAGCTTTTCCTTTACTTTCTTGGATAAAACTTCCCAAGTTGTAGTATTCTATTCTTTTAATATACTGTTGAATTTTCTTAACTAGCGCTTAAAAAACTTTTATTTGCATCTGTGGTTATAAGTGGTCTACTGACTCACAATTTTTTAAAATTTTGCTTTTAATTTTACTTTTCTAATATCCTAAAAGTAAGAGAAAAAATATAAAACAATCAGCCATGTTCATTTGTCTTTGCTTTAGCATTGCTTATATACTATGTACTTGATATTATACATCTTTCTAATCTAAATAATTTTACTTTCTTTAAGTATAAAATAATAAATTATAATTTCTCTATGATGTGTGCATTGTTTCAGATTTCCCGAGTCAAAAATGATAAATTCAAACAGCTTGTTGGCTATTTTAACTTTTTATGCAAAGCAAGAAAAAAAATTTAGAGAATAGTCTCTTTGTTTTCTGTAGTAGGCCATTTCATTCTGTCTGGGGACTGTATGCTGTAATTTTTAGAAAAATTTTAAAAAATGCCCTTGTTCATGACAGTTCTCTGTGGACATCGAATTTATTTGAGAACACAGGGCTGAATTTACTTTAATTATCAGATATTTTGAAAGCAAGGGGATAATAACTGCTTACGAGCATGTTTCAGAGAACTTAGCTAGTTGTTTCCACATTGGTCATTTGATCTAATTAAGATGGTTGTGAAGGAGGGAGTGGTAGAATTGCTGTTATTAGATGTGGGCTGAGCCCCAGAGTACTGATCAGGGTTGTGTGGACTCTTGGGTGATCTGTCAGCATCACGTTGAAGAAACATGTGATGTCACAAATATTACCTAGTGGGAGGTATGGAAACCACATCAACTCAATAAAGTTGGAGATTCCTATTTTGTTTCCATTATTAGCAAATAATATCAACAAGCATTTTCCATATTCTTTACTGTCCAAAGTATTTTTGTCATGGAGTTGTAACAAAAAAATTGCTATGGATTAAGAAAATAATTCTTTTCCTTTTTGTAAATTTTTTTTGGGGAAATTTTGAACTGTTCTGGGTTTTGAAGATTATGCTGTGTCATATTGTGTATAGAATTTCTATAACCTTAAAATGTAAATTTTCTGAGAAACACTAAAACTGTTCCTGAGGGCTAAATGACCTCAGACAGGCAGACACAAGAAAAGTGGGGATATCTCACTGCCTGCACTTGACTGTCAGAAAACTTAAAAAAGGCTTATTTGCTTAAATAGTAGCACATACGTACATATGTTAATCTTTCTATTGATAAGCTCCTAATTCATTGTTGATAGCAAACCTTAAATTAAACAAATCCTTTAAAAAAAGCATTTCTATGTACAATTGGAATGTAGAATTGTTTGACTGTTAACAGCATCAACTGTTATTAGAAGAGTCAACAACATTTCTCCAGTTCATATTTAAGGCCATATTTTCAAACTGGTTTCCACATAAAGATGTGAATGAAGGTCCATTGACCAAAGAGTTCCGCGAGGAAAGCAGATTTGAAATATTAAAAACACTAAGAAATCTGTCAATTTACTTAGCTTTTTCCAAGCGTATTTGACAGTGGAATTCCTTCCCAGAAGAAGGTATGATAAAACCCACTGTCCTTAAAGGGCCTATTGGACCCTGAGCTATCTGGTCTGCTGACCTTCTGTTCCAGTCTTCCACCCATTCCCTCTGCCTGCGCCAACTCTGACACAGCGGCCTCCTTGCTGCTCTTCAGCAGCAACACCCAGCAGCCTGTCCTCACCACAGGGCTGTGGCAGCAGCTGTCTCTCCTTCTCTCCTGACAGTCACGGGGCCTGTTGTCTCACTTCCTTCTTATGTCTCCTCAAATGTTGCCTGCTTAGAAATGACCTCCTGGACCACCCTGCATAAAAAATGTAGCTCCCTAATCCTCTATCCCTTTCCCTGCCTTTCGATTCTCCTCTTGAAATAATATGTACTCACCTTCTGTTTATTATGGGCTCTCCCCCCGACTGGCACACCAGCTCCACTGGAGCAGGGCCTTAGCCTGTGTTGTTTGCTAATGAGTCACGGTGCCAGGGTGTGTCTGGCATGGAGAAGATGCTCAGTTACCACTATGGAATAAATAAACGAATGATGGATGGATGGATGGGTAGATGGATGGATTTTGTTTGAGCACTGTGTGTGTGAGGGCAACAAAAATAACAGCAATAATGATTACAATGACAACAATAATAGCAATAATAACTAGATAACATGTATTAAATGCTACCACTTGTCAGGCGGGGGCTACATGGTTTGAGAGGAAAATAGGTCAAACTGTAGAGCATGTTGATTTCCACCAGAGTGTGGACTTCACCCTCTGTGCAATGAAGACTCTGTACAACCTTCCTGGAGGGAGGAGGTATTTAGAAAAGACTAACTGGTCAACCAGCATTAATTATCATTGAAGCTAAGGCAGTAGAAATGGAAAATAGTCACATGGAGGGACATTTTGGGGCTAGTAATTATAGCATTAATTGGTGGTGATGGGGGTGGAGAAGGTGAGGAAGAGAGATGGATTTAGGATCACTTCTGTGATTTTCAGCCCCATTAGGGTAGATCACAAATTTGTTTTTGGGCATGCTGAGGTTGAGGGGCCATTGGCCATAATTGTGCTGATTGTAGCTGGAGGTGGGGCTTGAGCTCGGCAGGAGGAACTGGGTTAGACTTGGAGACCTGAGATTGTTTCATGAAGACTGGAGGTTGAGGGTAACAGGGTTAGATGCGTTCCCCAAGATGCTCGGAAGGTGGGAAGCACAGAGAGTTGGGGAGATGGTTTTTAATATGGCATGGGGCTGAGAGTGGGCTGGCAGTAGAAAGAAGAGCTGTTGGCCGTGGCACTGAGAACACTGGTGACCAGGGTGAGAAGAGAGAAAAGTCTCAGAAGAGCATGAAGATGTTACCAGATTATGGCCGTTTTAGGCATGAGTCTTCTCAGAGCACGTTGTATTTCTCTCGGGAGGCTCTTACCACATACTATGGCAAGTGTTTGTCCTTCTCCAAGCAGTCTACGAGGTCCTTGAAGGCTGGGCCTGTTTTCTTCCTGATCTCTCTGCTGTGCCAAGCACCACGCCCGAGAGATGCCAGGTGCTCTGCAAGTGCTTACAGGACACGCGAGTGAGTGGCAGGGAAGGAGGTGGTGGAAAGGAAGCCGTGGGTACAGTCACTGACTCCCATGGTGACAGGCTGCAGCTGGGAGGGGAAGAAGAAAGTTTGGATGGTTGTTAAAGGGGACATGTGGTCCAGGGAGGACTTTTTCATGTGGGAGAGATGTGAGTTTATAGACTAAAGTGAACAAGTCGGGAGAGCACAGGGACTGAACATGCAGATAGAAGGACTGATGGGACAATGTCTAAGGGAGAAAGAAAGGGGTGTGCTGAGAACACTGGTCAAGGAATTCGGCCCTGTCTGCAGAGGGAACTAGCCAAGGCTCAGAAGAGATGCACAGCGGCTGGCTGGGGGTGCTGTGTTGGCGGTGCCTTCCCCAGCCGGCCTCAGCAGCCCAGGCTATGGGTAGAAGACCACAGGCACGCGCTGATCCAGGATGAGGGGTTTGCTTGGTGGGTGTGGCAGAAAGACAACCAGGGCAGGATCCCAGGGGATGGCTGGAGAGAGTTGACTGGGGCAGCCAGGAGATGGAGCCCAGACGTGCGAGTGAGTGACTGCAGAGGCGGCAGAAGTACCAGAAGCCACGGGGCGGGGAAGGGCATTGAAAAAGTTCTGATGTAGTCAAATTCCTCCAACTATTTTTTTTTTTTCCATTGAGAAAAAAGCACAAATGAAAATACCTTGAAATAATTGTGGTTATGCTTGAGTGTGGGGTTATGGGGTCCCTCCTTTCATTTCTTCTCTTCATCTAACTGATGACGTGTTCTTACATAACATTTTTAAGAAACAGCAATTATGTTTAAAAAGAAGGAAGAAAACATATTTGACCAACAGTGTCTGAGCTGTATTTCCTAGAACATTAGTGATGGTTGAGATGTTAAGAGGTATCCGTATGGAAATAAGTTTCCATAGACAGTTTTATTTGGAAAATGATGGATTAAAGAAGGTCAAAAAAAGACTTCTTAACTGCAAGGTTTCTCAGCAACATATTACAGAACTGTACATTGTGGACCTTTTTAAAAGGCAAAACCACACGATTTTCCCCTTTGAATTTCTATACCGAACTCTTTACTCAAGGAACTCTTCTTAGTATCACTTGGTGAAGCACGGTTTGGGAAATGCTACCTGGGATGCTCACTGAAGTACCATGTGCTTCTACACTAGCATCCCAAGAAGATAAAAGTCCATAATACCAATGATACTTCTTCATTGGGTTAAGCTTTGAGGCAAGATGTGTTTTTCATGATGATTCTCTATAATCACCTGCTGTAAAGTGTTTTGGTCAGCCTTGGCCCTGTCCATGACTTCTCAACCAAGTCGAATAAAGACAGAAGAGTAGATGTGAAATGTAGGAGGTGTAGGCTGCTGCAAAGAGGGCAGGATGCGCTTGGATGTGATGCAGAGTGGATGACATCAGTGTCATCCCAAGCGGGGAGCAAAGGCGCCTGCCAGAGGAGGCCCATGTTGGGCGGAAATGCTCCACCCTACAATGACTGCCCCACTCCCTATTATCTGGGGGCCACCCCTCCTTGCTCAGTCTCTGGCTATAGACCAGCCACAGGAGAACTCGACCTTGTTCCCAAAGCTGAGGTGGACGGCAGGAGTTAACAGCTGGAGACGGCCCGCTGACCTCCTTCCTGTACAGGATCAGGGAGGCCTTTCTTGAAGCAGGGTCTGAGCGGCACATCTCCATGTCTGTCACAGACCGAATGTGTGGTTGCAGTGGGTGAAAATTCTAAGATGAAGAGTCAGGGGAGGTATGGTGTGTTGGTTGGGTTGCTTGCTTGTCTCCTGTTTCCCTGGGGGCGGTTACCATTTCCTTTCTCTGAACAGTGCCTTGCTATTGGATTAGCCACTCTCCTGTCCGCTGGGTGCCATAACAAGTGCCAGACTTGGATGCAGTTGACCTGGCCGGTGGCGTCATCCTACAATGGTGCTGTGATACCATTGTAATGGTGGGTGTCTCAAGCTGTGTTTACTACCACTGCTAATGATTGTAAAAGGTTCAAGGTTATCCTAGGCATGACATCCCTATCACCTCCCTGCTTCCGACAGGCCCCTGGCAGGGGCTGGGGTTGGGCCAGCACAGGGAGGGTTTAGGGATGGCCTTAGAGGCTGGACCTGCCCACGGGCCTGAGCAGCACATGCCAACATCCTCCCTCTCCACGGAAGAAGCATGTAGTTCTGCCTTCTTGAGGAGGGCTGCTGTGACCTGGCCGGGCCTCTTGCCCTTCAGACTTTAGCTTGTTCCATTGCTTTGTGGAGCCCTCTGTCTGGAACACTGTATTGCAGCTCTGCACTTTTGGGAGTTTCTCTTCGTCTTTCAAATCCATTTTTTCCTTTTATGTTGCTGCCTTGTGCTTGTTTTGTTCTCTGCAACTTCCTCGTAACATCTTCGTAGCTGTGCTTGATGCTGAAGTCTCCATGTTGTGAGTTGCATGCTACACATTTCCTGTGGTCCACTTGTGGCGGGTTGTCAGGGCAAATGTTTGCTCAGTAAATGTGATCTGCTTGGGTTCTGAGTACACAGGGCGGGGCCATCACAGGACTCCGAGGTGCTGTGGTGTTGGGAAGGTCCAAGGTCCTTCCTCTCAAGACCAAGGACAAATGGCCTGGATGTGCATGTCCAGCAAAACTACAGAGGGTGGGATGTGGCTGTCAGCGTATGGGCAACTTTTAAAGTGGCAGAGTCTTTGGCCCCGTTGGTTGATGGCCACCACCTGTCTATGCTCATCCATGTGGTGATGTTTGGGCCTGCTCCAGGCCCAGGCATGGTGCTAGGCTGTGGGATACCGAGACGGCAGCCCAGGGCAGGAGAGAGGTGTGAAGGCAAATCAGTACAGTGACTGCGAGGGTGGTGCCTCTGCCTCGGAGGGTCTGCTGAAGGGCGGGAGGAATTACCCCTCCGTGCCCCATTCTGCGATGGAGCTCTCCGTGGAGACCCTGATCTGGTTCCATTTGGGAGGGTGATTTTTGAGATGTGGTCCCCTGGTTTCTAGTGAATTAGGTCTGACTTTTAACTCATTTCACCTAACTCACAGTAGTTTTATGGGAATTAATTAGGTAAAGGGCTCCTTGGGGGTAGGACCCATCCAGAAAGCATGTTCTCTGCTTTCTCTTAAATGATTCAAATAAGGACCTATAAAAGACTGGCTGGATTATCTTTTTAGACTTGAGAGGGCCAAAGACCAGATTACATAGTGGGCTTCATGGAAAAATAGCAAAACGAACTTTAGCATCCTCCAGATTTCCAGCTCATTTTACTGTGACAGTCCTTTATGACCTTTCCATCGGGGCTGATGGGGAAATGATGAACAGGGTAGTTAAGCACCTTTCCCAAGCTACAAGCTTCAGGAAACAGTTTACTAGGCAATTAACTATCGAGCCACTGATTTCAGCCAGGAAGTCTGTATTCCCCTAGAAGGCTCATTGTCCTGGAAAGTCTGTTGAGCCTGAGACCTTTCTCTGAATGAAGAGCGGGACCTTCTTTGTTTCCTTCTACTCAAGTTAGTTTACAAACATCTGAGCACCTCTCACATGCCCGGCACTGCAGCGGCACAGCCATGAGGGGAAGGACAGTTCCTCCCATCGTAACACACATCATAACGGGGTCCTGGGACCAGCCAGCAGGCACTTCCAACACCATGGGCAACGCTTTGTGTTGAGAGTGAACACCTGGCGCCCCAAAAGCAAAGGGCAGGGGTCCCAGGCTACAGTTGAGCCTCAGAGATAGATTCCCAAAGCTGAAACCTAGAAGATGAGAAGGTGTGTGTCCCCAGCAGGTAGTGCCAGCCCATGGCTGGGACAGAACAGGAGGAGGCGGGCACTGTGGGGCAAGTCTGGAGCCGCGGGATAGGCAGGGCATCCTGAGCTTAGAAAACCCACTGGGGGTCTCATCTTTTACTCAGAATCATTAACCATGGCTTTCAGACAAGTGACAAGATCAGAGTTGTGTTTAGCAAGAGGACTCTGTCTGCAGTGGGTTGGAGGTGAGACCAGAGGGAAGGTTAGCAACGCAGGCAAGAGACGACAGGGACGTGACTGGGGTGGGGGCAGCGGGAACAGAGAGAGAGAGGTGCAAAGTGACGGTGCTGGCTGGGGCAGGCGGGAGGCGGGGATTGGAACCGACGCCCAGTGTGGGTGCATTCGCTGGGACAGAATCAGAGCTGGTAACAAAGAGGGGGTGCCAAGTTCAGTCTGGACACACCAAATTTAAGGGGAACGTGGGAGTCCCCAGGGACGCTGTCAGGGAGGTGGACGTTGCTGTAAGTTGAATCGCTTCCCCCAATCATATATATTCAAATTCTAACCCTTATTTGGAAATAGGGTCTTTGTAGATGCTGTCAAGTTAAGATGAGGTCATGCTGGATTAAGGTGGGTCCCTAACCCAGTGGCTGTGTCTTATGAGGGAAAGGAGAGAAAGATTAGGACACGGAGCTCAGGGGAAACACGGAGGCAAGTGCAGTGATGCAGCCAGAAGCCCAGGGGTGCCGAGGGTTGCTGGCAGCAACCAGAAGGTAGAAGAGGAGAAACCAACCTTGCTGACACCTTGATTTCTGACTTTTGACCTCCAGAACTACATAAATTTCTGTCTTTTCGAGCCATCCAGTTTGTGGTGCTCTGTCGTGGCAGCCCCAGGATGCTAACACAGATGGGTACTTGGAATTTGGGAGAGAAGCCTGACAGAGCGAGAGATACAGGTCAGAGAGTCATCAAGAGGACTGATGCGACCTTGGGAGGTCATCCTGGGCGCAGGCGGGGCAGGGAGAACGGGGGTAGGAGCAGCGATCACCGTCACACTGGGCAGAGGGAACCCTCATCTCCCTTGGGAGGGGGGAGCCCCCAAGCCCTGTGCCCTGGTGAATCCCGTGGTTAACTAAACGGGGGAGGCGCTGCTCCCGGACAGCGCTTCTTAGGATTTAACGTGTGTGCAGGGCACCTGGGGGTCTTGCTGAAATGCAGACTCGGGTTTAGTGAGTATGCGGTGTGGCCTGGGAGTCTGCATTTCCCGCAGCTCCTGCCAATGCCCGCCAGGACCGCGCTTTGGAGGCCAGGCCTTGCAACCTCCGTCTGGTTCCGAGATGAAGATACAGCAACCAGAGAGGTGCCCCCAGTGGGTTCTGCCTTGAAGCCGAGGGAGGAGGCCATCCAGAGGCCGGGAGGGGAGGACAAGACAGCGCCCACCTACTGTGCAACAGGGAGAGGGCTGGCGTCACGGGAAGACGAGGAGCATGGGAGGAGGTGGAAGCACCCAGAACCGAGGTTTGGGGGAACCTTAGGGTGAGAAGCCAAGGGTGGGAGGAAGGAAGGTGAGGAAATGGCTTCCCAAGACGCCTGGAAGAAAACTCATAGACTGTGGCAACTGCGTCTGGCACAGAGGGAGGGACCAGGGACTTCAGGCCAGGTGGGAGACAGAGCAGGTGAACTAGATTGGGGGTGGGAGGCTGAAGGGTGGGGGCCCTGGGGAGAATGGTGGACTTCCTCTGCTCTGACAGAAGCAAGTGGGTCTGGGGGACAAGACTTGGGAGGAGAAAACAATGCCAGGTGAGAGTTTCAGTTCCTTTGTATCTAAAGTAGCAAAGGGCTGGGGCACCGAGAAGCTGGGGCCCAGGCCCAATCTTGACACTGGGAAGGGTTGCCGGGGCACGAAGGAGGTGGCCCCAGCACCAGCTGTTGCTTCCCCAAGCCCCTCCGCCTCCTGCACCCTCACCAACCCTGACTGCTAAAACGACCGTGTCTCAGCTGGCGCTGTGCGAGGAAGAGTGTGCTTCCCTAGGGCGGGTCACCTTCCTCCTCTGGGCCCACAGACCTGCTCAGGCCACACTCGGTGGTGCTGGGGGCTGTGAGGGCAGAGACAGAGTGGCTAACGCCTGTGGGTGCTAAGATGCTCCGTGTGGCAGCACAGTAAGGTTGGCCGCGTCTCAAACACACACTTTAGACCCAGAGCCTGTGCGGATTCAATCTTTTATGGCTGCCAGGACAATCAAACTGACATAAGAAACCCTGAAGAAAATCAGTGCAGAGTTAATTTTGTTCCGACCACACACCACGGACATCGGATGAGAGGAGTGCATCTCCCAGGTGTCTTGGTGACGTCCCTGTCCTGCCAAGCCTGCAGTCACCTGATGCAGGAAAGGTATTTTGACAGTGCACGTGCCACCAAGCCTTCTGGTGACTGTGCTGGGCTGAAATCTGCCAGGGGCCACAGTCGAGAGGCCCACGGTGGCGCGCCGAGTGGGGATGGTGGGCGCGCTCCAGTTGGAACTCTGTCGCATAACAGCTCCCCGGCAGAAATGGCCCGGCTCCCACACACATGGTTTATGGCCGAAGTGGAAAAGCTCCCGAGCACTATCAATGACACCCTCTCTGCTTATAAAGACATGTGGGTTCTTTTCCAGAAAAAAAAAAATAAGACTGCTGCCATTTCTCCCCCAAGCCATAAATGATTCAAATGTCAAGCTCGCCGGTGCCTTATGCTACGAGGACGTATTAACTTATCAAAGGAGCGGACGCATTGCAGGCTCCTTGCCTCCCCTCCAACTCCATATTTATGTTCGAAATCTCAGGATACGTTACCTGGGCTCACCCGCCACCTTCCCTTCCTCCGCCAGAGATTTATTACCCGGCCACACGGCAGAGGAGGGACAAAGAAGTAAATATAGTAATATGACAGATTTATTTTGATTTGTTTTATGTGCTTGTGATCTTGCATGCTTTATGTGCGTCTCTACATCTGGGCTCTGTCGCTCTTTTCCCGCCTCTGCACCCCTTTCTAATAGCGAGTTCAGTAAGTTCCTGGAGGAGGGATGTGGCGAAGGGGAAGGGGCCCGGCGTCCCCAAGCTTGTCTGGTTCATCGGGACACCTGTGTTTTCCTGCATTTCTCCTGCTACTTAGTAGTTTTCTTTCATGTTGATACCTGGCCTCTGGCAGCGTTTCTGGAGGAGAATCTATGCATCTTCTTCTTTTTTCTGCGTTCAGTAATTGTGTGTAGGATGGCAGAAGCCTGTTGTTCACGGCCTTGATTTGCATCTTTCCTCTTGTGTCCCCCCCTTCTCTCTGCTCTAATGCTCCAGCCGAGGCCTCTTCTTTATCGAGGGCTGAATTGGCGGTGGCCTCCCCACGACTTCCCTAAACAAAGCCTGGGCTGCGAGGGCTCGAGGACCAGGCTGGGGCAGGCGGGTGGTGAAAGCGTCTCCCGGAGGTCGGAGCCCTCGATCGATCGGAAGATGCGAGGGGGCACTTAACCCTGCTGAAACTCCGTGCCAGAAAGGGAACCAGAGGACACGAGACGTGCCGGGGCGGAGAATTGCTCCAGTGACACGCAGGCTGCCTGCCCGTGGCCCGAAAGGCAGCACTTAAGGAAAATTATAGAGCAGGAGATGAGTGGGCGCGGGCTCCTCTCCGGTGACGGATGTCAGAGCGCATCATTTGCGACTCACTGTAAACGCTCCAGACAAACGAGCTGACAAGATACTCATAGAGTCTGCAGCCACGCAGCAGAATCACTTAGCGTCACAATCCCAGGAGGGTCCCAGCATTTCTGTCACCTTAAGCAAAACAGGCTTAAAACAAAACAAAACAAAAGGTCCTTGGCAGAGTGTCTATGGAAATGACTGGAAATAGCTGCTGGAAATCTTGGTTTCTCTTTAGTTTTCCTCCCAGGACGCATGTCGTGTGGTACTTTCCAGGAGGAAAGAATTCTTTGAAGGCCCCGGCTTGAACACCTGAAGGGCTGAGCAGTCTGCAGGCTGGTGCCCCATGAGCCACGGAGAACCACTGCAGGGCCTGGCCGAGAGGTGTCCAGACAATGGAGGGGCCGGGCGGGGTTGGAGGTGGCAGGCTCCGGAAATCGGCCCACTGTCGCTTCCCCCCAGCACCGCTGAGGCTCATTTCGAGCCTCACGGAATTGCAGAAGATGCCGGAGAAAAACATACCCGGATGGACAGGTTGTTCCTGAGGTTGTCATCACCCTGCCAGTGATGCGAATGATAAAAAATATTAAGGGGACTTTTATGCTGTAACAAATGAGGGGCCAGGATTGGGACAGGGGGTGCCGGGCTGGGCAGGTCCAGCCCGACGTGAGGAAGCGCGTGAGGCCGCGTCTGCAACGACGGCGACGGCGACACCCACCGCCATCCTGGGCTCATTGTGATCAGTGTCCCCTCGGCTTGAGGATTCGATATTTTCAACTCATTAAATGAAGTGAATTTTTTTAAAAAATGCATTTATCTCCAGATTTCCTATACATGGTCATTCGAAGGTTTGCGGAAGCCCTTTGCCTTCCCTGTGCTGTCGCTTTCTTTGGGAGAATGAAGGAGCGTTTGGGGTGTTTCATCCGCTCGGACGACCTCCCAGCCTCCAACGATCCTCCCATGGATCAGCACTGACAGGAAACCCCAGGTACGAGTGACGGAAGGAAAATGAAAAGACTTAATTTTGAAAAGCTCTTGAACACCTCAAGCCTTGTCTTCAACATCTTTCAGTGACTGAGTGCTTGGAAACGTGCCCGCCTCTGGCTCAAAACTGATGATTTAAAAAAGAAAATTAAATATTCTGTTTATTCTGGGGGGAATACCTGCTTAGTGCATCCTGCGATGTGCAGCTAGGAGGTGGAGATACTGCCCTTCCGGCTGGAGGCAGCGCCTTGGTGTCCTGGACTTGGAGGTTCTGGGACCTATGGTCCCATCTTTGCTGATGCAAGGACTCAGGTCTCGGGGGAGGCCCCGCGACACCCTCTTGAGCACAGCTGCAGAGAGGGACGCGGGAAGGGCGCTCTTGCTCTCGATCCCAGGTCAAGGGTCCCCGTCATGGGCAGACAGCACTGACCCCTGCTGCTTCTGGAATTTCACACTAATGGTTATAATTTTTTTGAAAGTAAAAACCAATCCTTGTCTACCTTTTAGGAAGTTTTTTTTTTTTTTTTTTTTTTTTTTTTCATTTTAATGCTTTTGATGAACTGACATGCCAAAAGCGGCTGAAAGAAAAACAAACGACATCAGAAGTGAATTTTCTAGCCTGGAAAAAGCCCAGGAATACTCAGAGTTTATTTCTAATGTTGAGGATATTTATCCCCAGCGGCATTTTTTATCTGGTATCTTTCAAATGGATTCAATGCCAATTCCAGTCTCCTCTCTTTTATTGGGGTGGGGAGTAGGGTATGGAGAGGAAGTTGGTGCGAGGGTTTGGTACAAGTGAATTACTTGTCCATGGATTCCTTTTTATATGTTCTCTCTTTTTAAGAAAAAAAATTCCGTCGATTTTTCCATTTTGCAAAAGTTCTCTCTTTCTCTTTCTTAAGTCTGCCAACACTTTAAACAGAGGGTTAAAGAAATACCACAGCAATCCTTGTGCAGGAAATCTGAGAATTAGCAACATTCTGGGCGCTTCGGTGATGTGAGACTGTACCTTGGCCCCTTATTCTGGGGTTGATTAGATGCCAGCTGGAGCGGGGGGATGGGGGGGTCTGATGAGACGCAAATGCAACTATGGGCAGATGAACGTCTACACTGAGACTGGCTCGGAGACGGGCCGTCTTCTCTTCTTCACTGTCCCCGGCCAGGGACAGCCAGGTTGGGGGCAGGCGGCAGGTCCGCCCTGGCCAAGCTGGGCAAGGCTCTGCTGATGCAGGTGAGGCACAGACACTTTGTTTTGGCGCTTGTGGCATTAACAGGGAGATTCACAAGACTTGGTCTCCAGGTGCAGGTCTAGGAAACCTTCTGCGGCGGAGCCTCCAGCTCTTGATGAGGTTCCTTGATGCTGCTTCTCAGAGTCTGCAACAAGAACTGCCTCAGTATTCCCTCTGTTTTCCATGAGTGTTTGTTCAAAAAATGTGGCTCAACCTCTTCCCCCTTCTGACAGTAAGTGCTTATAGAGTGCAGCGCCACACCGGGCGCTGCCCCAGGAGTGTAGACATGTGAGCCGTTCGTTGTGCAAGGTGCGGTGGGGAGCCGGCACGTCCACTGTTCACTCTTCGTGGGGCTGTCCTCCTGGGTTCTACTTTCAAGAGAAAGCGTTTGTGTGACTCGGTACTGCGTGGATGTACACGGGTCCAGGAAGACTGGGGTTTGCCACGTGTTTCTCTGCCTCCTGCAGTCAGGACCGGGATGCCTACTCCAAGAAAAGTCGTGATGGGTGGACCAGCCCATTCTAGAAACCTGTTAGAAAAATCCACGTCTACATGAATGGCCAGGAGAGGTCATAACCTGGGCTCTCTAAAGCCGTTTGGATTGGCCTTGTCCCTGATAACTCTCTTGAGTTGTTACATTCTTAGGTCAACTCTATAAATTTTGGTCAGAGAACATCTTACTTAACAGATAAGAGTGTCCACACGAGAAGCAGATAAATGCTGTGCCCCAGGGGTAGGGACTGGACTCTGCAGGGCTCTCGATGCTTTGGAGCCTGGCTGTCATTTTGCCAGTACTTTCTTTTTGTCCAATTCAACCCAAAGAATTTAGCTGGGGGAGTCTGGAATGACGCAGAGGAGGCCTGGGAAAGCCTGGTGCTCTTGTGAGGCTGGGCACTGAGGACAGCCATTCCACTTTAAGTCTCTGGGGCATCCAGAGCCATGGAGGCACATCCTTGTGGACAGGGGACATTATGTGGGGAGGGGCTCCTCATTGCTCAGCCTATTGCCACCTCCCACCCCCATCGGAAGGTCGGGGGCATGTCTGGACTTAGGATGGGCAAGGGCCCACATGTCATGAGATGGACACTTTGACCAAAATCCCCAAGGCCACACTACTCCCGGCCTCAAGTTGGGGGATGGAGACACAGGATGGCCTGCAGTAGGCTTTCCTATGGTGCAAAAGCAAGTGTTCCAGTCACCAAGACCTTGGCACAGGGCCATGAGGGACTCACTAAGCCACAGGAGCCTGGACCTTCTGCGCCATCCTCCTGAAGTCACCCAGGACCATCAAGTGGGGTCAGGCCAACAGGTGTCACCTACATTTGCAGAACTTTGCCCACTGTGTGCCAATGGTCCATTGGGTGGCACTTTCTACGTCTTGGGGGCTGCCATCCAAATGCATCCTTCCCACAACACCTGGAGGGTCCTCCCCTTCCCACCATTGCCTGGAGGATGTAAGGCGGGGGCAGCACCCTGCCCTTGCACAGCGTGGAGACCAGGACCACTCCTCCTGCCTGAGTGCCGGTCATCTCCCTGTGCAGCTGGGCTTTTACAAATGAGGCTTAAAACTCTTTCTGGTTTTTCTATCCCCTGTTAGTGATTTATTAACAGACATGCCTATGGTTCCTACCTCAGAGGAGTATGTTATCTGCCACTTATAAATATAAGGTATGCAAATATAGCCTGCCATTCAGGCTGTATCCACAATCCAATTGAAGTGGTCCTGTCATAAATTAAACATGCATTTGTATGGCAATTGTCAGCCTTTCCAGGCCCTGTGTGATGGCATCACACCCACTGAAAGCACCCTTGCAGGTGTCTGGTGGGACTGGGTGCTTAGCTGCCAATCAGCAGGGCACGGGTCTTGCTGTCATCCCTCCAAAACTCCCCAGCAAGGGACAATCCTTTCCATGACAGGCTTGGGCAGCAATAGCAGCTTGCAAGTCTGACTTGTAGAAATAGACTAGTTGTCTTGTTTGTCACCCCTTATTGGTGACAGGAAGAGGCATAGAATCTTAGTAGAGAACAGTAATTTTTACCTTGTTACTGCATGGATTTGACCTGGCCTGGTTGCCTCTTTGAAATAGGCCATGGAGCAGCTGGCACGATGAAAAGTTTATGCTTTGGGGAGCTGGCCGGCAAGCTGGAAGCAACGAAAGGGCAAGTTACTGAAACAGATAGTGATGTCTGCGGGACATCAGCCGGCGGATGCAGCACAGAAACAGTGTCATTTAGGGCATCTTGGGCCACGTGTTTGTTGGGGGTGTTGCTGTGCAGTGGCAGGCAGGGGGGTTGCAAAATCTGCCCGTTGGACTCCTTGTATCTTTCCTGTTGCCTGTTGCCAGGGGAATGGGGTTGACATTGCACCGGATACAGCGCTGTTTCTGCTCTGAGATAGTCGCCCATCATTTCTGGACAGTGGGGAGCTGGAGGAGTCTGCGCACCTGCACACTTCCGATCAAGACCTGAGGCCCTGAAGGAGAGCCCAGGTCCAGGGTCTGAAATGGTCTCCTAATCACGTGTGCCCCATCCCAAGATGTGTCTGCTGAGTGGGACTGAAAACCGTCCCATGGAGTTGAGATGCAAAGCCTCCTTGGCAGAGGCAAAACCTACCTAACCTGGGCAGCCTGAGAGCAGTGGGGTCCCAGAAAGACCTGTGCAGGCATCGACCCACTTAAATGAAGGGAATGGGGAAGAAAGAGCAAAACTTGCAGTCAGAATGGGCCGGGCGCTTTGCTTTGAAAATGTTCTTCAAATGAAGTCTTTTAATGCAAGCTCGAGACGACATAGTCCTTCAGGTTTGCATTTGTAAGGGAGGAGAACACATTTGCAGCTTAGAAGGGAGATGAATTTGACCATGTGCTGTGTGTTAACTCAAAGGATATAAATTTTTAAAAAGAGTGTTTGCAAGGCAGTCAAAGGCAGTTGTGTGGGAAGCTTTAAAAATATATCTGAGATAATCAAGTGATTAAAAGCAGCTTAGCAAGAAAAAAGCCAGGTATAAAAAAATTAAGTAGACATCATTACATTTGCACAAGGGAGGGTGGATAGAAGGTGGCGGAAGAGTGCGTGAGGGGTTCAATGCTGTGGTCAAGTCCTTTCCCCCACCCTGTGGCAGGCCTCCGCTTGAATGTGGGGAGATGTTGAGTACATCGAGAGCTGGGATCCCCACATTCTTCACTTCCTGGAAGCCTTAGTGTGTGAGGTAAGGCTGAGACCCCGGGGGACGCCCTGGCGCTGCTGGCCAGGAGCCGGATGTGCACAGGTGAGCCGGGACCTGCAGCAGCAGCCCTAGTGTCTGAAGCACCTGCCCTGGGCGCCCCTCACCCCGCTGGGGCACACTGGAAGAGAGAAGACTGTGGAGTTAATTCCTCCAGTCCTGTAAGGGGATCCCTACTTCACTAGCTTTTCACTGAGATTTATATTCTCAATATATTCTATTTCCACAAAGAACTTTCCCAGCTGACATCCAAAAAATGAAATGGAAATAAAACATCTTTGCAAGACCCGTGCTATGAATTAATGGGTTCGCCCAATGGTTGCCTTTCTTGGGGTGTCTGTGGTCCCTGTAGATTCTTTCAAGAGAGGGAGGGGAGCCCTAGGAGCTCTCAAAGCCCCCACCTCCATGTCCAAACACATTCGAAAATCCACCAAAAATGAGGGTTAAGGATTAAATGTAAAATTTTAAACCCCAGAAGGGACTAGAAGAGTATACAGGAAAGTGTTTTATCTGATCTGGGAGTGAGGACAAACATCATGCAAGAGAACGAAGGCCAATGTCCTAAAAGACATTTTTTTTTTCTGAGTCAGGAACCTGTGCAACTGCTCAGCTCACACACTTGTGAGGCCTCCCTGAGTCCTGGTGGGTGGAAGTCGAAGGGCATGGATCCCACAGCTGATAGTGGAGAAGTGCTATATGGATGCTGCACATGGTGCCATTCAGAGTGTGTCTGGAAAAGAAATTGCCACTGACATTTGGATCAAATCCATTCATTGTCCTGACTTGTGGAAAGGGACGCAGTGAGTGTTGTGTGGTAGAGAAACACAGCATCCTCCCCACCGGTGACAAGATGGAGGGTGTGCTGGTCAGGGCTGGAACAGCTTGTCATGGTGAGTGCCACAGCTCCTTGGTGTGTGTGAGGCCTGTGGTCCCCTCTGTGCTTGCCCAGGGGAAAGGAAGGAAGCAGAACAAGGTGCTGTGTGCACTGAACAACCCAAACATGGAGGGTGCAAGACAGCAGAGGAAAGTTCCGGAATAATGGGAGGTGCTGCAGACCTACCTGCAAGGTGGCGTTCCAGGCAAGTTGGAGAGAAAGAGCAGCATGTGCAGCGGACACTCACTTTAACCTTTTTGGCAATCCCAAACATGTTCTCAATCTTTGAGAATCCGGGGAACTATTTTTTGGTTTTTTAACTGCCTGCCCCTCCCATTTTTATCTATTCTTTTTAATTACTGTGTTCTGGCCTCTTCTGGTTTAATTGCACAGTGTCTGTCATGTGGCGGGCGTCTCATTAATAGGATGCATTTCTCGGTTCTTATTTAGCAAAAGATGATCCATGACCCGCTCTCAGCGTGCGGCTTTGCAGAGCTGGTTTCTGTTCCAGATGACTTGCTGAGCTAGCAGTGTTGGCCAGGCGATTGAACGGTCCTCCCTGAGTTCCATATGTACAGGGATGCTAATTAATGAGGAGGACCCTCCACAGGTTCACGCAGAGAGACCATCAAAGTTTCAGCGCTTCTCTCAAAAGGACTGGATCTTTCCAAGGCTTCTGTCTTCCATTTCTTCTTTTCCTGTGCCTTATTGAGAGATCTTTTTTTCTTCTCATCTGGTTCCCTAATCCACTCACCTTCTAACCACACAGTGGCTGAGGCTTCCATCTGTCACCAAGTCATTGCCTCCCTCCTTGAGCATTGATGCATCTACATGAAATGTCCACACCAGTGCCTAGCCCGGAGGTGGTGCCAGGCCAGGGAGGGAGCAGTAGCTGTTGTTGGGGTTGCCCTGTGGTTAAGTTATCATTAGGCTGATGGAACTTGCCTGTAGGAGACTTAGACACATGAGAGTATTCTTTTTTTTTTTTTTTGATCCTTAAAAAGAAGCCCAACTACAACGAAATACCACTTCATATCCGTTAGGATGGCTACTATCATAAAAACAAAGTAACGTGTTGAAGAGGATGTGGAGAATCTGGAACCCTTGTGCACTCTTGGAGGGAATGTAAAATGGTGTAGTCACTGTTGAAAACAGTATGGTCGTTCCTCAAAACATTAACAATAGGGTTATCATATGATTCAGCAATTCTACTTCTGGGTTTATACTCAAAAGAAGTGAAAACAGGGACTCAAACAACATAAATTCATAATAGCTAAAAGGTAGAAGAAACCCAAGTGCATATCAACAGATGAATGGATCCACGTAACATAGTACATCCACACAGTGCAGTGTCAATTGGCCTTAAAAAGGAAGGAAATTCTGACACTTGCTACAACACGGATGAACTTTGATGACTTAGGTAAAATAAGCCAGTCACAAAAGAACAAATACTGTATAATTCCGCTTACATGAGGTACCGGTGTAGCCAAATTCATGGAGATAGAAAGTAGAATGGTGGTTGTCAGGGGCTGAGGAGGGAGGAACAGAGAGTAAGTGTTTCGTGGAGATGGAGTTTCAGTTTTATAAGATGAAAAAGTTTTGGAGATGAACGGTAGTGTTGGCTGAACAACACTGTGAATATACTGAACGCCATTGAACGATACACTTAAAAACGGTTAAGTTGGTAAATTTTATGTTCCAGGTATTTTATCACAGTTTTTTTAAAAAAGCCTGAATGCCTAGAAGAAATTCTAAGAAGTATTTTAAATGAATATAAATTAGAATGAACTTAAGAGTGGCAGACGGCCCCCAGCAGACGAAGATTTGTCTCCTACACCGGTGCCTTCCAGGTAATTAATAAGGCTTCCCAGGCAGCCTGTTGGTGACTGAGAGAGAATGAGGGGTTCCTGACGGGGGTCACGGGATGCCTGGGTCTGTCAGGATAAGATGTCCCTGCCCAGGAAAGCGCCAGGTGCTGGCTGGCAGCCTGGCTTCTGCTCCGCCAGGACTGTGGCCCACGGAGATCCATCTCCATCCTGGCACGCGCGGCCCTGTGCCCGGCCAGCCTGCTCGGGAATCAAGCCTGCTTCCATTTTCAATTTTGGAAGCGCTGTTGTGGATTAAAAACTGGTCAAATGATGGGAAAGAGTCACAGTGAACAGCTGCTCTGTCCCCACCATCCTGCCAAGGCCTAAATGAGCCTCCAGGAAGCGTCAGAGGGATGTGGGATTTGTTCCGGCAGGAGTGACCCTCGGCCCAGGAAGGACGTGGCACGTTGCGGGGACCGGGGCTGGGGAGGGCCTCTCAGCGCAGTGCCAACAGACACCCGTGGGAAGCCAGGCCAGTCAAGTTTCTGATTAAATTTTAGGGACTGTAACAATAAAGACATATGACAACCTCGACTACCCCTAATGAGATGGCCAAACTATTTAGCTCTTTTTAAAAAGATGCACAAGGACACAATACTCAAAGCCATCAGTCATTGTTTCTAGTGTGAATGTTGATACATTTTCTTCACTTCCTTTCGGAGTGTCTCTTACCTGTAAAAATCATCTGCGGTTGAATAGCTGGAAGAGCCCCTGACCACTTTGGTGTGTGAGTCAAAGACTGGATTTCAAGATTACCTCGCCTGACTCACCCTTGGCGGGTGGGGCGGGGTTCAGGTGGCAGGTCGTGTGAGTGGAAAACGAACTGTTCTTGGTTGTCCGGCCCAGGCTCAGCCTCTGCTCCTGCACAAGTGCCCACGCATCTGCGCCTCTGCTGGGAGGGCCCCTCGGTGCCCCTCAACGTCATCAAGGGCCCCCCAGGAGTGTGGTGTGGGGTAAGCACTCCCTTCCTGAGCATCCGCCAAAGACCTTCTGGGAAACTCTCAGTTTCCAAGGCTGTGTAGAGTCACATGTGGGTCTCTCTTGATGGGGGGACCATTTGCTCAGGCAGGTCTTCAGGCAGGAGAAGGCAAGCCTGCCTCTGCTCCCCATGCTGCCGTGTCTAATCAACGGCAGGTACCTCTGGATACTGAGGTCGAGGTAGAATTTTCATGGTTGTTCAACTGTATTTACTGTTAAAATAATATTCAAGGAAAATTTAGGCAATTTTTTTCTGATTTTTCACACAAAGATGTTTATTTTGATGCTTCTTTCCATTTTTTAAAATTCAAATCCCTGCATGGTAGCATAAAAGTTTTGTAGACTATATTTATTATACTTTCTTATTTAACATGATAAAATGATCAAAAATAATTGTTATGACTATAATATACATATATAATTTTAGAAAGCTGCAAAAAATTCCATCTACTCGACATACCCTATTTAACAGTTTCCTCTTTGCTGTATATTTTAGGTTATTTCTAATCATCAATTATTATGAAACTGTGAGAACTGTATATCTTTGTAAGCGTTTTTTTTTTTTTTTTTCCATTTGAATTACTTCCTGATGCCAAGTAATTGTTACTGCTGCAAAGGTGTTCTCCTGTTGCTCTTGCCGCTGTCAGCAATAAGGGAATTTCTCTTTTCCTACGGCCTCACCAGCATTGGGTTTTAGGCTTCCCACTTATTTTCTAATTGATTTTTATGTGTATCATGTTAGTGAGCACTTTCTTGATAGGCAGCTGACTGGAGTAGCAACCATGTCTGGACTCTCCTTGTCCTTGTCTTATCTGCGCTGTTCTATAACTATTTATTAGCGCTAGCGTTTGCTACCCTCTGCTGCACTCAGCTTTGAGCAGACTTTGGTGGGAAACACCAATGACATTCTTTCCTTGATGGGTCCAGTTGGAGTGAAAAGGTAAGCACTTAAGCAATGTGCAGTCGTAAAGGAGGTGAGCTCCACAAGGAAGAGAACGTGTGTTATTGGAGGCAGTGCCCAGGCAGACCTGCTTCAGATGCGACTTCAGGGAAGGACCCTGAGGACATGAGCATTAGGCTGGGGAAGGAGGGGTGGAAGGTGAGCGAGGGCTTTCCCAGCAGGGGGAGGAGCAGGTGTGAGGGTGCAGGGCGGGACAGGGCAGCACTTCAGAGGCTCGCGGAGGGTGTGGTGAGCGAGAGCGGGAGAGGACAGACGGGGCTGGAGAAGTTGGCAGGGGCCAGATCATGACCTTGCAGGTTGGACTGAGGAGCTGGGTTTGCTCCAAGTGCAGTAGGAAACCGGGTGATTTGCCCACACACATTCTCAGAAGGGAGTTGAGGGGGTAACCTTTTAATCTTGACCCAGAACAATTTCTCTGAACCTACTAGGGGGGTTCCTGGGTGACCAGCTGGGGGAGAACTTTGGCCAGCTAGGATGCTCTTGGCCTGGAGAATGGTTTTCCACCTGAGATCTTGGCATTTCATTGCTAGGGTGTGGCCGGCTTCAAACCCTTTACACCAAACTGCAAACGAACTTTGAAATGCCTTGCAGAGGACCACGCTGATCTCTTGCTTTAGATGTAGACAACTGCACAGTAGTTTAGAGTGCTTTTGTTAAAGTGGAGGTCGCACGGACTTTGCCTACATTGCCTTTTTACTTGTCAAAAATAGCGTAGTTGCATCAAAGATACCTAGAGAAACTTTCTCTGGACATGAAAAAAATCCCTTCCTCTTCCAGGGAAGTCTGCTTAACGGGCCACTTACTGCTTCTTTACTGCAACCTGCGCATCCACATCAGAACTAAACTCTTCCTCGACAGGGGACGTGCTCTGGGTCCTTCTGACAACTGTGCCATAGCACTTCAGCCTGTGGGGCTTCAATGACTCGTTTTCCATGAGTTGTGTTTACAGTCTTGTACAGTTTGGGGAACTGACCTGAGAAAAGACACTGGCTGACGAGAACAGTGCAGCCGTCTCGCTGAGCACTTGCTGTCTGTGCTGCTTCTGTGAAGACATGTGAGCCATTTATCATTAAGGCTTTGGAGAAACACATTGATAAACTACCGTATTTAGAATCACTCGGGCATCGGATTTCAATGGACATTAATATTTCATATTGTTATAGTCCTCAAGTCTCATTTTGAATTTTAATCTGTTATTGAGGTATAACGTACGTACGACTGAGCGAGCAAAGGTACCACTAATCTTCAATGTATGGTCTGGTGGATTTTTCTGTGATACACCCCGATCCAGCCCCCAGAGGTTTTCCTCATTCCTCTTCTTATTCAACCACCTCTCCCCAAGGGAACCACTATCCTGAGTTCCTTCATCCATTAGTTTTTCTTGTTCTTGACTTTTACGTAAACAGAATCATGCAGTGTGTACTCTTTTGTGCTTGGCTTCCTTCCCTCGACGTAGTAACTGAAATTCGGCCTTGTCGTCGCATGTTTCAGTAGCTTGTTCTTTGTTAAAGCCACAATTTGTTTATTCACATTCGTGTTGATGGACGTTTGGATTGTGTCCAGTTTGAAGCTATTACAAAGAGTGCTGCTGTGCATATTCTTGTACCTGTCTTTTTTGGGCATCCTACACACTCATTTTTCCTGGATATGCCTTGGTGTGGAATTATTGGGTCATAGGGTGGGTGTATGTTTAGTTTTAGCAAATCCTGCCAAACCCTTTTTTAAAGCGGTTGTACTAATTTATACACTTACGAGCAGTATATTAATAGCTTTGTCTACTCTATATCTTTGCCAACGCTTGGCTTTGCCTCATATTAATTTAATACTGGTATGTGTGAGGGGTGTGTGGTGTGTGTGTGTGGGGGGGGTTTCCAGGGCAACTAGGGAGAGTAAGATGGTGAGTCTTAACGTTATTCTGGGGGCCTGACTCCCTGGGCCTGTGCGTCAGGAGCAGTGATCAGAGGTCAGGGGCCAGGTCCGTGTGGAGGGCAGTATTGACCAAGGGTTCCTAACCCATGTGGAAAATGAAGAGAAGCAGGGAGTTTTCAGCCCCACTTTGGAAACTGTAAAATGCCCAAATATGCAAAGAAGATATGTGAAGAAATTTTGGCTAACCTGGAATTATCAGTCAGGGTGTTGGCAAGAAATGGGTTGCATACTCAAACTGGATAATTCGGGGAGAAGTTAATAAAGGGACTGTTTACAAAGATGGGAGCAAGGAGTAGGGGCGTCACAAAGGCTAGCACTCTGCTCTTGCTCAGTCTGAAGGAGGAGGAAGGGAGCAGTTACTTGGCTCAGAGGGTGTTGAGTGGTGGGGACCCTCTAAAGTGTGGCCTTCAGCCAGCCCATGAGACTTGGCAAGGAGGGAGCTCAGGATAGATGTGTCCTCACCTCACCCTTCTTCTCCATCCAGTGACCCCAGAGGATGAACCCAATCAGAAGCCAAGGGCAAGAGTGCCCATTTATGCAGACTGATCTAAGTCCATCTTCTTGGACAGAGCCAGGGTGGAGAAGGGTAGAGAGTGGTGGTATGCGGGGAAGCAAAAGAAAGGTACGTGGCACACTGGCTGTGCATGGAGCTCATCATTTCTCATTAGGGCTTGCTGCGAAACTTTGTGAATAGCCAACATCATAAATCCTGTGCCTTGGAATGACACCAGCTATGGAGTATGTACTTTCTTGTCCATTTGCCTTTCTAAAAATTATTAGTTAATTTCTACCCACACATGGAGAGTCATTCAGGACCAGAAAGCACGAACTGATGATGTCCCTTATGTCTCAAATCATTAGCAGTCGACAGTGAATTCCTTCCCTACAGCATGAGCTATGCGAAGGTCAGCACTGGTTCTGACTTGTTTCTGGATTCCCAGGGTTTAGCACAGGGCCTGGTGCACAGCAGTAAGTAGCAAAGGGAATATCTGCTGAATAAAGATGGAAGAATGATGTCTGATGTAAACCAGCCTTGAATGATAAACACATAATCAGTAAGTACATGAAGGAATAACATGCTTATAGAGATGACAAATTGTAACAAAAATGCCAAGATAGTTGACACCATTATTTAGAATATTAAACAATGGATCTCTTAGAAGTCACCCGTGAAATGGGAAACTTTGAAAGTTTAGCTTTGATGTGTTTGTAATGCAAAGAAGGATAATAGGTATAGTTCCTACCCAGACAGTGGTTTATTTATTTTGGGATGGCTTGTCAAAGCCAACAGCCCTCATGACCAGAGGGCTCTAGAATGCCTCCTAATTTGGCTATGTGAGCCATGACACAAATTTTTGGTGATCCTGACTTTGTGCAGCATACATGTGCTTTCCCTGTGCCAGCCACCACCATCACTGTGTCCAAGGGTGGCGGTACGGCCAGGGCCTTCATTACGATTTCCATTTGTCATGATTGGAATTCTCTCTTTAGCTCCAGCTCTGTGACCTAAAACCAACAAACACACTTCTCTAGTCCTGTTGCTTTTCCCGCCCAGCATTTCCTTATCTTCCTTCTGGCAACCATGTCTCAAACATTTGCCTGGATGAGTGCACCCACCAAAACCCTCAGCCAGTATACCTGGTAAAACCTGTGCCAAAGGCTAAGCCAGGCAGCATAGCCCATCCCCTTGGATTCAGGCTTGTGATTCAAATAAGGCCAATGAGGACTGACAGGACTGACTCAGGGGACCCTGGCCAAGGTGTCGGTAGAAGCCAGGGTGCCCAGTGTTCTGAGGACGTGGTCCTGGAGCTGGCAAGAGGTGCTGTGTGGGGAAGCTGAGAACCAAGCCAGGGAATAAGGGCTGAGAGAGGCATCCTGGTGGCGTCAACTGAGCCCTGGGCCAGCCAAAGCTGGAGCACAAATGCACCTCTGCATGTTGTGGCTACAGGAGATGATTATTCCTTGGGTTGGAATTATGACAGTTCTCACTGTGTGTTCTGTTTGCAACCATGAGAGTTCTACTGAATGCAGAGGTAGTTGTAGGTCAGACAATCACTCATCCCTGCGTTTTCTCCCATTTCTCATATTTTATGATCTATGCTAAACACTGATTATGAAGTGGGTGCTCCAATTCTACCACCAGTGCTTGGCCTTGCACCGGGGCGGTGGATGTGCTTTGTGTCCACACTCATGCACTGAGTCTTGAAGACCAGAGGCAACACACTCGCGAAGGAGCTTAGTGCCCACAGGTGGGAATGAAGACAGCTGGAGGGAGGCCAAGGTTCAATCACACGACACCATAACCACTGACACGACCAGCCTCTCATGTTGGAGGCTGGCTTTAAATGGCCCCACGTCCATACACTGAACACGAGGACAGACCACACACGAGCAGCAGATGGGAGGTGAAGGCCACGCAACTGTGAGGCAGCGTGAGGTCAGCCGAGTGCACCTGCACAGCGGAACCGGAGAGCGAGGCTCACCGTCTCCCCAGCGATGGGAACTCCCTGGACTCATTCAGGTCTGGTGACAGAAAATGAACAATAATGACCTTATCTTGAAGCTTCCAGAATTGTGAGAATTCAAGTTAAATAGACACATGCCAAGGGCATGAAATGGGTGGGAAAAAAGACAGTTCTCCCCACCCAGCGGAACGGTGTGTGAGAGTGTTGTCTTGTGTTGCTTCCTCTCTGAGCTGTGTGTGTGTGTGTGTGTGTGTGTGTGTTTTAATAATATTTTGTTTGTATTTTTTGGTTATTGTTGTGAGTGTCTCTTTCTCTCCTATGGCTTATTTTGCTGGAGGGGTTGATACAGTTTTGTTTTTCCCCTACTTGGCTCCAAAGAAGCCGTTGGGGATGAGGCAAGCTCATGGGTGAAATAGACTTTCTGGGAGAGAGAATCGTCACAACTTGAGGAATGGTGTGGCTGTTGGGACCCTCGGTTCAAAGCCTTCCCTGCCATTCAGCTGCTATTGCTGAGGTGTAGACGTATAGCATCCTGGCTGGAACAGCCCAATCGTTCTTCTGGCTTCCATGTGGATTGTTTCTCTGCCTTTCAACTCAGTCGGGCTTCAGATTATGCACCATTTGTCTACTCATGCTCATTGTGATGAGGAAATGCAAATGAAGTTGTCTTTGATGTATTAGAGGCATAGTAGCAATTTCCAACATTCTTTCCTGGAGCCAAAGCCTTCCCAAACCGCGACACCAGGGAGATGGTCTTAGGGTGGCGGGGCTCATGCTGCAGCCGGGCTGGATGGCTGGGCGCCTTGTCTATTGGGTGCATTCACCATCAAATCAGACTGCCGGTGAGGATCCTCGAAGCTCCAGGAGCAAAGAGAGGGGATTTTTATTTTTAAAGCAGAGAGAAAGTTAGAAAGTAATTAGTATGCACTAGTTAAGAATAATAATAATAATAACACTTTGAATTGGTGCCTAGTATGAGAGTTGATTCGAGTTCCTGCCAACCTTCTTATGGATGGCTGCCGTCTTTCAAGTTGTCATGCATCCATTCTGAGCTATGACAGTGATGGTCTGTTTTGAAACATTTAATCGCTGGCATTGTTTATTGAGAGACTTTTATAGCCTTACTTAGGCATCTAATTTTGCACAGCATCTGCTATTGATGTCACTGATTTAAGTATTTAGAAAAGAGAGAAGAAAGCAAATGGAGAAAATAAAAATATATATAATTCATTGCTGGGGAGGCACAAAAGAGTTTCGCTTGGACGGTCGACACCTTAGAAGCCGTTGTACCAGTAATCAAATGTGCGCCATGTTTTGCCAAGTATCCCGGGCCGTCACATCTGCCATCACCACCTGTGATCATTTTCTTCCTCTTTTGCACTAAATAATCAATTACAAGATTCTGGGTTTTTCTCCACTTACTCATTTATTACTGGCTCAAGACTTTGCTTCCAATGGTGCCAGAGTGGGGACGCAAGAGCGTTCTGCCTCAGAGGTCAGGGCAGACGATTTGCGAATCATTAGCTGGGCGAAGGACAGATACGGTCATTGACCAAGTGTGCGAATATCTGCTTTGAAAATGGTTTAAAAGGTGTAAAAACTGACAAAGCTCAATGCTGCTGCAGTTTTGGGGCCGAGCCAGGCTCTCTCTGGGCTACCACTGGAAACGTTAAATTGTCACAAACTTTCTAGAGACCAATTTGGCATGTGCATCTCTTTATCATTTAACCCAATATTTCCTGTTCTGCGAGGCCATCCTAAGAAAATGATCAGTGTCTGGCATGTACTAGAAGCTCAGACGTGGTGAACGGAAGGCAAACGTAAAGAAGGATATGCACAAAAAGAGCTTCGTTATAGCACTAAACCTCATCAAAAGAAAGGACCTAAATTCTCAGTAAAACGGGAACCATTAAATTATAACAGAGCATTTTGTGGTCATCAAGAATGAGGTTTGCTGAGTTTCTAATGGGACAATAATACTGGTAAAATGTTAAGTGAAAAAAAAGAATATAAAAAAAAAGAATATAAAACCACTGTGACCTCAAGACAGACATGCATGGGAAAGAGAAGGGTGGTGATCTTATGGTGATTTTTAATTTGTTCTTTATATCACTCTATTTTTCAACATTTCCATAACTAAAACATGTTATAAAGGTTTGTATTAGTAACATAACTTACTTTAAATATGCATGAAGAAAGTAAAATATTCTTCGGAAAGATCCTATTATCCTGGACAATACGCAAAAATATCAATTCCTTTCTATTATTTTTATACCTGTCCTTATTGCTAGATTTTCTTTAGAGTCTCTCCTGGAGAGAAGGCAGGCACCATATCTCATGGTCCTTGGGGTACACACATGGCCTTCGTTATATGTAAGGCAAATGTAAAAAATTGGTCACAATGAGTTGGTTTTTTTTTTTTTATTATTTATATTTTTTTGAGACAGGGTCTCGCTCTGTCTCCTAGCTGGAATGAGTGGCCTCATCACAGCTCACTGCAACCATAAACTCCTGGAATCAAGTGATCCTCCTGCCTCAGCCTCCTGAGTAGCTGGGATTATAGGCTCGCACTACCATTCCCGGCTAATTTTTTTTTATCTTTTGTAGAGACAGAGTCATATTCTTGCTCAGGCTGGTTAAACTCCTGACCTCAAGCGATCCTCGGGCTTTGGCCTCTCAGAGTGCTAGTATTACAGGCGTGAGCCATGGCACCTGGCTCACATTGGGTATCTTATTGGTACACCATGGGGTCGCAGGTATGCTCCAGGTCAGGTTGGTGCAGCAGAGCTATTTAAAGAAGCCCTTGGTGTAGAATAACTTGGGACTGAGGAGACCTCTGATCTCGGATGTGATGTGTGCTAGACTTGAGATGCTGAATGTGGGATCCGTGGACTAACAGCACTGACATCACCGGGAACCTTGCTATAAATGCCGAATGCCAGGCCCAGCCAGCCCCACTGCGTCCGAATCTGGGGTCAGTAAGATCCCCAGGTGAGTCCTGGGTACCTTCAAGGTTGAGAAGTGCTGCTAGTGAAGGGTGTGTGGGGCCCTGGGGAGAGGACACATGCTCACCAGCACCCCTTTGGGGAAGGAGAATTTCTTGGTCGTGATGGATGATTTGTTGTCGGTGGCAGGAAATAGACTTTACCAAATATTTGTAACCTGCACCAGGCCTGTTGGGGTGATGACGAATCAGAGCTCATCTCGGCAGTCGTGGAGAATTGGGGTGGAGCCGGAGAGACCTGGTGCCTGGGCGGCTGCCAAGCAGACCAGGTGATCCCTTTGCAGCGTGTGGCCCCAGGACCCGGGCTGCAGCGCTGAGCCCCTCAGAGGAGCCAGCAGCCCGGAAGTTCTTTGACAGCCCTGCTTGCCTTAGAATGATGAAATCGGCCTGACTTTGCATTTTTTCTAAAGAAAGAAATTGACAAAATGTGTCAATTTTAAGTTTTACGTGCCTTCCATTTTCAGTTGAGGGCAATCCCTCTAATTCGAGGTCTCTTTCTAAATACCCCTGTAAGCTGCTCCCCGTCTTTCTGTCCCCTGTAGCAAACCCACCTGTGAATTGAAGGGAGGCTGGGTGGTTACAGATGCCTGTCTTTAGACTGGTGAGTCTTTGACAAAGCTCAATGGACTGAATTTAAAGGGTTGTTCTTTAGCTCAGACTAGGATCTTTTTCTGTTTTGCTGTTAACATTTTTTCCTTTTATGATGATGACTTTTTTTTCTTATAGTGTTTGTGGCAAAAAGAGAAAAATGTTGGCAAACCTGTGTGTGTGAATTAGATAGCTACTATCTTTGACTTCTTGTCTGGGGCCTTTCCAAGGGACCTGGGCATTTTAAAGAGGTTGCAGTTTCATCCTGGTGGAGATCTGATCCAGTCTCTGAGCACAGAGCCCATCATTCGGTTGGGGCTGACACGTGGCATAGCCCTAAAAATCTGACGGTGTGTTAACTCCCCTGTCCTCCCAGATCTATCATCCCCCAGCAGATTGCAGGAGCCACGGTGAGCTGAAACTCCACTGCAAGCTGAAACCCAACATTTCTAATAACTTCAGCAATGGAAATGGTACAGTACATTCTGCCACTGACTTCTGTACCCTATTATAATATCAGCAGGGGAATCGTCACCCTGTGGGGTATAAGCAGCACTGGCCCAAACCATTTCCATCTTATGCCCCATGGAAGCTCCTCCAGGAGAGCCGTGCAAATCCCAGGCCTGGGGGCTCGGAGCCTCTGCTTCCCCGATGCTGCCGGGGTCAGTGCCGGTTCTGATGGCCACACCTTCCTGCACACAGCTGCCTCCCTGCTGCACCCGCTTTCCTGCCTCCCTGCTCTCTCTCCTACTGCCGCTGGGGTCTCGCCTTCCCCTCCAGGGACCTATCAACGTCTTCCCCTCAGCACACACAGTGCCCTCACTCACCTGTTGCCAGCTGTTAAGATAATAAAATGTCACGCTGGCACACTACTGTTAGCAAGAAATGAGATGTGACACCTCACCCCTGACAGTGACATAGTGGGAGATCAGGGCCAGCTAGGGACTCACAGCTCCACGGAGCTGACCCTCTGATTAGCTGTTGTCACCTGGGCCCTGCAGGGAGCTGGGCCTGGAGCCTGGGAGCCCTGGGACTGGACTTAACCCTCCCGTGCTCGGCAAGCGGCTGCTCACCTCCTGCTGCCGTGGGAGCTGAGCAGAGCGTGTGCGGGAGTCTGTACCCCAGTCCTCCGTAGACGCTGCCCATGTGTGAGGGGTCTGTTACCCGCACCAGCGGGGGTGTGATCCTGCGGATCCGGAAGGAGACCTGGATCCTTCCATACCCGAACTTCAGCTTTTGGGCTTTGATTTTCCGAGGACAGAGTCTTTACCTGACACTCACAGCTGCTCACAGCCTTCCCACTTACACAGCCCGCCATGTGGGAAACATTCCCTATTCCTCAGTGTCCTGTCACAGAGAATAATGTCACGCCACAGCACACTGCCCAGGGCGCAAGTACTTGGCGCTGACACAGACCCGAGGAATCTGGGCTCACAGCTGCTGCTGGCGTGTGGGACATGTGCTGTTGCTCAGGCTCATCGGGACATGTCTGAGAGCCGCCTTCTTGCCATTGCCACCTTTTCAGTCGGGTGGGATCGCATTTCCTCCGCGTCTCCACTTTCCACTGTGCTCGTGGCACTGGAAGCACATCAGACCTGTACCTTGAATCACAAACACCTTGACATTTCGTTCCGGAATCAGAATGTCCCCGAGGCATTTGCCAGACAACTGTGCCCATGTGTGTTAACAGGTGGCCTCTGCTGCGCCCGGGGCCCATTTCGTTTGAGAATTGAGAGGGATTCAGGAAGTGCCTATTCCATCCCAGGCTTGGCCAAGGTCTTGGGGGACAAAACAATGAATAAATGCAGGAGAGATAAACATGCAAATAAACACTTAGCGTGCAATTCGTAAACATCTGTAAAAATGCTCTAAAAAGAGGGAAGGAAGCAGCCTAACCCTGCTTGGGTGGTTCAGAGTTGGGGTAAATGATCGCTGAAGGCGGGAGTTGGGCTGGGACGGGCAGGCTGTGCTGCAGGAGCAAGCCTCCTGACATCCCAGTGGCTTGAAACGTGAAGGTTATTTCTCCATCGGAGGATGCACCTGGCGAAGGTGTGGGCGGGGCTCTGCCCCACACAGATGTGGAGGTGGGGACGGGGCTGCCCCTGTACCTGCCGGAGCCCCTCTTACCCCTCTGACTGGTGCAGACCCAAGGACAGGCAGGAGAAGAACAGACACTGGCTCCCGAGGGCAGTGGCCTGGAAGGGACGCATCGCTCCCACCCACATGTCACTGGCCAAAGCAAGTCACATGGCCAAGGCTACCTCAGAGCGTTGGGAAGTATGACCTCACCCGTGTCCAGAAGAAAGAGGAGAAACCTACTGGTAGCCACGGGGAAAGGCCCTCCACAGCAAGGCCGGCACTTGGGGGTGGGGGCAGGAGGCCCGTGCCCAGACTGGTGCGAAGCCAAGGCGGGTTGGTGTGTTTGCTTGTAACCTGATCCGCTTACCACAACCACACCACTGTGTCAGTGCCTGTGGGCCCTGGGCACGGAGGGCAGAAGCACAAGGAAACAGAGACCCCGTTCAGGGGGAGAGTGTGCAGGAAACACGACTTCCCCAATCACCATGCGCTTTTTCCTGGGCTCCTTGAGGGTCTGAGCTGGCCCTTGTATGTCCTTTTGTCCCCAGCCCTGTTGGGCTCCAGGTAGGTTCTCAGGACTTGGCCCCAGCTGACAGGACCTCAGCCAGCTCTGCGGTTGTGGAGGGCGCGCAGGGACCGACAGGCTGACCTTGGAGCGTTACCCCACCCCGTGATGCCTCCAGGTAAATAGCCTGAGCTGTTGCACCTCAGCCTTTAGTGAAGGAAGCCATATTGGCTCCAGGGAGCTCGTGTGGAGTGACAAATAGCCCAAATCGCAGTAGCTTAAGACAGTAGAACTTGGTTTCTTGCCCAGGCAGCAGTCTGGAGAGGTTGCCCCGGTTTCTCAGGTGTGCTCTCTCGGCGAGGTCGTTACCTGGGCGGCTCTGAGCTTGGGCGTTGTAGTAAACTGGAAAGACCGAGAGCCAAAGAGCACAGGTTCCTAAGCCAAGCCCAGGTGTTGCCCATGTCAGCTCATGCTTCATGACAGAGGACAGAGTCTCATGGCCACAGCAAAGGGTGAGCTGGGAAATGCAGTCTAACAGGTGCCCAAAGAAAGGGAAGTACCTCTAGCCTATGGGAGTGAGAAGCACTTAGATGGAAAGGGCTTAATCAAAGTCACAGGCTGTCCTGGAACACCTTTCTTCCTCCCTTGACTGTCCGGGGGAGCAGGGAGCCGGACCAGCAGGGGAGAATGCTGCCTGCGTTAGGATGAACGCAGCTCCGCCTTGAAATCAGGTCGTGTTCTACCCATGGCCGTCATGTTCCACGGGAAGAGGCTGGCACTTCCCAGTAACAAACCCATTTGTGAGACTCAGAACCATTGCTCACTACCTGGGTGACTCCTCACCATCCGAGCAAGTGAGGCAAACCCTGCTCTGTGGTCACTGCTGCTCAGTCCATTGTACAAGGCTGCTGCAGTGCTTCTAGAATCCCTGGGGACTCAAGACCACATTGCCAATGATGGGGACTCCAGCCAGGGCCTGTCTGGCCTCTCGAAGGAGGCAGCTGGACATAAATCCATTCCATGGAGTGCGAATCCCTCTCCATCCTAGCTGAGAACCAGCACTTGGCTTTCTCACCAGTGATTCAGAGAACAGGTGTCTACAGAACAATAGGAATCTCTACCTTTGTCGAATCTACTAGAGTTTATTTAAAAACATTTGCTGTGTGTTTGGGAAGGCTTGCCTGAGAGTGGGCTTTGCCACAGTGGCTTACCATTGGAGTCCCGCCACTTGGCCACCTGTGCTACACAGCCCAGCTACCTGACTGCAGGGGGGAGGCTACTACGGTAGCACCACCTAATTTTATATATTTCCTCCCTTGTTTTACCTCTGCAGCCATCACCGCATGTCATCACGCTAAGGTAAAATGTGTTTACACTGCTGATGGACTGGGCCATTGACTGGAACCATGTTCTCAATACGACATTTATTGATTGTGCAAGCTCTTCTTGCAGATCACATTTCCCAGGATTTGCTGGAGTTGGGTCACATACCCTCTAGCAGATAATAACGAACGAAACGACTTCTCCATGACCTAGGGGAAGGGGACTGTGGTCTATGGTGACGATGAGGAGGAGAGGGCTCTGCATGCCCACGTGGCTCAGGGCTGTGCTGACAACCTCCCATGCCCAGTGCAGATTCTGACACTTCTCAGAGAGTGCAGACGCCTGGAGGCAGGTGGCCCTGAGCCCACAACCCCACAGCTGGAGGGCGCTTGGAGAGGGCGGCCCAGAGAGGAAAAGCTCTCGACAGCAACCAGGTTCCTCTGGGAAGTGGCTGCTGCTATTTCTGGACTTACCCTCTGGAACCCAAGCCGTTTTCTAGATAGGAGCGGGGTCCTGAGCCCAGCCTTGCAGGGTCTCTGTGTGTTAGGGCTTGGCAGGAAGTAGGAGGCGTGTTCGCTCTGGGCGTTTGAGTGGAGTCAGTGAAGCTGACTGCTTACTCATTGTGTGCAGGGCGTGGGGGGACCTTAGGCAGAGTGCAGTATCGCTGGGCTGCTGACACCAGAGCATTGCGGTGCATAGCCCAGAGGGGGTAGGGGAGAGTGCTCCCCGGACTGGAGAGGGATGCCTGGAGGCCCACCCTCCTCTCGCCCTCCAGGTCTCCTGCAGGTGCTTCTCGTGGACTAAACCCCCTGGAAGCTGAGGAGTAAAGAAGCTGGACAGTGTGCCCAGCCTGGCCCACCTGCCGGGCACGGAGCAGGTGGAGCGCAGGTGGGAGGACAGAGAGCAGATGCTCAGTGCCGTCCCCAGCGCTGACCTCTCCAGGCCAGAGGCTTGCCCAGGGCCAGGCTCTCCACAGAAGCTAAGCAAGCAGCAAGAGAGAAACAGAACTGTTCTCAGAGAGACAGAGGTGGGATGAGAGCAGGATCTGGTCTCAGAAGGTCTGAGTTCTAGTCCCGGGACAGTCACTGGCCAGCACTCACCTGGGCAAGTCACAGGACCCCAGTTTTCTCGTGTTCAAAATGAGAATAAGGATGATCACTCCCCCACAAGGTTTCTATGGTGCCTGAACAGGCTCAGAAATGGAAGGTGTGTAGAGGGCATTCCAGGAAGGGGGCCTGCCAGGGTGTGGAGCCGTGAAATGGCGTGTGGGGGTGAAAGACGTAGAGAGGGATGATGGGAGCTGGCAGCTCCCCTGGTCAGAGGGATGCGGGTGCCAAGCCGGTGTGTACACTGCACTGAGACCACTGGGGAGCCTGAGGGCTCAAGCGAGGGCCAGGGGCTGGGCGTAGGTCAGCAGTAAGAAGAACAGAGAAAGGGCTGAAAGCAGAATGGAACTCAGGGAGAGGCTGTTACCATGACTGCTTGTTCCAGCTGCCAGTGCAGAGCGGTAGGAGGTTTGTCCAATGGGGCGTGGGTCCTGCGTTAGTTAGCTAGTGCTGTGTAACAACATTACCACAGATTTAACAGCTTGAAGTGAAATATTATTATCTTAGTTTCTATCAGTCAAAAGTCTGAGCACAGCGTAGCTGTGTCCTCTGCAAGGCCACAGTCAAAGTATTGGTGCCAGGACTGTGTTTTCATCTGAAGGCTCCCCCAGGGAAGGATCTGCTTCCAGAGCCCTGCGTTTGTTGGCAATGCTCATTCCCTTGCTGCTGAAAAACTGGGAGCCTCAGTTTCTTGTCGGCTGTTGGCTGGAGGCCACCCTTGGCACCTTGCAGTGTGGTCCAGCTCGCGACATGGTGTTTGATTCTTCAAAGCCAGCAGAAGGGATGGTCTCTGTGAGGCAGATGTCACAATCTTATGCAAGGTCATCACAGGCATGCTCTCTGCCATATTCTGTTGGTTAGAAGCAAGTCACAGGTCCCACTTACAATCCCAGGGTGGGGTGGAGCACAGCATGAGGGTATGAACACCATGAGGTGGGATCTTGGGGCTACCCTGGCGTCTGTCCCCCACAGACGCCAAGACGCATGTCTCAAGTTGTGTCATTTTAAGAAACAGAATAACTAACCCACTATAAGCTTTCCTGTGTGTGTAATGTTATCTCTTCTTTTCTTAAAAGGCAAATAAAGATTTTAGTTGCATAAAGGGCCTGTCGATTTGAAGTATATTATTTCTTTAAGTTGTGGCATCAGAATCCAATTATGTTTCTATAAGAGAAAGAGCCAGGGAGAAATCCCAGGAGTGCATTTGAGACCCCCCTGGGCATTCCACAGGCCTCAGGAAGAGAAACAGTCACTTCGGAAACTAAAATTTCATTCCATGGAAATGGCTTTTGATAGGAAATCATTGCGGTAAAAGAGAGAAGTTTTTATATTGCAAAAATAATTTTTTGGATTTTCAGCCAAATGACAACAGAAAAAAATTTTAAATGCTCAAGTAACTTATGCAACTCCCAGAGTGTATCTGTGATCTCCTGGCCTTGGACATTATTATGAAAAATATTATTTCAAACCATAAATCTCATCATATACAAGTCTAATGATGTCAGATTTATAGAGATAATACCATTTATATTTTTAAGATATGTAAAAAGAATCACGAACAAGTTGATTTTTGGTTTATAACATCTTCCATGTTGAACATAATATATAAGAAATACCACAGTTGTTACCCCTAGAAGACCATGGGAAAGAATTTGGATAATAACTAGATATTTTGCTAGTTGTTTTAAAACTGAATTTAATGCATCTGTCTATATGCTTTTATGTAACTAGATACTATTGTGATTAATTAACCCTTGAATTTTTTCTACATTGTCTGAACTTTTTAATAAAACATATTCATTATTTTCTCGGCGATTTGTTCCATGTATCTGCAAGTTGCATGACTTAAACACATTAATTATGATAAATAAAAGATAAGAGAAACAGCAGGTCTTCCTTCGTATGTTCCACAAATAATTTAATTCTTTAAATTTTACCAGCTTGTTTGGTTCCCTCCGGGCCAGGCTTTGTGCTTAGCACAGGAAACCTTCCTGGGTGTAGTCTCCAGACATTCTGTGGAGCATGTGTGGCCAGTCATTCATCCCAGGAAGTCTGGGGACATGGAGTTGGCTGTTCTAGCCCTTTCATTCTGTGATCAGTTCGAACCTAAACAAATGTCCACACAATTGTGAGGTCTAGGGAAAGGGACATGTTTGCAAAGAGTTGCATGTCTGGGAGAGAGGACATCCAGCGTGGACAGGACCAGGCAGAAGCATCAGGGCTGGCCTCTGGCTGGGGGCCTCTCACTGCCATGCCCCGCCGGCCTCCCTGGACTCACTGGCCACCTCTGTTCCATTGGGAACTTGTTGTGGGGAGCTGTGATCTTCCTTCTTCTTATGTGGTGACAATCCGTGTTCTATGGTTTCAAGATGTCCGACTCGTTTCCTTCTACAAACTTTGCATTTGGACTTGAAAGAAACAACCTACACAAAAGTGGTGAAGATGTCTAACCAAAAAGCTTTTTAATTATTTGTTTGCATTTAGATTCTCTCATAGAGCTGTGTCCTGAGGGACTACTGGAGGGACAGCCTCACTGTGGTGCATTGGAAGACCCTATTGAGAAGCCCGCTCTGGACAATGGGCAGTACTAGGATGTAAAAGATTATATGCCAGTGATTTTTGAAAATGGAGGTAACCGTCCCAGTGGACTATATTTGAGGCCCCAGATTAACAGGGCCGCTCACACAATAGTGTGGTCTGTGCACTGCACAACTGACCTAGATGATGATATGAGTGGCGCCCTTTGGAGGTGAGCAGTATGATGCCCTGCAGAGTCTGTTGTAGGAAAAGTAGAAGCTGCAATGGGACCAGACCACACAGTGTGGACTCTGGCAATGGGTGAAGGGGCAAGTGGAGGGACGGATGAGAGAGGAAGGCAGGGGGAGCCCCCCAGTGCACTCCAAGCTGGGGTCTGACTCAGATCCGTCTGGAAGTGGCTGGCATACTCTTTAGGTCCCTTTCCCCAGAAGTGGACCCTGTGGTTCACCACCCAGGTGCCTGGGTTCCCTTCCAGGATGGAGGCTCTCATTTCCTCAGCGTCTAGAAATGTTGGCTTGAAGGCTCACGACTGAGTCTCTCCCCAGGAATTGCCCTTGGAGGCAGAAAGCTGCCTTGCCCAAGGTTAAGTCCCTCCTTGCGGGCAGCCCACACCCAGTGGCTGTCCACGGTGGGGATCTAATGGCCTAGGCCCCTCGCCTCGGTCAGCATGTCTTGGAAAGGGCATCCCAGCCCAAAGCGCCTCCCTGGCATCCCCTGTGGCCTCTGTTGCAGACATATGGCAGCTCACCTCCTCCCTCTTCCAAGGGCTCTCTCAGGCCAACCTCCTACCTGTCGTTCCCGGGGTCTTAGAGCCTGTTTCTTCCTGAGCAGAACCTAAAACACCCACCTCCATGGGCCTGACCCAAACACCAGCTTTTTCTCCATCTTTAATCCTTTGCGAGCCAGTCACCACCCAAGCTCCGGTTCTCCTCTCTGCCTCTCCCTCCACCCTGCCCTCCGCATGAGGAGCATGGCCTCCACGCTTCCAATCTTGGCTTCCTAGGGTGCCCCAAGATTCCTGGAGTTCACGAGGAGGAGGAAAGAAGAAAGAAACTGGTGTTATCTTGGAAATACAATATTAATAGCTGGGATCGTCGCTCAGGGTAAGGCTATGTCTATGGATGCTGCAAATCCTAGAACTCCAGAAAGGAAGGGCAAAGTTTGCAATTCACATGCACTGATGCAACTGATACAGTTGAGTTTATATCTACCACATTATTTTGTGCTGTTTCTTTTTTCTACCTGTCCTATCTTTCCTTTTTTTTCCTTTCTGTGCCTTGGATTTTATTAGAGTGGAGGATTGTTTTGTTTGTTTTAATCATTTCATTGTTTTTCGACTTTCAAGTTTGAGTCTCTCAGATTCTATTTTTTAGGGGTTACCCCAAAAATTACAATATGCTTTTGTTTTTGTTTCCTGTATGGATGCTTGTCATGTTTTTATATATTTTTTATTAATCCTAAAAACTCAACGTCTTTCATCAATGTATGCCTATGAGGGTTTTTTTTTTTAAGTGCAAATCCAATTTTTGCTGGTGGTAAACGATTTCAGACTTTACATTCAAGCTTTTTGATTTTTCTGTCTTAAGGAAGATTTATTCTGCAGCCGTTTCTTCTATTACATTTATTTTGGTCTCTTTTTCATGAAAGGCAATGTGATCTCCATTCTCTGTCATTCATATCTATCATGTTCTCTCTTACCATTTTGTTTTGTTCTTTTCCTCTGCGTTCTCACTCCTTGGAAGGTCGTCACCTCCTTTACTCACAGATCTGGTGTTCTCTTGAGCGGCCAGTCCCCTTGTTCAGAGCCACTGGTCTGTGTTATTCAGCCTGGACACCATTTCTTTATGTTAATTTGCTCTTTATTGTCTCCCCTCTAATCATGCACTGCCTGTCGTCCTGTAATTCTTTCGTCCTTCATCCCTTGTTTCCAAGAGCTCTTCTCTTATTTTTTAAAGATAGTTTTGAGAGTTCCAATAGCTGCTGTAGAATTTTGTTGAAGCTTACGTTTATAAGATTTTGTATATACTTTTCAAAAATGCTCTTTTTCTACATTGTGCATTATCCTCATTTTTTAATGTCCAGAATCTTTGGGTTTGGGGTTTTTTTTTCTTCATCTATTATTGAACGCAGAGGAGTCTCTCCAGGTCTGGTGAAAGGATGTGAAGAGACTGGGTGGATTCCACCTTTCCTGGTGCTGCTTAAGTGCTCATCACATATATTGGCCAGAATAAGAGTTGCCATGTGCATTCTAATGGCCAGTAGCCCCCCACAGGTGGTGGAGAGAGAGTTCTGGGCAATTCCAGCAGTTGGATTCTTCCTTCAAAGATTTCCTTACTCTACTCATCTGTTGAATTATTTCCTAATCTAGCATTGACCTGCTAGCACCTTCTCTGTCCAGTGTCCTCCACTAGGTGCTGAGCTTGGAAATAAGGTAGAGAGAGCTCTTGGCTGCATAGAACTTAGGTTGTAGTAGAATAAACACATATTACATAACCAATTACACAATTCAGTTATGTAGTTCAATAGGTCATGAGAGCCACTGCAGCAGGGGCTGACCTTTAATACCCAGCTCTCTGCTCTCTGCTCTCTGCTGTGGCCCCTGCTCCTGGTCCAAGGTATGGGTTCTCGATAGAAACAGAATTCCTTCAGTGACACCTTGGTACCACTTCTATTCTGTCTGTAGCTTCAGGTAGTTCTCTCCTCCGTTTTATTTTTGCTTGGAGAAGCTGTTGAATAAACCATGGGTCCTTCCAGTGGAAGGCATTTGCAAACTTCTGATGCACAGAGGAAAGTGGCCTTCCAACAGGATGCTCCCTGTGTGCCTGGTCCAGCTTCAGCTCATACCTGGCCGGGGCAAGGGGCATGGAAGGGCAACACACACACCTTTTCTTCACTATTTTTTAGCTTCCTTTTGTACTTTTGGTGATGTTTTGGTAAGATGAGATGTTAGACACACCTGTGCTGAGATCAGCCTTGTCCTCAAATATTTGGCTGTTTTGTTAAATTTAGGAGCAGGCAGTCACCATCTCCATTGTTACCAAAAGATAATAACTCTCGATTTAAAAGATTTCTAATAGAGCTGTGTAGAAGAGGTGCCAGCTATGGGTGGGAAGTTGGGAACTGTGGTTCTTGCCCTGCCTTTTCCTCAACTTGCCCCTGGTCTCTTCCCCTCCCTGGGTTGCACTTGGCTCATTTCTACAAGGGGGCAGTTGATCTAGGTATTAAAATCAGACAGTGTCTTAGTATCCTATAACATAATATCCTGTAATGTACATGAGAAAGAGCCTCCATCAAAAAGAAGATCTCACCTTGGGAGAAGAGGAGAGGACAGAGCAATCGGAAAAGGCAGAAAAGGAAGGGGAAGAGAGAGCCGAGGTGAAAGGGCAACACTTGGAAGGAGGAAGAGGGTGGGACAGTGGTCGGTGTCCTGCAGGAGGACCCCCAGTGGAAAAGGCAGCCCTTCAGCTAATACACGGGTGCTCGTTCTGCATGGAACTTTATGAGACACAGGCCCCATATCCTACAGATCTAGAGATAAATTGCCTTGCACTGTCCCCTCCTGTTTCTGGAATGTTTTTTGGGTGTATGATACTAACGATGATGGTGGCAGTGGTGTTTCCTTCCTCCCTCGCTCTCTTTGGCAGTGCTTTGTGTCGGCCCAAGGAGACTGTATTTTTCATTTGTTGTAGATGCTCTACATTTGTCAGTTCCCCAAGGATTTGTCTTGGCCTGCACCGACATTGAGATTTATGCTATACCAATTGTAAATTTTCAACCAACATTCTTTTAACCCAATGACGACCACTTTTAATCCATAATTATTCATTGTGCTATAATACGAAATCTTTTTGTTTGCTAAAATATTTGGAAAAAATTTGTCCTACAGTCTTTCCAGTGGATCACATGGTTTTTCTAGGACCACCTGTCAGGCCTATAGCTGTGTAGCTGTGTAGCTGTGGGTGCGTTTTTCTTTGCAGTGATTATGTAGATAGAAGGGGATGGAGGGTCTACAGTTACCTGGTACTTCTCAGAGGGTCTTGTGACCCTGACTGGGAAGCAGGGAGATACTGAATAATGTTCAAGGATACCTGGAACAGGCTTGAACACCTGTGGTCAGTCAGTTTTGCCCTAGTCTGTGGAGGAAGCCTTCTCCCAGGGTGTGCCATGGCCCTGCTGTGCGTGGATTAGTGAAACCCACTCCCTTGGCTTTCCCCCCGAACAGCTCTAGACTGCGAGTTGAAAGGTGCAGGGATGTAACCAGACTCAGACACTCTCCTCTGCTGCTTGGCTTTGGGGGTGGAGGTTACTACACCTCTCTTGGTCTCAGTTTCTTCGTCTATAAAAACGAAGTAGTCAATAGGGTAATTTCTAAAACCATCTGGTTTTTTGGTCCAGAAGGGAGTCATTTGTAGTGTTAAATTTATATAACTATTTCTTCATGAAAGAAGAAGCTGAGACAAATTTTTTGCGTGTTCTCGATTTTGGCAAGACAGACCAGTGGCTGAGCTGTTGACAATGGCCATCAGGCTTGAGTCCCAGCTCTGCAAGTAGGGTCCTTGCTCAGCTGAGGCAACCCTGCTCCATGTCTAACGACTGCACTGTAAGGAGATGGGAGCAGTAACGAAAGCACAAGAGAGACAGAAATTTAAAATATGGAAAACAGAACAGGCTGCTGAGAGAGAAAAATCAATTAAAGTCCAACCAGAGTTATGCACAACTCACCTGTTCCCTAGATGATGGACTTTCTCGGTTCTAGGGAAATTTGTATGCAACCAACTCACATCAGAAGCTTTAAAAAGCCATTAATTTTGGCATTATTTTTCTATTTCAAAACCAAAGTGAGGATTATAAACAGTTTAAAGAGCTTTAAAATGCTAGCACCATTCATCAGAGACCCCAGTGAATTCCCAGAAGAACATGAAAATGGACAAGGTTCCATTTCATTCCTGAAAGCTCCCTGAACCCTCTCCTTTTTCACGCCTTGAAGTTGGTGCCTATGAAAAGCAACTGTCTCCCGAGGTTTCCATAAGGGGCTTCATTGGAAGTCAAGCAGAGTGGGTGAAGGAACACTGACTTGAGTTCTTTCTGCGTTTCAGATGGTAGGAAACTGACTTCTAGATTATCTCACAAACACATAGAAAACATAAAAAGAGGCAAAATTATGCAGAAGCACATAAATTATGTAGATGATGGAAAGCCTATGCAAAACATGATATGCGCACATAATAGCATATTTCCCCAGGGGCTAATTGTATCCTTTGGGTACCTTTTGAAGCATCTGAATATTCAGAAGAAAGCAAATTTATTATAATTCGAAAAATACCGCAATAAATAAGGCTGAGAGAATAATGCATATTGTATTGGGAAGTGGAAATTCACAATCTGGCCATTTCCCCCAGTTTGACCAAAGCCCAGAGCTACCGAATGCAATCAGACCTTAGTAATATGATTCATTTTCTTCAATAATTTCTTCTCCCAGATAGACGACTTGTGCAAAACTCATTCACTCATTCAACAAATATTTATTTTTTGTCATGACAGCATTCATTCACTTTTTCACCACCCAAAAAATATTTCCTGCAACCGGTGATGTGCCCAGCACTGAGCTCTCCCCTTGTAGAACCTGTGGCTGTAGGATGAGAGACAGGCTTGGGAACAGAGGAAGACCACCCACGTGAGAGCAAGCAGGGCTGTGCAGTCAGAGCTTGCTGTAGCAAGGGGGTCAGCCCCCATCACTGGCATTTGGCATAGATTCCCGGGCAGGCAGAGGCATGGGACAGCTTAATGGTAAGAAAGGAGGGCTCCAGGTGTGCCCTGACCGGAGGCTGTTGGCCTGGGGAGGCTGGTAGTGGGCTAACTAGAAGCAGACCATCCTCTGGTCTTCTCTGATTGGTCCTGAGTTGGAAACAGGAGCAAAAATGAAAAACGCTGGCAGTTATGGACCAAGTCTTGAGCATTTGGGGCCAATTGCTCCAGAAGTTGTGGGTCAGAGTTCTATGTTTATAGATGATCTGGCCACTGTTTGTATATTCAGTTTCCCAAGATGAATCACCTGATAATGACCACATGGAGGTCCAGAGGCTTTGTGATCATAGGAGGGGGCCGCTGCAGAGGACAGGGCCAACATGATGTGCCAAAGGCTTAATGGTGACAAGGATGTAGACTGTTGAAATGCCTTGTATCAGTTAGCTCGGGCTGCCGTAACAAAGTGCCCCAGACTGGGTGGCTTGAACAGCAAAAATGCATTGTCTCACAGTTCTGGAGGCCAGAAGTCCAAGATCAAGGTGTTGGCAGGGTTGGCTCCTTCTGAGAGCTGTGGGAGAGAATCTGTCCCAGGTCTCTTTCCCAGCTTCTCATGGCTTCAGGCATTCCTTGGCATGTACATACGTGCCATTTCACCCTGCATCTCCATACCCTCTTCCCTCCATGTGTGTCTGTGTTCAAGTTTCCCCTTTTTATAAGAGCCCAAGTTATATGGGAACAGGGCCCATCCTAGTGGCCTCACTTTAACTTGATCATCTGCAAAACACAAATAAGATCATATCCACAGGTTCTGGGGGTTAGAACTTCAGCATCATTTTGGGAACACAACCCAACCAACATACACCTAAAGGCAGTTCTACCTCGCTGGAGCTGGGATTTCAAAGCAGATGAGTATAGAGGGGCAGGCAGAGTCTTGGAGATCCCCCCTCCTCTAAGTGTGGTCTAGTGTGGTTGCTTGAGAACTGGCAGGATCTCTGGGCACCCTGGTCCTCTACCAGCATCTACATTTTAGGGGTCCCAGCCATCTCCCCAGAGTTTGATTTGTCTATAAAGACAGGTTAGGAAGTCTTCAGAAGATACCATAAGGAACTTAGGAAAACCATGAAGTCTTTTAGAGCAGGGCTGGGCTGGCATTTTTTGAAAGGTCAGTTCTTTGCTTAGTACTATAAAATAAACTTTGTACCTACAAAAGATTTTCAGTTCTAAACCAGCATACTTCATCAGAATTGTTTGAAACGTCTCACCAATGAGAGCTAGGTGGGGGTCACCCCTCCCACTCAGAGCCATTTGTGAGTAAGGGTGAGAAACGGTCACAAGTGGGCTCCCTGAGGACAGCTGAAATAGGAGACCACAAATTCGTGGCTCAAGGGTGTCTTCAAGGTCTTTACAAAGAGCAGCAGACAGAGGTGGCGCTTCCCATCTCGGGAGATTGGTCTTCGCAGTTGAGTAAGACATAATTCTTGATTTAAAACAATCCCTTGAAGTTCATCCAAGGAATGGGGAAACCTACCTCTCCAGTTGGATTTTAGAGGACATTTTAAAAGAAGCAGGGATCTGAGGAAAGGAGCCACCTTCTATCAGGATTGCCCATCACTTCCCACCAGTCCCCCGCCTCCCAGGGAGGGGAAGGCGTGGATACTTCCAGGCTGTTAGAAGCCAGACAAAGATCTGAGGCCAGACAAAGCTGTCTTCACCTGCTTTCTCCCTGTTGGTAAATGGCCATGCACCGAATAATGAAATTTTAGTCAATGGCAGACTGCATGTACCGTGGCAGATCCCGTAACAATAGTTACCAGCTGGTCCTCAGAACTTCACAGGGCCATGGTTACTCTCGTGTGTGGTGATCCTGGTGTAAGCAAACCTGCCGCACCGTCAGTCCCATAGAAATATAGCAATGCAATTACGCACAACACATAACACTTCAAAATGATAATAAATGACTATGTTACTGGTTAATGTACCTACTATACCCTTTTATTGTTATTATAGCATCACTCTATTTATTAAAAAAGTTAATAAAATTATAAAGAAAATATCTTTTACACTGCACAATGTGTTTGTGTTTTAAGCTGTTATTACAAAATGATAAAAAATTAAAAAGTTTATAAAGTAAAAAATTTACAGTAAGCCAAAGCTGATATATTATTAAAGAAAATATTTTAATAAATCTAGTGTAGCCTAAGTGTGCAGTGTTTATAAAGTCTGCAGTAGTGCGCAGTAATGTCCTAGGCCTTCAGTTCATCACCACTCACCCACTGACCCACCCACCCAGGGCGGCCTCCAGTCCTGTGAGCTCCACTCATGGTGGGTGCCCTATGCGGGTGTCCCATTTTTTCTTTGATATCATATTTTTACTATACCTTTTCTGTGCTTCGATATGTTTAGGTACACAAATACTTACTATTGTGTTACCAGTGCCCAGAGCATTCATTACAGTCCTCACCAGGAGTTACAGGCTGTACCGTATAGCTGAGGTGTGTAGCAGGTTGACCATCTAGGCTGATGTAAATGCACTTTATGACGTTTGCACAACTACGAAATCACCTAAAGGCACGTTTCTCAGAATGTATCCCCATTGTTAAGCAGGACATGACCGTATGACTGCATATGCATACGTATACACAAATGTGTGTACGTGTGTTTGTGCGCGCACACACACACAGTGTTTGCTGATTTAAACTTGAATCAGGAGCTTAAATGAAGTAACAATTTCTAGGTAAGCCACAGTTTGTTTACCCTTGCTCTGGGGTCAGGGGTCTCCGCTGAGTGTTTTCTGGGCACAGATGAGTGACGTCTCCTGTGACTTAGTAGGGCTGGCTACGAGAGTCAGGTGGGTATTCCTGACACTGCTCACTGGACAACGGAGATGATGCCCCCTGTAATCTCCGATGGCCTCGCACATGGACAATGGCTTGGCATGGCCCGCGCTCCCTACCGACAGTGGAATTTGTGTAGGATGTGAGAATAAACAGACCCCCGCCGCCTGGAGATCTGATAAAGTATTGAAGGTTCTCCCCATCTTGGGGCAGCTGTCTGCTGGCTGAAGCTCAGAGTTAATTTCTGACATTTGGATGTTAATGTCCTTGGGCACTGGCTGGCCCTGGCCTTTCTACTCCAGAGGGGGTCCTGCGTGTGCGGGGCTGTGAAGCAGGCCATGATTCCACCGCTTCTTTGGTGGGACAGGGCAGCATAACTCAGCGCAGAATTATCAACGCCACACTTTTCACAAAAAGGCTGAAGCCATCTCTTTCCTTCCTCTGAGGAGCTCAAATGTCCCCAAAGTAAAAAGCTTGACTACTTCTTCCTTTCCAGCTGTGATGAAAACAGGGATTAGTGGGATGTTAGAGGCAAAACCTCATCTATGAAGTTATGAATGAATAATTCTAATTTCTTTCTGAATTCTGAGAAATCAGTTTGTTTTACATAGAAATGCAATATGTTCTTGATCTCTGTGTATGCGATTAGAATTTTTCCCTCTACTTGGTATTTGTTTCATTACAGAATGAAATTTTGAGCTTATATTTTTGGATATATTTCATTTCATGCATTTCAATGTCTGTTTTCCCTAAGTCTCTGCTTCTATAGAACACATCAAGCCTATCTTTTTTTCATATTAGCTTTGGAAAGTGGAGAAGTGGTGGAGATGCTTTCTTTAAGATTGTGACTCTCATTGGAGCAGACACCGAACCATCTCATGAATGTGTTTGGAGGAATGTGCCAATTTTCAAGACAAATGATGATTGCTTAGTGCTGCTAAGGAAAATGGAACTGCCGCGCTGGCCCCGGCATCACTGGGTAGATGAAGTTCACAGAGTGGTAACGTAACGATGTTGAAAACCTCCCCTCCAGGAAGGGCGATCAAGGTTACCATTCCAGATGAATGGGGGTTTCAGAAAGGAGAAGACTTCCTGGGTTAGGAGGTGAAATTGGACTGACCTGGGACTGGAGGAGACGAGCCCAGGGTTGGACAACGGGAGCGGAAGGAGCGAGCAGTGTCAGTGCGGGCGCTGGTGCTGTCCACTGAGGCAGGAACTGGGCCTGAGCTGGGGGGACCCGAGGGCAGACCAGCCCAGGCTCAGGGCACTAGCAGAGCTGGGCACAGCCACAGACAGACCCCAGCTCTTACGAGCTTATCCACCACTTTACAGTCAGAAAATTTGGGAGCAAAGTGATTTTACTTTCACATCCGTGTGTTTTGCTTTTTTAAAGGCTGAGGGTGCCCAGGGTGGGTGGAGCGTCATCTTGTTTTCAGGTCCTGGAACCTGTAGGGAGGATATCTGTGGTGTGCGAGTGACACATATGGGAGTGGGGCCCCGGGGGGGTGGGGGACGGAGGGGTGCTGGGGAGACCGAGATGCCTGATACGCCGGCGAGGGGACCAGAAGTGCGTGTGAGGGGGACGGGTTTTGCATTGAAAGCATCGTGAGCCCCCTCGCCATTGTCCAGAGGTATATTATCCAATTTGTGGCTTGCCCAAATCTATTTCTTCTCCCATTGCACTCTTTGGCCACTGCCCTGTTCATTAGCACCTCTGCCAGAGGAAAGGGGAATTGGGAAAAGGCAGTTGATCTATATTTCAGCAGCCTCGTTGGCTCAGGGGGCAAAAGTACCGTGCTAATGAAGCCGGGGTCAACGGCAGGAGCCCCAGGTGGGCCAGTTATCGGGACTACCTTGGCCGGCCTCAGCCTGGAGCCCCAGCCTGGCGGGCTGGTCTGCACGTGCGTTTCTGCTGCCTGAGAATCGTAGGGGGGTCACTGGCATAAGTCCGTTTGTGCCATCGCAGAAATAACCCAAGAAGGTGGCTGGTGGTTTGCACACCCTCTCCTGGTCCCTAGGGTACCACCTTTGGTCGCTTCTGTTGAGAGATTTGGGTGCAGTTGGGTGTGATTTATAGAATCCATGGTTCTCAGTCACCACAGATGATTGGGACTCTGCGGTCAGTAGACATTCTTAAAGACTTTCAATATTTAATAAGCTGTGGGCAGCCTGTATCAACAAAGACAGCCTGATTGGTCCTTCTCTCTGCCATTAACTTGTTTCAAAATGACCCTGCTCTTTGCTCTGGGACGGAGGAGATTTCATTTGGGAGGATGGAGTCCACATTTTTATATTTATGCAACTTCTTATTAAGGAAGAATGTATTTATTAAGCTCTTACTAAACACCAGGCATTGTCCATGAATTAAGACCTTACAGGTTGAAAATTCTAAAATGTAGCCACAGTGGCAACCTTTTTGAGCCTGTAAGTGGGTTGGCTCTTATCAGAAAAGTATAGGTTCAGTTGATAATCATGGAATTGTGATGAATCCGTAGAAAACTCAATATTTCTGAGTTTAGGCTATATAGAAATGCTTAATAGTTTTAGGCCAGGTTTACACAAGTTGTATCAAAGCCCAGTTGCCAAGTCTCTGATGGCCAGGTGGTGTTTGCACACACGGAGAGATTTGGCAGGAAAACAGCACAAGGCAGGTTGAACACAGTCAAATACCTGGATGTTTAAAAAATGATCAGTAACTCTTTTGCCTCAATATATTTTGTGTGGAGAGACACACTTATAAGGTAAGATGTTTCTGAAAATGTCTCTCTTTTTTTTTTTCAATTGAGTGATGCCACAATTATGTCTTGCTTGCTCCAATAGCCAATAAACCATGGCCACTGTCACTCTGTATAGGATTATTCCTTGGAAGCCTGGGGATAAGGGGTGTTAGCAGGGCATACAAGGATCACGTGGGCGTGGTCTCAATAATACGCAAACGTCTTAAGACTCAGTCCTTTAAGGGCCTAGAAAAACGAATTTAAACCTTTTATATTTTGGTGAAGAATGACCAGAACTGAGCTGAAAAGAAATGTTATCGGTCAAAGGGAAGGAAATTTGTGTCCTTTTTACTCAGTTATGACTAGTGCCCAGTGCTCGGGAGCGGGGGCTGTTGTTCGGAGCTGTTGGGTGAGATGAAGGAAAAGGAAAGAGAGAGGCTGGTAGTGACGGGGAACACGGCTTTGGACGGAGTACAAGAGTCTGCAGGAGCGAGGAGTACGGGCTGTAAGTATGACTTAGACATTGAGTGCACCTGGTGACAGCGTCTGGTCCAGAAAGTTCTTCCTCTCACAGTCTGTAGGGTTGGCTGGTCGGCAGCTCTCTCCCCCATCCCCACGGGTACAGTCTCCTTTCTGTCTATGCCAGAGCCGGCTTGGGCACCGCTGCAGGACCTCAAATCTGGAACAAGTGGGTCTGCCCCCCTCCACAGCTGACCAAGAGAGGCGCTCGGTGGTCCCTGGTTTAGCAGTGCCCCTCTTCGTGCTTGGTTCCTACTTCTTCAGAGGCAGAAAGACACTCCATTTTCCTTCCAGAATTCTGGGAAGTAACTGCAATCAGCTAGTGAATACCAAATAAAGTAAAATAATAAAATAAAATCAGCGGTTAACATTTCCCGCTGAGAATTGTGGACCACAGATCAAGCCTGCAGCCACCCAAGGGTGGGATGGGGGACAGGACTGTGTCTTTCTTCAGGGATGTTCACAGTTCCAAAGCTCACAAAGGCGCGTGTTCCGCAGACCATGCCCAGAAAGGGAAGGAGATGGGTCAGTTTTTCCTCCTGGAGGGGGAAAAATGCAACAAAACCTCCGACAGGATTTTCATTTTTCTTTCATAGACATTTTGTTTTTTTATTAAATTTTTCCTCCAGGGAGGCAGCAAGAGCGGGCAAAGGGAAATATGTAGGGGAAATAGGCTTGCTGAGATTAAACAAATCTCTGTCGCCGTGTGTCCATCTGCCCGTCCATCTGTGAATAACCTGTAATTATTAATAATATGAGTGATGTCATGAACATTCTGGCAAGAACGCCGAGCCCCAGAGACCACTCTGGAACCAGCCAGCGCAGGACAAAGCCTGGAGAATGAGCAGCGTGTTTGCACTGGAGCTGGGAAATCTGGCGCTCGCGCCTGCCAAGCCCTCTCGGCAGTCGGACCCGAGCATATTGGGTTTTCTCATAAACTTCCGATGAGATCGCGTTGGCGGCATCTCAAAGGAACACCTCTTATATAAAACAAGGTAGAGTGTACAATCCAGCAAAAAATGTCATTAAAAGGACACATGGTGCTGAGTGGGGCGACCTTAAATTTACTGAAAACTGAGTGTTTGAAAGAGCACGAGAGAGAGACATCCAAGAGGATGACAAAGTGGGAGGGGGGTAAAAATATTAGAGACGTCCCCAGGGCTACGTTGATTCCCTTTAAAATACTTGTGAAATCATCTGGGGAGGATAGAGAGAAAAAAAGGAAAAGGAATTCTCGGTAAAAGCCACTCCTAAAAAAGCTAGGATTCCAGAGTATTCCAGAAAGAACTCTATGATATTCCATGCCAGTGGGTGAGCTGAAGAATTAGCACCAGTGCAATCTGATGCTCCAGCTGTGTCTTGGGATGTCTCTGACTGGGGCAGGTGTCAAGTACAGCTGCCCTGGGTGGGGACACAAAGCCAGGCAGTGGCGGGATGAGACCCCTCCACCAGGGCGGGGCACAAGCCAAGGACCCTCTGTGTTTTCAACACGGGGCTCCTGTCGTCTGGATGGAGCCGTGTAGCAGCAGGGGTTTGCTGGTGGCTCCTAGCGTAGGAGCAGCACAGGTGTGCTCAGGAAAGCTTTGCGTCATTCCAAGGGGAGTCGTGACAGATGTCCAAGAGCACATTTGTGCCTGGCCCAATTATCTGGCCGAATTCTCAGGGCTGCTGGTCAGGGCCTGGGCGGTGGGGGTGATGGGACCAGGGAAGGAGGCAGCACCCCCAGGTGGTGTGGACATCACACATGGCCCCGTCCCCAGGCCGTGATGTTCCTGGAACTGCTCCTTCCACGGTGTCTGCCTTCCTGCACCGTGACACCTATCCTTGGCCACTTGCCACGTTGTTATCTGGGCAGTAGGAGGCTTCACAGCTGCTCCCAGACAACCCGGCCCCTTATGTATTCGAAAGAATGACTGATTCCACGGCAGAAGTTTCCTCGTTTCAAAGAAAGAGAGACAGGAAAAAAAAAAAACAATCCGAGAGAGAGAACCAAGGTGACTCTGACTCTGGAGTGGCTCTCCCACGGGAACCTAAGAGTTTGGCAAAGAGCTCAGATCTGCTGCTGGGGGGACGGGAAGTGACGCGGCAGGTATGAGGCAAACCCGGAGCAGGCTGCACTCCGCCTGCGAGGTCAGATTGTTCTTTCAAACATGGAAGTCAGGATCCATGCCGTAGAACAGCAGACACTCCAGAAACACCCTCCTAATCATGACCGTAGTGAGGAAGTAATAACAGAAACGAAACCGGGTGGCTGAGCTCTCCTTGAGCAGCTCCTGTGTTCCAGGCACTTCAATGTATCGTTCCGTTTAATCTCCGCAGCTGCCCTGCAAGGTAGACACATTGCTGTCCCAGACAAGAAAACTGAGATTTAGAGGGATTAAGTATACTGCCAGCGTCACCAAGCCAGGGAGTGGTCAAGCTAGGACTAAAAAAAAACCAGGTCATTCTGAAACACAAAACTGGAGGCGCTGCCTCTGCAATGTAGATGAAATCAGCCCAGAGACAGAATGTGAGGGAATGTGACAGACGTGGAGAACAGAACTCGGGGGTCCTTGGAGAGCCAAAGACGAAGAACTCGTAATCAGGGTTACCGATTAAGTTCTAGAAGTAAATAAAATAAAACAAGTGCTGGATAAATATTAACAAAATAAAGCTAATACCGGAAAACGAAAGTGTAGTGTTCCAAGTAGACTAAATAGAAAACACCATCAAGGACCCGGGCGGTGCTCTAAAGCCCGGTGAGTGTGTCTCTTGTGTTCTCCTGTCTGGTGGTTCCTTCCCACCTTCCCTGCCCCAGCCTCACCTGGGCCTCCACCTTCTCTTGGCCTTCTGCAAAGGCTGCTGATGCGCCCGCCCTCCAGCCTCCATCCCCTTCTTCCTTCCTGGCAGAACCCTCCTCTTGTGCAGGTGTGTGCCGGCTCTCTCGGGTGCTGCTCTGCTCTCCAGGAATGCTGCCTCTGCCTGAAGCCAGCCTGGGATGGCCAGTCTGCGCAGTCTTCATGTCCCTTTTCTGGCCACTGTCGTGGGCAGCACTGGGCGCAGGCCTGGAGCCTGCCTGGTGAGTGGCAGACTCTCGCTGCCGGGGGAGAGGCTTGTCCCTCACATTGGCTGCAGTGCAAGAAAGTGAGACCCAGAGAGCCTGCAGCCTGACTGGGAACGGGTGAGGGTGTGGCTGAGCGAGTGGGGTGGGTGGGGACAGAGGCGGGGAGGCGGAGCCAATCCAGGAGAAGCCCACCCTCCTCTTGGCCCTGTCTATATAGGCAACTCCTTTCCTTATTGTTTAAGCTGCGCAAGCCTGTTGAGTTTGGTTGCAGATCTGTGAAATGGAAAACATCCTAACTGATCATTTCTCCTCTCTGCAACAACTGTTTCACAGCGTGGAGTGTTTCTGTTTCTGAAATGCAAATTTGATCACTGTCCGCCCCTAGCTTTGGACGTGGCCTGGCCTCTTAGCCATGCCCGTGGCCTGCCACGTCCTCTGATCCTGGCTACACCGAACCTTTAAAAGTCCTGTATCCAAATACAGAGACATTTTGAGGTGCTGGGGTTGGGGCTTCAGCAGATGAATTTTGGGGGACACAATTCGGCCCACACTGTCACCCTCATGTGCAGGCAGCAGAAAGGCCCTGTAAGACTTGCACTTCCCAGAACTTGCACCAACATGTCTTTTCTTCCAGATCACAGAAAAGCTTAGATATGCCTGAAATTTAAAAAAAAATCGTAAATAAAAATATAATTGTGGGAAAACACTTTTGCTGACCTGTGAAACTACCGAAAAATTTAAGAAATAAGAAATACATGACTAGGACAGTTATTGGTAGATAAAGAGTCAGTTAGAATGTTAAGGGGGTGGGGAGGTTACTGCTGTATTAACCTACTGGTAATCATCCCAACAGTTGGAAAGAACTCAGTTTCCTCAGCTTCCCTCTGCGTCCGTCCGGTAACCAGTGCACCAGCAGGTTGTCGGCACCGCTTGGAACGCGTCCAGCCTCAGACCGAGCCTCGCTGCCCACCTCCACCACCAGCTTCCACGATGCCCAGCCTGGGACAGCAGCCTCCTGCCTGTTCTCCCTGCAGCCTGGTCTCTGCTTAGCAGCCAGAGAGATCCTTTATACATTTAACCAGACCACTTAAAATTTAAATCGCTTCTCTGTGAAAAGTTCCTCAAGGCTTCCCTCCCCCAACACAGCCCTTCTCCCCTGCCCCTGTGGCCCACGCTCACCGGTCTCCTCAGCTCCCCTCTCTCTCTGCACAGACCTTCTCATTTCCTTGTTGAGACTTAACAAGCCATACGTGCCCCAGGGCCTTTGCACTGGTCACCCCCCAACTTCACTCTCTCCCCAGGGCTTCTTCCCTGTCTTCATTCAGGCCTTGGTTTCAATGCCAGCGCAGCTCGTTGGCTTCCCTGACGGCACAGATAACACTCCCTGCCGCAGTCTCCCCTGCTCCCTGCTCCTGCTTCGTTCTGCTGCATGGTGCAACTGCCCTGCTGATTTATCCACTGTCTTCCTGCACCAGAATCCCAGGTCTCAGACCAGGGCCTCTCACTGTTCTGTGTTCTCTGCGCCTAGAACAGCGTTCACAGGGTGGGAGCTGAATGCACGTTTGCTCCGTGAAGGAACACAGGCAAGATGCCAAAGCCAGAAGAGAAAAATGTTCTCAAAATATGGGACTAAAGCAATGAAAAGTAATAGGGGTGGGTGTGCAAGTGTGACCCCTGATCCTCCGTAAAAAAGTCGAAAGGACGATGTCGGTGACTGCAGATGTCAATAGTTTTGAGCATGTGTGTGCGATGTCTTGAGGCAACAGTAGTGTTGAGAATAGATCGTGGACCTTCCAAGTAACTGTAAATGTTAAGTCTGGATAGATCATGGTTAATGCATCAAAAACCATGAGGGATGAAGCTTCTCAAAATGAGGCCAACGGACTGTGTTTATGATCGTATCAGTGACCACAGCGTTTAAACGTACCCATCAAAAAAAGCCAAGTCCCTGGGTGGATTAAAAAATAAAATCTAACAAGATTGTTTATTAGACATCCAGCTACACTAAAAGAAAGGATTAGAAATAGAGAAGGAAAACAGATACAGCATGCTTAATTTAAAAAGTAGATAAAAGGTCCATTTATTTTGATAAAATATTAAAAAAATAATGAATGTATGACATTAATTAAACTCCATGGATAGGGTCAAATAATACAGCACCAAGGTATTTTAAATAAAATCTATTAGAAAAGTAGCAGTGGAGATGGCTGGATATTGACAAAAACTTGCAAAACACTTGTAAGGAGAGACATTAATTCACTATTAGCAGGAAACACAAATACACTGAGGGCGGAGGGAACATCGTTAACATAAATAATGACAGTAAACAGACATATGTGAGACTCTTTTGCCATAGCAGGAATTAGTCATCTCCACTAAAAATTTTCCGTGACAAGGTAGGATGTAAATAAAAATGATAAAGCCTGCTAATTAAAATATTACCCTTTGATCCAAATACAGAAGCACATGGGCACTAAACAAAGCCCCGAAGAAAATCTAAATAAACTTCAAAGAATAGAGGCTTTCGGGGGCATCGTTCTCTAGTAGGAAGAGGAAAAACAACCAGAAATTATAGAAATGATAAAAGCACACCCAAGAGCTAGTGTTTTGAAAGTGAGTGCAAAAACAATAACATTTACAAATCTCCAGAGAATCTAACTAAAAGTGAAAAAGGGAAAGTAAATATAAGCCAAATTGAAAATGAAAGGGGGGATAAATAATAATAAACTAATTTTTAGAGACTTCTCTGTTCATTTGTATCTTCCTGGATTTGGAAACACTGGTGTTCTGCGGGAGGCGGTGCTCTGCCCGCCATGAGCAAGGGCCCGCGTGGAGGAAGCCGGGCGCGTGCGGAGGGTCCTGGAGGGCGCCAGGGTGCGGCGGTATCCCGGCTTGGATGTCGGTTGGTTTCAGGTGTTCTTGGCTTGCATATGGGTTCCTTTGGGGCCAGTGCTGTCACTGGTTCTCAGGTGAGATAAAAGTGTGGGGCCGAGTCAGTCTTTTCCTGTTTCATTTGGGGTTTGTTTATATTCTTCAGCTCAGAGAAGATAACATTCGACGTATCATCTAAGAATGTGTCTCTCATTTTCCACTATGGCCCAGTTCTTGCTTTCATCCTTTGTGGTATGTTCTGCCATTTTGGCAACACTTGCAGACCTTAGATTGTATTCCTTAGTGTGGTAATGGCAGTTTACACTAATATTTAAGACATAAAAAAGGAAATACAAATTGAAAACAAAAAGAGATTATTTGTGCATGACAGGAGTATTTACCTAGAGAAGACAAAGTAATCAGATTTTAAAAGTGATAGAATTAATAAAGGGGTTACAGCCAGCCAGCACGTATAGAACGAATTCCCTTCCTGCAGCGGCAGCCAGGCGGACTCCCCCACCCAAAGTCATGGGTTCCCAGAGCGCTGGGACGCACCATTAGCACACAAAATCCCTGGTGGGTGGGACAGCAGTGAGCCTGCAGGAGGCTACTGGGGCATAGACATTAAGTGACATTAAATGTGGAGAGACCGGCGTAGGTAGGAAGGGCACGGGGCATGGAACTGGGTCTCTTTGGAGCACCTGCCACGTTCTCTACAGTTGTTCTCGGACTTTAGAATCATGTGACACCATCGGGGGAGGGAGTTAATCATGGAGGTCCCCAGGCCTCAGCCAGGAGATGCAGCAGGTCCTGCCGTGGGGCAGGAGTCCACTTTCAGCCCCGGGAGACCATAAGGCAGGGTCCCTGGATGCCTGTGTGAGCCGTGCTTCTCACGTGTGCGGGCTCAGCCCTGATTCTCGCAGAGGAAGAGCAGAGCCAAGCCGGATCCAAGGACGCCTCTCATGGCCCCCTGAGTATGCAGCCGGGCTTGGGTTTGCCTCCTTTGAGACAGAGGCGGTGACGGTGTGCACATGCGGTGCGTGTACGTGAGCATGTGCCGTGCATGACATGCCATCGCAAGCAGCAGGGACCGCTGGCACTGAGGTGCTGGGTGGGTCCCGGCCCATTTCTCAGGACAAGTGTCCTCTGGCCTTGGCATGGGCTGTGGGTGGCCACAGGCTGTGCTCCCAAACCTGCGAGGGAAGGTGGCTCCTGCTGCCCGGGGCTGCCGTTGCTAGGAAACCGCTCCCTTTGATTGTGTATGTGGAGCATGCCTGTGTTTGCCTTTGGCTCTCAGAAGGACAAAATTCACCATGTGGCAACAGAGAAATAATACTGAAAACTACTTAAAAAATGAAAGAAGTGCCAAATGGTGCTCTGGATGGCAGATGCTCCCTGCGACACTGCGCCCGCCCTGTGCAGAGGCAGGGCCATTCCTGGGCCCACAGCACAGCCTGGACGTGGGCCTCAGGCTGCGAGCGGGGGCGCCCTCCCGCTCCCGTGCTCACTGTCCTGGTGCCCTTGCCCTGTCCCCATGACCCCGGCACGCAGGCTGTGGTGTGCAGGTGCCCGGTGCCCGGCATCGGGCTTGCGGCTCCCCTCTGTCCCTGCTCTCCCCTCTGCTGACACAGGTGTCAAGGCAACACGTGGGCTTGAGCCACCTCTACGTATTTGGCAATTGGGGAGCTGGGGGGCGCGCTTGGCTGCCCCACCCTGTCTGCCTTCACCCTGCAGCCCATGTCACCCATTTGGAGTCAGAAGATGCTGAGGAGAAGGGCAAGGGCTCTTGCGCAGGTGTTGGTCTTTCTCGACCGCCTGTCACCATGTGGGCAGAGGTAGAGGGGAGTGATGCCCTGCAGGTCGCGAGACTGGGGTCGGGCAGCCTGCTTGGGTGGCCCCCGCTGGCTGCGCAGGACAGGACCGAAGAGCATCCGCCACGCTGCTGGCGGAGACCCTGCTGGTGCCTGGACGCCTCTTTGCCCATCGCCCCCTCCTCTTCGGCAGGCCCGGCTGCTTAGGCCTCCTGCCCATCCGTTCGTGTCAGGGCCTCTGGCCCCGGTGGCGTTGGCTGCGGCTGACTCGTGACTTTGAGTTCCCCACCCCAGGGCCCTTGTTACCAGTTGACAGCTCTCCGGACTGACCTCCTTTCAAGTCCTCCAAGTTCATCCCAGCCCCACGCGCCAGCCTGATCACTTTCCACCGCCTCCGCGTCTGCCTGCTGTTGCTTCCAGGGCATTCCCAGCAAGCCGCGCTGCTGGCCTCTGCGGTCCGGGGAAGCAAGGCCGGGAGAGGCCTGAGCAGACGCCACAGCGCTTTTCGGAGGAGAGAATCCCCAAAGGCGAAACGTGAGCCAGAGCGAGCACGGGGTGGCGGGGTGGGGGGGTTCAGCTCTGCTGGCAACCTCGCCTCTTGCCTGGCCTCCGCGTGGGCCCGAACCTGCCCGCCAGCCTCCCCCGCCGGTGACGGTGTCAGTGTTGAGGGCCACCGAACACGGGGAAGCGTCCTCATGCATCACAATTACGGAAACACCTGTGCTAAATACCTTTGTGCGGGCCGGTTGTGCGAGTTCACGGGGTGTTCAATTGCCGCCGAATTTCTCATTTCTACACTGTCAACAAGCCGCAGGTGTGCACGGTGTGAGCCGCCGAAGCTGTGATTTGGAGGCCTGTGCTGACAGCTCTGCATCCGGGATGCATTTGTCCTCACCGGCGCCGCGCACCCCATATATATTCCGGTGTTTACAGACGGCTCGGAGGAGCTTTGTCACATCAGACTCGCCTCTTGGCTCTTGCCATCCTGGGAGGGGAGGGGAGAGCAGAAGGGGAAGGTGTTGAGAGGACGGAGCTTCTCAGGCTCCCGGGTGGGGCCCGTGCTGGCTGAGGCACTGAGGATGGAAGAGGAGGACCCGGGGCCGGCTCCACAGAAGCTTCTGGTCAAGAGAACAGACGGGCCGGAGGCTGTGGACGGGTAGCCTGGGGTTGCCTTTGGCTTAGGGACATGATCAGCGGTATTTGAAAGTTTTGCGATCATTGCTAATATTAACTGTCAAGACTGCACCTATTGCATCTCTTCGGAGTAATGAACAACCTGCCCACAGAGCCCACATCCCTGTTTAACGCGTGAGAACGGTCCACCCTTTGCAAGGACCAACCCGTCTTCGGCAGGTTTCACGTGCTGCCACGCTTACGGGCCCCGCTGGTGATGGAGTCGGTGGCCAGCAGCGGGGACGCTGCTCCTCCACGTGCAGGAAGGCAACTGGGCAGAGACACGGTGTCCTCCTCTGGACGGCAGCCCGAGGAGGCACTCGAGAAATGCTAATGCAGACCCCACGCGTGAACATTTTTCTGGTCTGTGCAGAAAGGTTTCTCTGAGTATTTCCTGATTTAGAAATACAATACTGGGAATGTCCTGCTGGCAACATTCTGGATCGAGACCCAGATGCTTTTTCTAGCTTTCTAGCTGGTCAGTGCTGTGCTCCTCGTAACCTCCCCAACACAGCATTGTCCCTGGAGACCAGGAGACCTGCTGCTGCAGGGCCAGGGGTCCTGGGGGGAGGAGCTGAACCCTTGTCCGGGGTTCAGGCCTTTGTGGGGGGGCCGGGGCTGCATCCTGTTCGGGCCCTGGCGGGGAGGACAGAGGGCACTGGGGGCGGCATCCTCTCCTAATCGGCTTCGAGCATCTCTTTCTGGCACCCATGAAGGTCACACAGCTGCCCTGCCAGGGCAGTCTTCCTGAGTAAGCAGCCATTGCCCTTGGTAAGTCCAGATCCAGCCACTTTGGTAAAAGAGGAGGTTCCCCACACTGCTGGGAGGCACGATGCACTCCCAGCAACCTCAGCCATCTTCATGCAATCACTTAGCAACATGTTTACATCTTCCCAGGTGTGTTAGCTACCTCATGGGACAGGATAAAATCAGTACCGTATGCATGTACCGAGTACCCACTCCGTGTCAAGAGCCGTGCTAGGCCGGCAAGCACAGTGGCAAGCAGATAGGTGTGGACTCACCTCGTGGTGCTGCAAGGTCGCTGGGGGACCTGCAGGGCACACGCACAGCGGCGGGGGGAGGGCCGTGGGGCCGGGCTGCACCTGTTCTGTCCTGTCAGGGGTCTTGAAAGGAGGGGCTGTGTTGGCTGAGGGCATGGGGAATGCTTCCTGATGATGGTGGCACGGGAAGTCTCACAGGAAGGAGGACGGCCGTTCCAGGCAGAGGGAGCCGAGGACAGCATGGACGTCCAAGGCTGGTGACACCAGGTCCGAGGAAACAGATGCGCTTAGCTTCTCATGAAGCGTGAAAGGCGAGGCCAGAGCTTTCTCTGGGGGAAGGCGGCCTGGGGTTGGGGCAGAGAGCTGAGTCCCCCAGGCCTGAAGGAAGAGAGGTGGGACATTTCACACGTGTGTTCTCCTTTGCCCTCCTCTCCTGCGAAAGCGTTTTCCTGAGTGGCTCCTTGTATGGAAGCTCCTCAGTTGACCCACTTACTCCGCTGCCCACCCCGGCTCCGTTCTCCCGGCCCAGCCCAGCCCGGCTCTGCTCCTGCCCCACCCGCAGCCGAGGAGCTAGCCCAGCTAGTTAGGGACGTGGTCACGACCCCTCACGCCTCCGAGGCAGAGCCTGGAGCGGCCTCCTGGTTGGCTGTGCCCTGACCGTGTCGGGCTGCGCTGGGGCCCACAGTCCCCGCTGCTCCGTGCAGCGCTGCCGGGCGCTTCCGTGTAGATGGCAGGGGGTGGGTGGGCTGCCGGCCTTCCGGCAGAAGCTCCTCGGGGGCATCCTTTTGGGGGCAGGATTCACCATCACCGACGCAAATCGTCAGTTTGCCTTTGAAGAACCTGAGGAAAAATTAACGAAAATGGAAGGGGATGGGGTGGAGGGGGGAACACCACGTGGGGGCGGAGGAAGAGGCTGGAGTGACATGGCCACGACCAAGGACACGCAAGTCTTGCCGGCAACAGCCGGACGCTTGGAGAGAGGCACGGGTGGCTTTTCCCTTGGAGATGCCAGAAGGAACCGACCCCGCTGACAACTTGGTTTTGGATTTCTGGTCTCCAAAACTGCGGGAGGTTAAGTTTCTGTTGCTGTAAGCCCCCGCGTTTTGATAAATTGTTAGCGCAGCCCCAGGAAACTAAGACAATAAGCAAAAAACATCAGGGGATTTGGAAACATGGATCTCGCTGGCATAAAATAAATAGGCAGAAAATCTGATTCTTTAAACTTGATTGCATTTTGGCACATTGGCTGATCCTTCCTACTATTCACTAATTGAATAAATACATGGAAACCGTTATTTTTTTAAAAAGGAAGGAGCAGGTGAGAGGCCAACCAGAGAGAGGCTGGCCCTGCAGAATCCAGCATTTCCAAGTGTCTCCACCTCTGCAGGGACTGGAGGTTGAGGCCCTGCTGCTCTGCAAATTCATCCCTGAATCATTTCACAAACTCTGTTTTGGGTAAAAGACAGGAATCTATCAAACAGCACACAGATTAACTTATCACCGAGCTAAATGGGTTGTCAGTGTGCGGAGCCCGGCTCGGCCCGGCGAATTCAAATGCATGTAAATTTCCCTGGTGGCAGGGGCGAGGATGGCGGGGCTGTCAGACGGTGACAAGTGGAAATACATTAACAGTGTTTAAAATATATTTGAAGGGGCTGGCTCGTATTTTGATAACAAGCTCCCAGACAAATGATTTGTGGAAGACGGGAGATTCTGATCTCATCATCAATTCCAGAGGAATCTTTGCAATGAGCCCCCTCCCAGGACGCGGGGTGTTTTAGGGAAGTTCTAAAACAATTAACAATGCCTGCCTGAACTGGCACCGGTCCCCCGTGCCACTGCCGTATGGAGTGGCATTCTGATAGCCTTGCTTGTCAGTGTCACTCCAGCTCCCAAAAAAAGTGATTAAAAACTTCAAAAGGACCAATTCCATTGTGTTATACACCTGTGCTGTGGCTTCCCACAAAGAAGACCCTGGACGTGCTCACTGCTGCACCTAACTGGGCAGTGGTTTTAATCTTGCCTATTTTTTTTGAAACCGGATGTTCTTGACTTAAGGTAGTTACTCTCAGAATTTAAAAGCGATAGAATTGCCGAGAGCTGCGCTGTGTCCGTTTAAAGGAACGGGCAGATCTGTTTAGGATGTGAGTTGGGTGTAGTCATTACAGGGCTTGCTGGACGTCTCCCCGAGTTTCAAGTGAGGCCACCAAGTGATCCTTGAATGGTGAAATGTAGGCTCTCTATAAACCCCAGCTTCCCCGGATCAGTGGATCACGTCCTTCTGCAAAGAAAATCACAATCTTCTGTCATCTCCTGGGTCCCTTGTTGCTCCCCTGGCCATATGGAGCCCCAGAGTCCTTATTCCGTCTCAATTCCAAACTCTCCAGGTCCCCTTGCTCACCAGGCTACTTCCAAAGCTGGCATGGACCAGCCTTACCTGACACAACAGTAGGTGCCATGCAACTGGCAGCCCTCTCTGGAGTTAGAAATAAATGCATTTATATCCACTAGCTAAACAAACGACATCAAGTCTCTTTCTTGATATATATTTTTAACTCATACATATTCATATCTGCATTGATTTGACAGGATAATGAAATAAGTCTTGGTCCCTGTCTTGCTCAATACACACACAATGCTAGAACTATAAGATGAGGGCTACGGCAGCAGAACTTACAGAGTGCTTTGGTGGCCCGGGTGTGGCCCTGACCCAGAGCAGGGCTGAGGGAGAGATCAGGGCAGGCTGCCCAAGGGGGCAAGGAGTGGGCCGGGTGCAGACAGGTGGGGAAGGAGCCTCATGGCTGAGACCCACGTGTGCAAAGGCACGAGACAATTGGAACTCCCACACTGCTGGTTTAAAATAAAACAGTGCAATCAACTGGAAAACATGTTGGTAGTTTCTTACAAATTGAAACATATACCTACCATATAACCCCTCGGTATTTACCTAAGAGAAATGAAAGCACGTGCTGTTACAAAGATCCATGCACAAATGTTGACAGAACCTTTATTCGTGAGAGCCCCACGCTGGAAACAGCCAACGTGTTCACCGCCAGGTGAAAGGTAAAGACACCGTGTGCAGCCCTCCCACGGAACGCAGCTCAGCAACACAAAGGAAAGAGTTATCGACACACACAACAATGTGGATGCAGCTCAAAATACTATGCAGAGTAAAAGAAGCCAGATAAAAAAGGATACTGTATAATTCCATCTGTACAAAATTTTGGAAAATGGAAACTCACCTACAGTAACAGGAAGTAGATCAACGGTTGCCTGAGGATGGGGAGAGGGAGGCCAGGAAGGAACGTAAAGGGACGCAGGAAACTTTGGGGGGTGATGGATGTATTCGTCACCTTGGCTGTGGCGGCGGTTGCTCAGGCGCACATGTGTCAAAAGTTACCAAACAGAACATTTAAAAATGCCCAGCTTACCACATGCCAACTATGTGTCAATAATACTGTTGAAACAGGTTAGAGAAAGAATAACCAAAGAAATATATAAGAAAGGAAACAATAAAGTAAGGACTGACAACCACTGAAATAGAAAAAAATAATAGAGAATTTCAGTAAAACCAATGCTGTTTCATTGAAAAGATGAAATATAGAGAAAATTCTTCGGGTGAATAAAAGAAAGAGAAAGCACGAATAATATCAGGAAGAAGAAAGAGAAATACTACAAAGTAACTTTAAGACAATACATTTGTAAATCTAACAAAAGGGACAACTTCCTAACAACACCAAGTTAAAATAGAATATGGCCTTATGACTATTCCATGATTTGAACTATGTGTTTAAAATACATCTGACTAGATGATTAAAAATCTGACTAGATGATTTCGCAGGAAAGTCATACCAAACAGTTAACACTAGTACACCAAGTCCAGCAACAACAACAAACATTCATGACAATGTGGATTTGTCATGGAATTTAAAAATGTTTTGTTTCCTTTTATTTTACATCTTTAATTTCAAATAGTAGCTTTTGTTTTAGTTATTCGATAATGGATAAACTTTCATATCCAGTTTTGTTGCAGTTGGTTTTAGTGCTGGTCTTTTTTAAAAATATATTTTTAAATGATTTTTTGAAGTATAGCTTACATACAATAACACGTACCCCTTTTAAGTTGTACAGTATGCTGCTTTTTGAACAAATGTATACACCTATATAAACACCTCCACAATTGAGACCTAGAGATAATAGAACATTTCCATCACCCCCTGAATTTCCTTCTTGTCCCCTGTAGTCCATGCCCCGTCTACCACCCCAGCCCCACGCATCCATTCATCTGCCTTTGGTCGCTACAGATTAGATTTGTCTTTTCTATAATTTCATACACAGGCAGTATTGCTTTACATGGCACCAATATGCATGGATTTCAGTTACCACAATTTAGTCAAATATCACCTGTTCTCCAACAACATGGCTCAGATTTCAGTTATCACGATATATTAACTGAATAATTGCATAGAGTACAAACTTTGCTGCTAGCTTTCCCATAAATCACTACAGGAATGACAAATACACATCATAATCACTCACCAGTCACCTCACTTCTTTCAAAGTCTGTTTGTTAGTGATTATTTACTGCACCTCCGTCATTCAGCTCGTGCACAGACAGCAAAGCATGTCGTCGTGTTGCTTTCTTGTCTCCTAGTGACACACCTATGTGACATTTTACAAATATAAATAATCAAAAGAGGTATGTGGCAAAATGCAGATGAAAGTGCAGCAAAGAAATAAAAAGTGATAAGGCCAGAAGTAAAACTTGAATCAAATGTAAATTGAGTGATAGGAGAAATACATAACCGTGGGAATGTTGGCACTGATGCGGTCGAGAAACTCTACATGTGCAGCCAGAGCAGTTTAGCCAAAGTGAGCTTACTGACATAAATGAAGAAATTGTTTATGATGAAAGGACAAAGATGCCGCACAGGGAACAATCCTGGCAAAATCTTCACATTAAAGAAGGTCTTGGAGAGACTTCGTAACACGAAAGAGCAAGGGATAAAATGTTGGACTCCGATCCAGACATAGAAAGGGTAGAACAATTTATGGAGATGTTAAGAACGTGCCCACCCCATAAATTACAGCACGTGAAGAAGAATGCAAGCACTGTTGAAGTTTTTTTGATAAAGAAATAAAACACTTTAATTTGCAATGTTTCAAAATGTTTTAAATTATAAGATACTAAATAGATACTAGTTTTTACATTTTTTATTTCCCTACATATTTATAACCAATAGTGGGATAATTATTCATGTTTTGACAAAAAATTTTAAAGATCACTGAAAATCATAACTTTTGTCATTGATTATTAAGGTTACCTTGCATGGTTTCAGCTTTATATTTTATTTTATAGATAGGGTCTCGCTATGTTGCCCAGGCTGGTCTCAAACTCCCAGCCTCAAATGATCCTCCCACCTCTGCCACCCAAAATTTTGGGATAATAAGCATTACCTTAGTTTTTTTTAAATGTTTGTTCTGCTTTGAGTTTATTGAGCTTCTTGTACCTATGAATTTATACTCTACATAAAATTTGGGATTTTTAAATATATTTATCCATCTTCCTTTGTCGTAAACTTCAGGATCTCCTATTATATGCATATTAGACAACTCAGTATTCTATCACATATTACTGTGGCTCTGTTTACTTCTTTCCTACTTATTTTTTAATCTCTGTGCTAGGATTGGGCAGTATTTTATTGCCATGGTTTCAAAATCCACCTGCTGCCATCTTTTGAGGCTGTTGATAAAACGTCGGTAATGAAGGCAGGACTGCATGGCACAGTGGTCAGCGCAGCGAGTCCAGAGAGAGACCCCCCCAGGGGGTGAATATAGGCACTGTGTCAGAGTAGAGTGTGGCACAGCCGTGGGGAGGGACCACACCGCCTACAAAATAGAGCTGTGGCAACTGGTTATTCCCACAGATAATTGAAATGAAATTAGGTGCCTGCCTTAGACTACATACAAACTAAATTCCAGGTAAGTCTATTTTTGTAAAAAGTGCTTATAAAAGGCACATATATGTAAAAATCAAACAAATAAAGAGTAAAATTCCGTAACTGTTAAAGAAAACATTGAAACATCTTACGGCTTTGGAGTAGGGGAGGATTTCTTAAATGAAAACTACAAGCCATAAAGAAAACCATTGCTAGATTTCACCACATTTTTTGGTGGGTAGGAGGGAGTTAGGATGCTGCACAATAAAGAAAATAAAAGCTAAGCCAAAGACTACGAGAAAATATGTGCGGTATACAGAATTTTAAAGAGATACTTACAAATCAATTAGATAAATATGAACAACCCAATAGTAAAATGGGTGAGTTGTCTAAAAAGATCTTTTATAGAAGAAAAGACTTCAATCACAAATATGCCTGTGAAAAATATTCCACTAGAAATCAGGGAGATGCAGATGAAAACGTTGAGATACCACTCCCACCCATCAGCGCGACAGCATTCGAAAGTTTTATAATATTGAGTGCTGGTGAGGAATAGAGTAAAGGAAGCGTTCACGGAGTGTCTGGCGCAGTGTAAACTATTACAGCCATGCTGAATAAACAGTGGGCAACAGCTGGCCGTGTTGCAGAAGCGCACAGGAGACGGCCGGGCAGAGCCACTTCTCTGTGACCTGGAGAAGCCATTCACTGGGCCCAATGTGTTGGTAATAGCACAAATTTGGAAACAATAAGCCAACAAATGGAAAAAAAGAGCTGTTCAAATACCTTTTATAAAATGTATATATTATATATCGCCACATAGATCTATCTAAAAGTATGAAAAATACTTTGAGCAAAACAGTTTTCATCAGGATATATACTCTGTATTAGCACATATGTAAAGTTAAAAATACGCACGTCAATGTGTTATGTTATTTGTAGATCTGCGCACATGTAGGAAAGTATAAAAACCATGAATGCTCTTCCCAAGTTCAGGACAGCTGCTGTCTCTGGAGAAGGAGGGAGAAGACTGGAAACGGAGAGAGGTTTGTTGGGGGTCTCCGGTTACGTCGATGTTGTATGTTCTGTGAGCCATCACGACTCGTAGGTCAAAACATTGTATCTGACAATGCTGTGTGTTCAAAATAGCAACATTACATAATTTTAAAAAGTGTTGCTATCAAGTGAGTTAACGTGGCCAAGAATGTGGCCATAGCACGTGGCCAAACACGGCAGGTGACTCCCCCAGGTCATCAGAATCGTTGATAAGTGCCCTCAACGCTACAGAAACTGTGCGCGAGCGGCACTTTCTTGTTCGCACAGAGGCAGCTTCATCGCGGCCGAGTTGCAGAGGGGTTGCGGGGCCGTGTGTGGCGAGGGCACTCCGGACGCAAGATGAGATAATCTCGCCGCGAGCAGCTGGTGCTGTCCAGCCCCTCCCTGCCTCTCCTGGCTGCTCCCAACTCCAGCCAAGGAGAGCTCGTGAGAAATAAAGTTTTACGTTCACCGTCGTAAACTGTTGTAGCTTCAAGGTCCTTTCCGTGGAAGAAGGAGAATACGCAGGGTCCAGGGAGAGTTTACGGGGGCAAACACGCTTACTTTGGAGTGGGCTGCAGGGGCGGTGCTGTTGGCTCTCTGTCGTGGCTGCTCAGCCTGGGCAAGGTCAGCAGAGCACCCGTGACTGTGCAGTCAGTGCCAGGCACCGGCCTTAGGACCTACTTCCTAGGACTGCAGTCTGCTTCACCCCTTATCAGCTCCTTAACCTCCCAGACGGGTGGGCCAGCTCAGCTCGCCGAGCTTCCATTTCCTTACCTGGGAAAAGGCAATGACCGTGGAATCTATCTCCTAGGGCCTATTGTTAAATTTTAGATGGGAAGATACACATGGAGTACTCATCCCAGGTCCCTGGCATGTAGTAAGTGCTAAATAGTTGCATTGGCCTTGCTGTTGCGGTTGTGTGTAAGAGCTGCTTCAGCGTCCATGCCTTGCAGGGAGGGCAGCACTGCGGACGTGCCACCCAGCTTCCAGCCAGACCAAAGGAGCGGCTGGCCGCGGCGCCCGAGGGGAGGAGCCGCCACTTGTGCAGAGAACTTGGGGGAAGGCGTAGGAACAGGATCCAGGACAGCTGAGCTGTCTTCCCCCCAAAATTTCAGGAAATAATGGAGCCTCCGGAGCAGATGAGAGCTTCCCGGGGCATCTCGTGGTGTCCCTTTCTGAATGGGACACCTGCCTTGGGCTCCCGCTTCCCGGGAATTCACCGACTCATTCAAGCAAGTTGGTTCATCCTTCACGTGCCATGCACTGTCCCATGTGTTAGGGACTCTGGTGCCTAAAAAGAGAGATGTTTCCTGCACCTTCGGGAGTTAGTGTCTGGTGGGAGTGCATTTGCTAGGGCTGCAGTGGCAACGTTCCAGAGACCAGGAGGTCTAACCAGCAGACATTTATCGTCTCGTCGTTCCAGAGGCAAGAAGTCCGACACCCAGGTGTCAGCAGGCGTGTGCAGGGATCTGCTCTAGGCCTCTCTCCTTGGCTTGTGGGTCACTGTCTTCGTGTCTACTTGGGTTCTCCCTGGATGTGTGCCTGTGTCCAAGTGTCCCCCTTCCGTGAGGACACCAGTCTTACGGGACTAGGACTCACCGTAATGATCTCAGCTGAAAGCGATTGCCTCTCTGAAGACCCTATTTCCAAAATAGGTCACGTTCTGAGGTATCTGGGGTTAGGACTTCAACATACGGGTTGGTGGGAAGGGAACACATTTCAGCCCCTAACAGGGAGAAAGAAAGATGGTAATGTATGTGCACACACACTCGTGCACACACACATACATATTTCTTAAATATGTTATATAGAACATGGCACATTGTAATATCATGTATTTGAAATAAGATATTAGTGTCTGTCTGTCTATCGTCTTATCTGTCACCAACTGTGGTGAGCACCGTGGAGCCAGAGAGTGTCTCGATGTGCCCGTGTATTGGGGCATTGGCCTGGCCTGGCTGTCGGGAAAGGCCCCCTGGGGTAGGGACATCTCTGGAGAGGGCTGGGAGAGAAGTAAGCAGTCCAGGCACGGGGACAGCAAGTGCAAGGATGAAAATCCTGGCACGCCGGGTGGCGGGAAACCTCTGGTGGACCTTGGTTTTACTCTTGAGCATGTGACATGAGCTGCCGACAAGGTCCCCTTTCTTCCCAGCATCCCCAGATTGCACAACCCTGGGAGGCTGGGGGGAGGGTTAATCCTCTCAGTGCACGGACCACGGGCTCTGCAGGGCCCCAGGACACCATGGCCTGGGTAGAAGGGTCCTTTCTGCACCGTGGACTGGTGCCTCCTCCCTGCCTGAGGACAGCGTTGACTGTGTTGCAGGTTTACTCCGCATTCTGTGGAAGGCTCGTGCTCGGGGCCCACAGAGCGAGAAGCAGGGCAGGGCTCGATCTTGCGGGGGGGTGTCTGCTTCCCCATCTTTGCCACGAGCCCAGCAAGTTGCTCCTTGGGGGTTCTGTTGTGCCTATTTTGAAAAGGGATGAAGACCACTCATCATAAGAGACCCCAGAAGCCGCCACTGCATTCTTCTCTCCAGTTAAGGCAACAGCCCTGACTTCCCAAGACGGCCTTGTGCAGCCCTGATCTACTCACGACTCGAAGGAGACTGACATCGACGCTTTGTCGTTCTGCAAACGAGTCCATGCTCCACAGGGTTAGGATGCTGCTTTCCCTTGGAGGGGCGCCTTTGGTTGATCTGAACACAAGAGCTGGACACATGGAGACCTGCTTGTGACCAGTGAGTCAAAGCCATGAACCCAGGGATAGGCTGCACTCTGAACATCAGGTCCACAGCTAAGACTGGAGGAAGCCGGGGGCGTTGACTGATGCTTTGAGCAGGGCCTTGCTGTTTGGCGTGGCACATGGTGTGGTGGGTGGGCAGCGTGTATGGCAGAGGGGGAAGGAAGTCCCCACTGACCTCCATCAGCTGCAGTGGCTGAAAACCTGGGTGAGTGAATCATGGACCTGACACTTGGAAACAGCTCACTTTAGTTTTTAAGCATCAGCCCACGATGTCACCAAGGCTTGCAGGACATCTTCACGGTGGGGGCCTTCCTAGACAGTCACTGTCAGATCCTGTGGCTGACTGGCTGTGCGCTCTGGTGGCACACAGGTGAGTCAGTCCATGGCTGTGAGCCCCAGCGCCGCCAGCTGTGCAGATGGAAGGTGAAGACTCGACTTCGGGGTCGCTGTGAAGATAAGCCACGAAAGCGCCCCCACTCTGCCTGGTGCCCAGCAGACGCACATTGAACTGCTCTTGGTATCCACGGTGGGGGTGTATCAATATAATGTTGTCCTCCTTTACTTATCCAAATATTGTTTTGGCTAATCCAAAGCAACTCTTGATCTGACAACAAATAAAATAGTATTTGCCAGGATATTATCAGGTGAGATCTTAAAGAAACTCAGATTCCTCAAAGGTTGGGTGTTAGGAGACCCCTGACTTGTGGGATTTTCCTCGCAGAACACGGCAAGGAGAGACTTTAAGGCCTCCAGGCCTCACTCAGCTTTTCAGGATAGCGTGAGGCTTTTCACGGCGCCATTCGGGACCCGCTTGTAAGCGTCCTTTTTTCCAATAGAGATTCGTATGCAGTGGCTACTGTGAGTCACCGCTGTCACCTTGTCTTACATCCCAAGTGGGGGAAATGGGAAATCTGTTTAAAAAGATGGAGCTAAAATTCTCCCACAGGCCCCTCCCCCGTCTGGCTCGAGCGCCCCAAGTTCTTCCTTTCCTTCCCTGGTCCCCCCAAGGCTTGAAATCCACAACCAAACCACAGACCGCAGTGGAAAAAAAATATAGTTCTAATTTTCATATTTATTTGTAAAGATTTAAACATGTTTTCCTGCAGCCCTGCAGCAAGCTCGACTCTGTTCTCTAAAAAAACTACTGGAAAATGACGTTTTAACTTTTTTAAAAAAAGCTGGATTATGGATAACAAAACATGCAGAAAAAGGAGTCATTAAAATGCATATTGTAAAATTGAAACTTAAGTGTCAAGTTTTTACAGCAGTCTGTCAAATGCTTGACAATTAAAACAGCTATTTTTAAAATTTTAATGAGACACAATAAGGGTGAAATGTGCGTGGAGATCGCACGTTTTCAAGACTGCACATTTTTAGCATAACAAGTCCATTCTATATCATTACAAGAACGCCTGTTTGTAAAATTCTCCATCTATTTTTAATTAAATTAGTGTGTGTCATTTACTATGGGTATGATATTTATTAATCTTTAATATTTAATTTAAGATGACTTATCTGAGCAAAAGACAACACAGCACAACCAAGTTGGTGCCCTGGCGCTGGTGGCTCTGCCTTTCCAACTGCAGTCAATGTTTCATCCATTTTTTCCCTGGCTAAATCTTGAATAAGTTTAAACATATCTTTCCTCTTCCATTATAGGATACAGACAAATGTGCTTCCTGATCTTTCAGCCTCTGTTGTTCTGAGTCCTGCTGTTTGGGCGATGTTTGAAATAACCACAAGCCCTCACTCTCATAACATTTACTAATTTGCCGAATTCTGTCATGACCAACATCTCAGCCGATGTTGATAAATGCACCTTTTCTGTCTTCTCTAGTTTTTGGTGGCCGAGAAGTGGATTTATTGAAGATGCCACACAATCCGCTGACAGCCTGTTCGGCTAAGTCCCTTTTGCCTTCTCCTGGAGCTGCTGCCTCTGGTCCCCGTGGCTCGGAGGAGGAGATGGCCCGGCCAGCTGCCCCCTCCGAGCAGCCTGGGGAAGACACGCCAGCACCCTTCAAACCAGGAACGTGTCCCCTCTTCAGATAGCTCAGAATCGGTCTTGTCACCCAAAAATGTTTTCAGAATCCTGACCTGGCTTCACTTAGGTGATAACGATGAGACAATCCCGTGGAGGCTAGTAGGAGAGTGTGAGAGAGTTTCATTGAGACGACGATGGCGTCTCCTTCTTTATTCTTTCATCTGGTAAAACAGGGGAAGACGTGTGTGTGTGTGTGTGTGTGTGTGTGTGTGTGCGCGCGCGCGTGCACCTGTGCATGTGCGTATGTGATCTGAAAGAAATGCAGATGGGGGTGACACTGGGGATGTGGTCCATGCTCCAGTCCCTGGCGGGGGTGTGTGAGCTGCAGAGCGCCTGGGGCACCCCGAAGCCCGCACCCCTGCTCCTCTGCCTGTGGCCTCCACAGTCCTTGTGGCCGGCTGTAGCTCTCATCGGCATGGAGCGGGTGGGCACCTCAGTCCACGGCTTCTGCATCGTAGAAGTCACACCTCACATCGCCGGATGGTCATCTTGGCAAAGAAACAACGAACAGTCTAAAAAACCAAAAATCTCATTTTCTTGCAAATATCAGAGGGACACAGAAATGACATGGGTGGGCAAACAGGGATCACACATGGGTTAGAGTCAATTTCCCACGATCTGCTTTCAAAGGCAGAGCAAATTTGAGACTCAAACTTTCCCGATTTCATCTGGAGAGGTAAATGCACATGTAATTATTTAAAATAAAGGTAACTTATTTTGTAAATATGATCATTAAAGTGATTTGCATTTGCTGTATTTAAGTCAGCACCTTAATGGATTGTTGCATATTCATTTGCTTCCAGGGAGAATGGTGCATTTGCAAATTGCTATTATTTTATGAATATATGAATAGCTCAGAATTCGACGAAGCCAAGAGTCCATGTTTATCTTTAACTTTATTTCCTCCGAGACACCAAGAATCCATGTTAGGGAGCAAAGGTAGGAAATGGCTCTGCTTGTCAAAGCTCTCTTCGGTATAAATTGGAAAGCCACCACCATCCGTAGCAGGGCTGGGACCCCCAGACTTTCACGGGATCAGACAAGTCCTCACGGGAAACGACTGCATGGCTGGCACCTCTCCTCACGCCCGGCTCTGATTACTGTGTGGTTCGGCCCACTGAGGAGTGACGTGTCACATGGCGGCAGCAGCAACAGATCCGAGTGGGGCCTCAAAGAGTTGGTGACTCTTCCTGTGCCCAGACTTGAATCCTGGGGCAACCTCCCACATCTGGAACGCAGCGTCACCCAGGGAACAGGCAGGCCAGGCCTCTGCGCAGGAATGTGGCGCGGATGCCATGCGTGTTCCAGGGGAGGAGAGGCCTGGAGACACACGCAGGCCCTGGGCCGTATAACATCCCGGGAAACCAAGTGACAAACCAAGAACAGTCAGGACCCAGTGACACCAAGAAGCTGTAGCCCTTTCCGGAAGGACACACTAGACAAACTAATAAAAAAAAAATAGTGAGAGGAATTAGGAAAACAGAACTAATGGGGCCATTTCGTGCAGGGACAAATGGCCCTACACACGTCAGCAGCCCCTGAGGGCGCCCCGTAAACCAGAGCTCGGTACCGTAATTGATGTTCCTAATTATGGCCTTGTCATTAAGGTGACGTAAAATGACGTTCATACTCTGCTTAATTATGTTGTTCTTTGTAGGGCGCATATGCTACATTTTATAAACTTTTCCATACAAATGACTATATAGTTTTTAAGTTTCTGTGGTTATCCAGAAACCTCAGTTATCCGGAACATTAATGTCTCTGCTCTGCCTCGTTTCTCAAAGACACAAAAGTGAGACAACTTTGGAGCTCGATACGAATTCATTCGTCCATTAAGATGCGTCATATACGTTTGAAGAATCCACCAAAGGGTAACAGGCAGATTGAGGAGACACCCTCACTTGGGAGAGAGGAGGCCAGCAGAACAAATGCCCAAAATCTCTGTTGTTCCGGAACAGCCAGGCCTCGTGGGCTCCTGCGGGTCTCACTGGAACATGACCGGAATGCCACCCAGATCCACTGGTTCCCTCTTCCTTAGTAATAACCCACATGTTATTTGGGGTGCAATGTGCCCAGTAAAAAGTGCTTTTCTAGACTGTTTTTGCAGGTAAGTGCTGCCTCGTTTCAGCTAATGGAACGTGAACAGACGTGTTGCCGGAGATTCAAGAGAAGGCTGTTAAAGATCTTTGACCTCGTCGGGAGATGCGCCTGTGTTCTTCCATTGTCCATTTCCTCTTCCTGCTGTTGGAATGTAGACATAAAGGTTGGCACTCAGGCAGCTATGCTGGGCCACGAAGCAAGTGTGAAGATGGAAACCAGGTGCTAAGGATGACAGCAGAAAGATAAAAAGAACCTGGATCCCGGATGGCTTTGTGCAACTGTCAAACCAGCCCTGCACTGCTCCCCGCTGAACTCAAATGGGAGACTGAAAGCTTGTGTGTTGCAGTCACCAATACTGTGGATTTCTTTTTCACAGCAGCTGAACGAGTGGTAACCAGGGACCATACATAAGTTACTGGTTTGTGTCTGGAGGGAGGCAGGCAGAGGCTGGATGCTGGTGGTCTCCGCAGCTATGCCCAGCAGCTGAGACGGGAGCTGGGGAGTCGGGCAAGAGAGTGCAGGGACCCAAGGAAGGAGGCTGGACAGCAGACACTGGCAGAAGGTGCTGGAGGCAGCACCACAAGAAAAGGGGCAGGGAGAGCTTTTGGAAACTTCTGAGCTTTGTCTTTGGGTGGATTAGGGACCTCTGGGCACGTGGGTCCAGGACTGAGTGGTGGGTCCAAAGCGGGAAGGAAGCCAGTATTTGCAACCGCGTCAAATAATGGGATAATTTTTCTCTCCCTTCCCATTCATATAAAGCATTTGCACACACGTGAGCTCAGTTAAGCCTCACAACCACCCTGTTGAAGTGGGACGCAGAGGGGTCAATTGTTGGGTTCAAAGTCACAGAGCTCTTAAGGGAAGACAAGACTTCTGCTCTAAGCCCAGTGCTCTGTTCTCCTCACCCCAGCTGCTCATTAATTCACAGGGGCTCAGCTCCACAGGGACTTTCAACCGGAGAGAGCCAGTGAGCGCGCAGGAGCCGTGATTCCTGATGGGTGGAAAAGGTGCCGCCTGCTCACCTGTTCAGACACAGGAACCTCCACCCGGAGACGGGAAAGGCCCTGCTATGCTTGGGGCCAAGTGTGGGCGAGTGGTCCAGCCTCTTCTTCCCCATATTCTGGGCCATCAGCTGACATCCCAGGTGACCTGCAGGGGCAGGGAGGGCCTGAGACGCCAGCACTGACCTCACACCAGCCAGGGAACCTGGTGGCAGAGGAGACCCTGCTCCTCTGCCCAGAGGAATCTCCTGATGAGAGACCCTCATTTGCCATCGATGGGCTCCTGGGTAGTGACCCAGAGTTTAGGAAGATGACCTCACTGTCACCAGGGGCCCCCAGAAGGGGATAGGTCTGAAATTAAGTTTGTGGTTGGTGGGGCCCCTCTAGGAGAGGAAAGTGGTGGAGGAAGCGCTGGGGAACAGATGAGGACGCGAGCTTGTTTCTTCGCCATCTGTGCACTGAGCACCCCCTGCAAACCGGCCACGAGAAGTGGGGGCAGGGGAGGGCGTGGATGGAGCCTGAGGCCAGCTCCGCCTTCACGGAGGTGACCGTCCAGTGGGGGTGCAGGCTGGGAAGCAGCAGCCAGCCTGGCATGTGCTGCCAGAAGGAGGAAGCAGGCACTCTGTGCCTTGTGGGAGGGACACCTGGCAGGACTCAGGGAGACGTCCTGGAGGAAGTGACATTTAAATGGAGACCAGAAGGTGGGAAGGTCCAGGGCCAAGTATAGCCCTGCCCTGCCCTCTTGGCAAGCTTCAGGTCTCTCAGTCCAGGTACCCCCTCCCCCAGGTCCTCTGCATCACAGGTAGTGCCCTGGCACCCTGCCACCATCCCAGCCTAAGTGGCTTTTATTCTGACCCGTCAGCTGCTCACCAGGCAGCCCTGGATGTGGCATCTTCTCTGGGCCTCAGCCTGAGCATCTCAAAACGGGGAGAGAAATACCCGGCGTCGCAGGGGTAGTGGGGGCTGCAGCATCGCTGGGGCACGCGTGCTCCGTCAAGAGCGGCTCTTGACGCCAGCTGCCGAGTGCCTGCTCGGAGGGCCACCTGTCTCAGAACTAAGAGGACAAAGCAGCACCACAAGGGGCTGAGGGCTTTAGCCTTGGCCTTCCGATGTCTCTGTGATGCTGTCGCTTGCTCCCAAGCTTCTAGGAGAACGTGCCTGCTCCGGGCCATGGCGATGTGCGTGAGGTGCTGGGGAGTTCATGGTCCCAGCTGTGAGGGACGTGCAGGGTCTGAGGGTGGGAGGCGCCTCAGGGTCACCCTCCTCACTTAGGGAGGAGGCAGCAGCCCCAGAGGCAGCCCCAGGCACCATCCTGCAGGGGCAGCCTCACCGCAAGGGCACTGCTGGGACGCTCCCCACAGCGGCAGCGCAGCATGACTTGTGTGGGTGCCTCAGACCCCCAGTCTCCTCTGAGAGGCGCCAAGCCAGGGCACGGGACCCCCAGATGGGCCAACACCCCTTCCCTGGGGCGACCTCTCAGCCTGGAACAGCCATGCGTTTACGGGTCTCTGCAGAAGCGAAGTCCCGGGACAGAAGGCCCTCGGTGCTAACTCCCTCCCTGGTGTCCCTTTGCTCAAGCTGAGTGGGGCTCCACTCCCCTCCCAGAGAATCCTGAGCTGCTTCCTGCCGCTCTTCCACCTTGACTTTCTGCAAAGCCCCTGGCACAGACACCCTCCTTCCAAACAAAGGGGAGCGTGTGCTTGGGCACCTGGCCCTGGGGTTCTGTAGCGGCCACACGGCCACTGTGCCCCAGGCCCTGAGCAGGACAGAGTTCCTGGAAGCACCCCCCACCCTCCGCTCTGGCTGGGGGCCGGGAAGGCAGGGAGGGGCCCGGGAGCAGAGGAGGGCAGCGTGGAGGAGCCTGGCGTTGACCTCGGGAAAGGCACCTGTGAAACAGCCCTCGGTGCCGACAGCCGCAGGCCCGTCCTGCAGGACTAGTGAGCTCGGGTGGGTCCTGACGCTGACACTTCAGTGGGCTAAGGAACAAAAGCCAGAACTTTCTAAAAGACAGACTCAGTGGAGCAGAGGACTCTGAGAGGAGGCTGAGAAGCAGGCGCTGGAGTCAGGCGGGCGGGCCGGAACCCGCTGCCTAACTGCTCGGGGCCTACGGACAGCGTAATGATATTAAGAGCAATAATGCCGACAGCGTTGCTTGCTGAGAGGATTAAAAGTGTGATGGACGTGAAGTGCCTGGGACAGCGTCCAGCCCCTCGTGGCGGCACACGGCCCTGCCCCTCGCTGGCCGCAAGGCCAGCTCCGCCATGCGACTCTCAGGCGGGGCAGCTCTGAAGGTTCGACTCTGAACACGCAGTCGCAGCCTCGCCTTGGTGGTGCGACTTAGATTCTGATCTGGCCCTTGGTCTCAGGTGCTTCTGAGACTCCCGGGCTAGGGTCCTGGCCCTGAGGCCCCTGGGCCGTCCTGTGCCGACTGACGGGTTCCTGCCACCGTCCCCTGCTCTCTGTGCCTCCGTCTGGGAAGGCTCGCCCTCTCCCGCCTCCACGCCTGGTTGGTTTCCACTTCTGTGTCTCTTGTCCAGCCACATGGCGTCTTCAGGCCATGCTGCTTCTGGGGCAGCCAGGTGCCAAACGTCATCACACTGAAACTGAGTGTCCTGGTGACTTTCTGGGGGGCACCAAGGCTGCCCTGGGCGAGGCCTCGACCTGCACACGCCTTGGCTTTGTCCGGAGAGCTTGGTCCCACGTCAGCAGCCCATCCAGGGACGCGGGAGGGGCAGCGGAAAGCGAACAGTTAGCCCCGGCCCGCCCGCTTCCAGCTCCCGCTCTGCTCCGTGCACGGCAGGTGGCGTGAGGGGACGCGGCTCTGCAGAGGCCCCTGTCAGACGCAAACGCGAGGTGGGCTGGGTGGGCCCTCCAGGTTGGTTTTCTTAGCCACGGGCTGGAAATCACGTCTTTGAGAGGCTGCCACCCTCCAAACAAGATCCTGGGGGCTTAGGGGCCTACCTCAGGCCTGAAGACTTGCTTTTCTTTTCTACGAAGTCTGCGGTTTCAGGGTCTGTTTGTGTCTATGATGTAGAAAGACGCTCCCGCCATCTGCAGGGGCATGGGACTGTGGGCTTAGAAATGGAAATTTTCTCTTCTCATCCAGCAGCCACCAGCCCAGGCGATCCCTGAGGGGCCTTGTAGCACAAGGGTCCAGGACGGACAGTGTCGCAAGCACAGAAAAGCATGTTCTCAGTGTCTTGATTGCGTAGCAAAAACAGAAGTGCTGCCGGTTGTGGTTTTGAGAGGCCTGATGGCTGCAGCCCCTCTAGGAAGAGCGCTGGGAGGCGGGGAGCTTGGTCCTCACCTCCAGGGACAGGGCCTGGCCCCAGGGGAGCTGCTCTGCCCAGGCCCCTCCCAGCCCGGAGCCCCCGGGGAGTGGCCTGCGTGGGGGGCCGGCCTTGTCCTGCTCTGTCTTATCTTCCTGCTGTCCTCTTTCCTCAGCCCCAACTATTGCTCAAGTCATTTATGTCCCAGTGCTTGTGTGCACATGCCTGAGTGTCTGTGTGCGTGTGTGTGTGTGTGTGTGTGTGTGTGTGTGCGCGACCAACAAAAAATCAAATGAACCAAACAAAACCAAACCGATGGTTGGTCTGTTGTTGGAAATGTGGCCCAGATTTTACACTGCGTGGCCGCCCTGTCAGCTTTTTCCCTAACTGGGACCCGGCTCAGAAGAGTCTGTGTCAGATTTCCCTGGCAATTGGGTGACGCTATTAATGCATTAATTGAGACAAACCCTGTCGTGCTGGTGCATTTGGGAGGCTTGTTAAGAACTGGAAGGAGGGTGAGATGCAACGTGGCGCTTCCCCCAAAGTGAGCTGGGCACTTCTTGCCTATGGAGAGGACAGAAGGAAGTTGATTACATTATCTAAAGCCTTCATCAAAGGAGCAGAAGCTCCCAGGCAGAGGCAGGGACGCTGGGCAGGCAGGTGCTTAAAAGCAACGTGGAACGGGGGATGTCAGCTGATTCAAAGTGGTGTAGACTTTGGCAGCTTTTAATGACTGGCGCGGCCCAGAACCCCCATTGCTTAGCTGGACAAAGTGACCAATTAACTATGTGGGGTCTGGTGACGAGGCCACCACACTTGGCTGCCATTGCTGTTATCTCAGGACTCAGCTCCGAGTTAATGTGTCCAAATATTGTGGGATAGCTGCACATTGGAGATTAGTTGTGGGATAAAACAATATTTGATGCTTTTGGAGGCTGGGAAAATATTAACAGCAGGAGCTCTGTGATTTTAAAATTTCATTATAGAGGTTTCAGCTTTCTTTTCTCTTCCCCTAATCTTCTCTCCTTCTGCTGCGAAAAGCTGCACAAAATGATAATTAGGCTGGATATCCAGGCATGGTCCTGGGGACCAGGAGGGCCTGGGGACCGAGAGGCACGGAGGGGGCAGGAGGGAGGCCAGCAGGCATGGCGGGGAGACAACAGCATCTTCCACAAGGAGGCCTGGCACGGCGGGTGGGGAGGGAAGCAGCTTCATCCTCCCTGTGGCCACCGCGGACAGTTCTGCAGTCACTGGGCATCGGGTGGGAGGGGCTGCACCTCGGGTGACACCCCTGCCCTGTCTGAGCAGCCCTCCCAGGACAGGGGCTTGTGAGCTCAGAAGCCGAGGGGCTCCTGCCCTTGGCTGCCTCGGCCGCACAGGACCGTGGGACCAAGTTCTAGTGTCACCTCCTCGTGCTCATGAGGCCACAGCCCGGGGAACGCGAGGTTTCCAAACATAACCAAGAGAATGCAGAGGTGGCAAAGGCCTGTTCTGTCACCTGGTCCCTTCCCTGTCAGAGGGAGACTGTTGCCTATAATATAATTTCTAGTTCATTCCCTCAGGCCATGACTGAAACACTCAGCCCCGGCCCGGGGGACCCACATGGCCAGCTCAGAGCAGGGAAGGAGCTTGTGCCCCTGGGAGGGTTTCCTGGAGAGCAGCAGGCAAGCTCGGTTAACAGCAGACAGAACACTCTCCGGTCTCTGCGGGTGTCCCACCCACCCTCCTCCTCCCGCTCCTCTGGGTCCCTCCTCCACATCACCTCCCACCTCTTCCTCCCTCAGCAGACCCAGCAAGCTCTGACCAAGCATCATCTGATTGGTACCTACTAGAAGATGCCAGTCAGAGCCCAATAAAATTAAACCTTCTCCTGCAATGATACATTTGTGACATTAAAAGAGCTCTTCTTCATGAAACAAAGAATGCGTGGCTATGTGGCTTGGAAGCGTGGGGTGAAGAGGGGCATTTGCAGGAGGAGGATTAGAGGTGGCTGCCCTGGTTTCTGTGGCCAGAGCAGGCCCTGCCCATCACGTGCTATAAACATCATTAACACGAGTGCGCCCCCTCCTTCCCCAGAGACGCTCACCGCTGGGTTAGCTGCACTCCATTGCGATCATACATGCTGCTGTGTGCACGTAGAAAGGTTCATTTGAGGATCAGAGCCCAGATTGCTGTGCAGGTTTTATCCAATGTCAGAGCCCGGTCCTCGGTTCATAGATAGAGGAACGGTCGAGGTCGGTCTTGACTGCAGCAGGGACGGCAGTCGAATCTATACCAGATTCAGAGGTGAGTTTGCTCCACTTCCTGGGGCAAGCAGATGCCTTGGAGTGCAGATTCTTCACAATTTCTAATAAAACACTTTCTGCCAACACAGAGCAGGGTCAGAAGACGACGTTCGTGATGATCTCCCTGTAGGACTAAGAGGCAGCAGCAGCGTGTGTTCAACGTGGTTAATTTCCCGTCTTGGCCTCTTCCTCCCAGATTGGGCAGTGGAGGCAGGAGGGTTTGGGCTCCACCTGTGACACAGTCTGATGGGATCCTCTCTCTGCGCGACTTAGTGTGGTTAGGACACTGTCCCCCAGGGCTCCTCTCTGCGATGCTTTCCCAGTGCCCGCCCTCTAGAATATAAGCACCTGAGCACAGCCCCTTCCTTCTTCTCTGCTGTGCACCCAGCAGCAGGAACAGCACCCGCCTGCGCACAGCCCACAGACCCCAGGGAACCTGCCGATGACCTCTCAAGGTCATTCATGTAGCAGACAGATACGTACTGAGTGCACGGGAACATCCATGTGAACTGTGTGAATGAAAACTGCACGTGCTTATTTTAATCATTGAAAATGCCATCTACAGGGTTGGGAAAACACTTTTCGACAAAGTCCTTGTGCAAGATAAAACGGTGACACTAATGCTGACATTTCTACAGTAAGCTCACATCTGTCGCCTACTGTGATCCTCACAACGACCCTGTGATGTGGTTCGTGGCCTTGTATTTGTTTTGCAGATGAGGTTGATTATATTCAAGCGGTTAAGTCACCTGCCCAAGTCCACAGAGCTAGGACGTGTCGGGGCTGTGCCTTCAAACAACACTGTTCACTTGAACTCCAATTCTGCACAAGGTGCTGTGCTCGGTGCCCAGAGGGCTATTGGATTAAAGATGCCACTTGTTTCATACCTGTCCTCTGCCCCCTTGCAGAGGGTCTTCTGTAGTCCCCATGAGTGGACAGACAAGTGGCTCACAACTCGCTGACAGGTCACCCACAGGAAAGATGGCTTTTTCCATGGCTCCTGCCCCTGGGAACTGGTGGGTCTTGATGTAGCCGCCGTGTCTAACAGAGAGTCCCACAGCCAGGATGGACATGTGCTGCTTCCTGGTCCCCAAGCATGAGGCCCATTCCTTTGGCCTGAAACTTTCCTCAGTGGATGCCCCTAGTCTGGGTCCAGCTCTGGCTTCAGCAGCCAGCGCAGCCTGTAACCCCTAGACCCGCGCCTGGGAGCCACCACTCCCCGCCATCCTGGGGAAGTGCTCCCCTGGCATTTCTGGCACAGACCTGCCTCTAGCTTTGGCCCCCAAGGAGGAAGACATTCCACATTCCTCCTGGCCCCTGCGGGCAGAACTGGCACCTCTGATTTAAGCGTGGTGGAAGTTTCGATCTCCAGCCTACACCGCAAACCACACTTTGCGAGAAACCTCTTTGTTCCTCACACTAGTTATTATTTAGTTGTCCTTGTGCATGATTGGAGCTCTGGTGCTGATTTACTTTTCCCCCTGCTTCTTTAGAGAGAACAAGCAAACCGGAGAAAATGGCTTCGTGTCCCTTGAGCTAACAAAGCATCTCTGTTAGTTGGCAATTATTTTGTTCTGTCTGTCCTGGGTGTTGGCCTGTGAGCCCCTCGAAGTGAGGTGCTGAGTCTGGTACTGTCTGTCATCTTTGCTCCCTGGTGCCTGCACAGCAGGGACACTCAACACACAGACACTCATATGTGGGTGAACGTGGTGTCCACCATGCCAAACCAACAGCCGGGGCAACGTCACTTCCCTGTCTTGAGCTGGGCTGGCCCGCTGGCCGGGTTGGTGTCCAGGCCATTCTTGCATGAGGGGAGCATGTGAGGGCCAGGGTAGAGGGTGGAGTGTTCTTTTTGTCACCAGAGGCCCATGGGTGATAACTCGACCTGGTTATAGGCTTGGGAACTAGACGAGTATGAGTGAAAGTCCCAGCTCTGCCACTTACTGCTCTGTGGCCTTGGGACAATCACATAGGCTCTTTGAGCTCAGTGTCCTCATCCATAAAACGAGATGACAGTGTTGACCCCACAAGGTGGCTGTGAAGATGCATGGACAGCGTGCAGGGGTGCGTGGTGAGGTCAGGGCTGTGCCCCGAGCAGGGTGTGCTGAGAGGAGACTGCGGGAAGCAGGTGAACTCCGAGAGAGTCCCCTCCAGGCCATGTGCCGCACGGGGGAAGACAGCAGCTGGCAGGGGTCACGGCGCCTTTCCTTCTGCACACCTGCTGATGTCACTTCTGTTCTCTTTGAAGTGTGTGACACCTGAACGTGAGGACAACTGTGCCTCGGCTGAGAAGTGGGGACTCACCAGGCTCCAGGGATAAGCCCATCTCCAGGCTGGGCCCAGAACTGGAAGAGGCTGCAGCAAGTGGAGACCCAGAACAGCTAGAACCCTGCCAGGTCGCTAGGCCTCCGCCATGCCCTTGCACCTGGGCTGGAGCACCCCACCACCGGATTGCTAGGAGTGACACCAGCCAGGGAGCTAGACTGCCTGTGTATCTGGTGGCCAGCTTTGGAAACAGCCTGGTGCAGTGCTGGCGGTTAAGTCTAGGACAGTGGTGCATAATGATGCTCTCGCTTTTGGTAACCATAATGGCATATTTTTTCCCTGAAAAAGGCCCTAAAACAACAACTGTAATAATAACTCAGCCTGTTTGCAGGTGGAGGAGGACAGGTATATTTTTCTGTTTGGAGCTTTGCAGTGTAAAGGCCGCCATCTTTATTTCTTCTGTCACCTGACTTTGACAGTAATAACACCATCCCTTAGAGAGATGCCATAAACCACCCCCTCACTTGCAACCAGTCATAGAATTCTCAGTATGGAGCATGGAGACCCCAGATTAGAGAAGGAGGGGAATATTTTATGACCAGTTGGAAAATGTTGTTGCTGCAGCTATAAATTAAGAAGTTAAATTGCTCCCATATTGGGTATTGATATACTATGTGTGGCAGAGACGTTTCTCTGAATCGCACTGCACACTGCAGATGGACAGGTGCCCTGCCCATGGACCAGGGCGGAGGGTCAGCCATCCTTGGCTCTGGACCCTGGACAAGACAGGAATGAGGCCAGAAAGGGACTTCCAGGTGGGCGACACCCTCGAAAAGGCTGGAATTCTTGGTCCCTGGGCTGTGGGCGCCTTGTGAAAGCCCTGGCTTGGGAAGAGGGGCCAGCGTGTCTCTAACTGGGGTGACTGGGCACCCAGCTCAGTCCACCCTTGTGGACCCCATCCCCATTTCCTGTCCTACTGAGCGGTGTAGTCACTTTTTGGGTGACCTTTGACATGTTTTAGATCTCTCTTTTCCCGAGCTTCTAACTTCTCCATTAAGTTGCTCCTGGCATAGAGGCAACATGTATGAAGGCAGGGAGCTGCCTTCTTAAGGAACCTACAGGGCAAATCCTCCTGGAAAATTATTTATTCTTTCCACGGGCACATGACTAGCCATCAGCCAACTGGCTCTTCAACATAGGATGGTGGCTTTTGAGTCAGGTCTCGTTCCCCTGCGCCAGTCGGAGGGCAGGATATTCGTATCGTTCACCCAATTCTGAACAAACCCCACTGCTTTCTGTAGGAGGGTGTGCAGGCACCTTCCTTGGCAGCTCCCCAGGAAGTAATGAACTGGGCGGCATCTTGAAAGCCGTAAAGATATCTCGAAGAAACCCGTATCAGGCATTGCTTTATTATGAGCAGGTAGAACGTCCTTAAAGGAGGTGTATTTGCCCAGACCAAGTCATCTAAGCAGAAACAAAGTCATTAAACAATGCCGATATCACACTACGAAACAAACCAACAAGGAACCGATTGTCCATTGGGCTTCCTAAAACAAGGCTGGTGGCAAGAGTTTGCAAGTCCCCTGGACCCGTGTTCCCAGGCCCCGGTGCTTGCTCGCAGTCTGTCAGAAGTCCTCTCCGGTAAGTCAGGCGTGGTCCTGTCGGTAAACTCACACGCACGCGAGAGATGGTTTACCGCGATCTCTTGGCAAATGCTGTGGCCATTTACGTTCTCGATCTACTCTTTCAAGCAGATGGAACATTACCGACCACAAGTTTTAGGTTAGAAAGGACCACTGGTGATCACCCCTCCAGGCTTCTCCCCTTACGGACGAGGACAAGAGCCCCTGGAGGCCCTGAGTCATGCAGCGGATGGTGCTGTCCGTCCACGCGGCCAGGCTCCCACGTGCCACCCTTAGCAGCTGTGATCATTTCTTTCCCATGCTTTGGTTCCAGACACCAGCGTCTATAAAGCAAAGTGTCCCTAAACAGAGAAATGAGAGCATGTGGTGAGAAGGTGGGGCCCTGGAAGCCACCTGCTGCAACCTGGAGGGACCAGGGGGCCACCCCTAGGTGCTTCAAAGCCCCCTGCTCGGCCCCCTGGCACTGGGAGTGGAAACAGGCATGTTTTTGTTATTGGCTACAGCAAAAGGCCTCCCTGCCACCAGGCTCACTGTTTGAATTCCCCATGTCTGCCTCGCTTGGTGATGTGCACTGAGCCCTGGCCACTGAGCCCAGCTCCTTCCTTCCTCTGCCAGTGAGCGCCGACCGGCCTCTGCCGACACTCTGCAAATGACCCTCCCCAGTGAGGCCTCCTAGCCCCTGCCAGGCTCTGTTCCTGCTGCCACTCACCTTTATGGGAGCCCTGAGCACCTACCGGTCAGTTATAGGACCACCTCCAGTCCTAGAAGGGGCTTCTGGAAGGGTGAGACCACATTTATCTTATTCCCCCTCTATTCCCACTGCCTGGCACCCATCGGGCCAGCTGTGACACACTACGGCAGCAATTACAACACTTTCCTATGTTATTACTGCATCCGAATTGACATCCAGTGATTATGTGATAAGTGCTGGACACGTAGCAGAGAACGTTCTGTCTGGTCCCCGACTGAACCCCATACCCTGCGTGACTGTGGGGTTGAGAGGCTCACCCCACGTCTTCATCTCGCAGGCGTGAAGCAGCCGGGTCCCGGTGGCAGAGCCGGAACTGAACCGGGTAGGTCGGCCCTTGGCTGCACTGTGCCTTAAATCAGCGAGAGCCCCGGGAGTGCCGAGTGCAGGTCAGAGGAGCACAGGACAGTGGACGGGGCGTGCAGCAGGCAGGTCTGGCCTGGCAGGGACGCAGCAAAGGGGGACCCACCCTGGGCCCCAGCAGCCACACGACCCAGCAAGGCTGCCCTCCCCAGTGGCTTCCCCGAGGGCAAGAGCAGGCAGCTAGCCATATGTGCTTTTGTGTTATTAAATGAGGATTAATGTCACTCCAGGCACTGGTGAGTCCAGGAAAGACTCGGACTCCAGCACCCCTGCTTTCTCTCCCAGAGCCCTGATCCCAGCATGCCTGTGTCCCCACCCCGTGAGAGCTGTTGACTCACGCCCGCTCTGGACTTGGGGACCCCAGGGACAGCCCAGAGGCCCCCGGGACCCCGACATGCCTGCCCCCCGCCCCCAGGAGGGCCTCTGACTCCCGTCCCCGAGCCGGGCGCGGTGCGCCACTCCAAATGGCCGGCTAATCGGCCCACATCCATTATCATTAGCGCCCCTCGGCACGCAGGTACATGAGGGGCTGCCAGGCGCCGGCTGCGGCTCACTGAGCCAGGGGCCACGCTCCACTGCGAACGAGGACGAGGAACACCTGCTCCAGGGCTGCCAGGCCGCCACAGCCATCCTTCACATCTCATGCAACACTTGTTCTGTCAGCGCGGAGCTGGCGCTGGCGGGAGCGGCCCTCTGCCAGCCCCCGTCCCTCTGCTCGAGTTCAGCTTTGAATGGCTTTTCAAAGCAGCCTTTTAAAAATGTATCCATAGCATATTAGCCATTCAGTCATTATGGTAAGGGTTTAAAAATGAAGACGAAAAAAACTTCGCCTCAAAAATAAACTTTTTTTGGCAAATTTCATGGAGTCATGAAACATTAATTGTGCACTACCGGCATTCATCCTCCTCACACAGCCTTGATACTTGTTTTCTCAGCATTTCTTGGGAATGGGCAGGGAAGGGTCGTTTCATGGCTGTGGGCAGCCGGGGATCGTTCTGGGCACAAACACGTCCCTGCATCTTAGCGGAGGCCCAACTTCTCCTAGACAAAGGCCAGCATCCTGAGACCAGGCGGGACGGGCCTCAGTGCTGGTCCTGGCACGCCGGTGACTTTGCAAACCATCCGTGCCATGGCCAGGAGCCCTTGGGGCTTCCTTGGCCTGTTTCTCCCCATCTGTGCGGTAACCTCCAAGCCACACCACACCACACACACACACACACACACACACACACACGCACACACTTTTTTCTAGTTGAAGAATCTTTGTGCCTTGATCAGTCTGTGAACCAGAAGCCCCAAGCAGGTGAAGGCTTTGTGGCAGCTCACCTGTATTTCTCCTCCCACCCCAGCCCACCTTGGCCCCGGCTAGGATCTGGGGACCAAGGCATCTTTGAGAGTTCTGGAAATCATCCCATCGCTTAAGGAAAAACTTGAAGTCTGGGGATGACGCCAGGGGACAGGGCAGGAAGGGTTCTCAGGGGTGATGGCCTTGAACAAAGCAGGTTCCAGGGTCCTTCCTAATTACCCTGTGGCTCCAAGGGGCAGCTCCCCATGTCACCCCTCCCGTTGGTCCCCAGTGTCATCTGCCCCAGTGAGTTCCGGAATCGATTTCCCTTTTCCTATTCAGACGTGGAAAAGATCAGGTTCGCTCTAAGAATTAAACTCCCCGCAGCCTTTTGAAACTCAGCAGGCGAATGCTTGGATGAGAGACGGCAGAGCGCAACCGCTGACTGCTGAGCCCTGCCGGGGAGCGTGTCCTTGCGGGCACGTGCGCACGTGCGCATGCGTGTGCGGGTATGTGTGTGTGCACGCTAGAACTAGGAGTACTTGGAGCCAAATGATGCATTTCCGCCAGTGACCGAAGCCTTTCTTTGACCTTTCAGGATCATTTTCACGTATTTAAAGAGAGGGCACGTTTCTCTCCTAGTTTTTCTTGCTTGCACGGGCAAGCGTCGGGGCGCGGGAAGAGGGGAGGCGGGGGTGCGCAAGAATCTCGTCGTAGGGCGATAGAGCGGTATCAGTGGGCTTTTCCATGAAACTATTCTCGCCTTTGGCCCCAAGCGCACTATGGAGACAAGGAAAGTAAACAGCAGACAACTTCCATTCCCCCCAAACTGCTGAATATGTAGATGTGAAACTGGTGCGGAAGAGCCCGGTTCTTCCCCGTGTGCTGGAATGAGCTTAGTGTGCAGCCACACTTTGCCTTTGCATCTCCTTAGCATATTTTAATTTACACCGAGCCTCCTCAAAAAAAAAAAAATCGGAGAGGGGAGCAGCTTTTTCCTCCTGCTAAGTGCATAGGCTGGTTTTTAGGAGACAGTTTTTAGGAGGCAGATGTATCACATGAATGAATGGAACCTTCCAAGCCTTTGCTTTTCAAAGCCAAACTTCAGCATCAATGAAGTGGGTGACAAGCTCCACACCACTGAGCAGAGCCCACCTGGGGGGTTCGTGAGCTTGCCCAGGCCGCACGCACAGGAAAAGACCACTTACCTTGTTAGGTCTTATTAACAGGTACGTGATAATTCAAACTCCACTCCGGCTTTCTTGTATTGGGTAATGAAATCAGACAGTGAATTTTTACTTAGACACAGAATTTTTTCTGTTTGTGTTCACTCTAATCCTAGCTGTTTTCCTGCTGTAACATATTGTAGTAGTGCGTGCGTGCAGGCGTGTGTGTGTGTGTGTGTGTGCGTGTGTGTGCGTGTGTGTGTGTGTGTGTGTGTGTGTGTGGTGTGAGTGAAGAGTCTCAGTGGGCGTAGAAGGTTCAACCCTCCTGCAAAGGTGATGTAGGGAAACAGGCTCCCTCTCCGCCGCCCTCGGAGTGTGGAAACCTTGGGGCTCGGCACACTTGTCCGTGTTCTCATGGCAACGACAGCACACGGGTGGGGAGCAGTCATGGTAAAGGTCACCCGACAGAGGACAACCCTGAGCCTCAGAGGCAGGGCTGAGACCCAGACCCAGGTCTCAGACCTCTCACCAGGTCTCCTGCCAGCATTGCAGGGACAATATGGTGGTCTCCTTGCTTTGGGGCTCTCTTTTGCCCCCAGAGACAGTGGCTATGGTGGTGTTTCCTGGGCTACCACCCAGGCAGGAGCTAAGTCTGCTGGTAAGCCGTGGGGTCCTGCCTACCTGTTGGCCAGTCTTCCTCCTCCTGCCCAGCCACACTGCGCCCCATGGGTTGGCCATGGCCCTCGGGAAGGCCTGGAAACAATTCTCCAAGAGGACTGCCGTTGGAACAGTGACAACAGCCCTTTCTTTACAGAGTGTGGGTGCTCAGCAGTACTATCTCCTTCCATCCTCACCACTATCACGCGAGGTGGCCCTACGATTGCTCCCATTTCACAGACCAATAACTGAGGCGCAGGAAGACAAGGAGCTTGCCTGGGGGTGAGCGGCTGTGTTGCCGTAGGGCTGGGATTTGCGCCTGGCAGGCTGGCGGTGGAACCCGCTCTCACCATGCCGCGGGGCTGTCTTGGCAGGAGAGACCCAGGCTCTCTGTAATTAGACCTAGGCTTCATTTTTTCGGACACATTTTCATTTAATTTGGGGTCTCCCCTCTTTTTAAAACACAGTTCACAAGCCATGGTTTGGGAACAGTGCAGAATCCTCTGCCCTGTGGAAGCCAAAATCCTTCAGCCGAGCAAATTCTCTACTAAGGAGTCCAGACCTCCCAGCAAGGAGGGCAGTAGGACTGGTGGCTGGAGCTCGGGCAGCGCCAGGGCACCCTTGTCACCTGGGGCGCCAGCCCATGAGCCCACAGGGCCTCCTGGAGATCTGCCTCCCTGACCCCCGACTGCTGCTGACCTCTAAGGTGAAGAAGAAGAAACAGAGAGACAAAGGACTGGCTGCCCACTCCCCTGCGCGTGTCCGCAGGGCGGACCTGGCCGGCTCTCTGGCCAGCCCCGCCCAGGAGGAGACAGGACTTTCCGGGAATAAACAAAGGGAGGGGGGAGTATAAAGTCTGGCTTGTTTAGAGTTGTTCCTAAGGAAGGAAGGAAAGGCCAGCGGGGTCTCCAGCACCCGTGCAGCCTCACCTGACCACGCCGGAGCACGAGTCTCCCCGAGGAGCTGGGGAGACGCGGCCTGTGCGGCAGCAGGCCCAGCCTCGGCACATCTCGCCGTTGCCGGGAGAAAGTTCGCGGAGGTTTCCGTTTTCTCCGTCATGGGCTCTAAGCACCGTGTCCCCCGAGAAGCCCAGACCGACCGGCCTCTCTGCTGCCTGTGTGGGGATTAACGTCCCCGGCGTGGCGGGTCAGTGCAGTGTGCAAAGGCCAGCATTAATCGCCAGATTAAAGCTGAAGAAAACCTGGGCAGGTGAGAGGAAGTCTGTGGGCTTGATCAAAAACATATTTCTGTTTCGGGCCTAAATAATGGGCTACGGGGAGGCACATCTGTAAATTATACAGGAAGCCTTCTTCTACAACTGATTCACCCTGACAGTTTTACTGGAGTATATGAAAATGAGTATTAAAGATGTGATCTGTAGGCTTCCTTCCAGGAATTCCAATCTGGTTTCAATAAAATGGGAACGCTGATTGGAAGTGAAGTTGCCTTCCGGTTTTGCCTTTGGCTATTACGTGCTCATTCGTGAAATGACTGAATTCCACAACTACTTTTAATATTCACCTTTTGAGTTCATCTCCCGCACTGGACACATTGGAATGATTAAAATAGCACCGGCTCCCTGTGCTGGGTGCTCTCTAATTTAAAACAGCCCAGGTGCTGAAGACAAATGAGCCCTCCTGGTAAGTCCATTCTGTCTTTGCATGAAGTTGCTTTGCTGCACATCGAGGGCAGAATATTAATAGTAAAAAAAAAATTAAATAAAATAATGCTCCTTGAGTAGAAGCCTGGGGGAAAAGATTAAAGTTTGGTGCAAGGCAGAACTGGTACTCTGTGTGGGATTGTTCTGGTTGCATTTGTTTCTGGGCTTTTCTTCTTGGATCCTGCACCTGCAACTGTGGGGCTCTGGGCTCCCCACAGATGCCCTCCTCTTGGTCAGCCATGTGCCCTGAGATGGCCTTGGGTAGGTCTTTCCCAGCAAGGGGTGAGATTGTATTAAGCCACCTGCAGCTTGCCACCTGTCCCCTGCTCCCTAGGTCCCCCAGGGCCCTTTTTCAGAAGAGCCCTCTAGATTAAGGAGCTCAGAGCACCACCAAGAAGAGGGAAGCTAATTGGTTGATCCTTCAAACACACTCCCAACAGAGCCCCCTCACACCCTGCCCTAATTACTGGGCTAACAGGCCACAGGTCCATTTTTCTAGCCAACTTCTTCGAGATTTACTAGAGAAGGTGGATGAGCTATTTTGCTTCCATTTCTGAGCCAGGGTCCTCCCAGCTGGGAGAAAAAAAGGTGGTAGGTCTGACACTACCTCCCCTATCATTTATTCATTCAGAGCTATTAATATGATGGGATTTTCAGTGGGAAAAAAAATGGTGCCTTGGGAGACTGGGTGCCGCTGGGAGCCAGGCATTCATTTTGAGATGTTTTTGTGGGATTGCAAATGTTGGCTTTTTTATATGCAAAATTCACATTTAATTTTCTCTGACCTTCTTCAAAATTACAAAAATAGTCTTCATGCATTTAATTTGGTATGAAACTTTGTTGTCTTTGTTGCTTTTTGTTTGAAGATAACTTGATAGCCTGTGTTTTGGTTTCAAGTGTCTAAAGATGTGGAACACATATGTTCCCGTTGGGAATGTCCAAGACAGATCTTATTTCTTAACCTGATGGGCTAGGTATGTTTATGTGGTAGAGCTAAAGGCATCTTTCCCAAGTTATCAGTTGCCCACTCTTGAGCCAACCAAAAATCTGCATGAGGCAGAGAGTACAAGTAACATCTGCCCTTGTGGAGAGTCACCTGTGATGGTGACCCCCAGGTAGATGGAGAGTGTCCTTCATTCACAGCCACTACTCCCTGAGCACCGTTTAGAAATCTGAGACTCTGTGGTTGCCATTCCTGATGTGGATTATGGTGGCATTGGTAAGCACTGTGATGTCCAAAACTGCAGCCTCTAGCCCCATGTGGATCTACAGATTTAAATCAATGAAAACTAAATAAAATTAAAAAATCCAATTCTTTGGTCACACAAGCCACATTTCTCATGTGTGCTTGACAGATGGTGAGTGGCTACCATATTGGAAAGTTCAGATATAGACCATTTCCATCACTGCAGAAAGTTCTATTAGACTTCACCGGGTTAGAGTTTTATCATGGTCCTAAAAAAACATCATGAAGAAGATGGGGTCTCATTCCAGGCCAGATTTAATTGAAACCCTGCAGTGTGAGAGTGGACCTGTGAGCTGTTGACAAACTTTGATGAAAGTGGAAATTTCCCATGTGGGACCAAAGACTAAATCTGACCCAGAGTGTGTTGAAGATGAGGTTGGCTAATGAGGGTTCTGCCAAAATACTGTGACTGATAGGAACAGAATGGAATTCTGAACAGTTGCAATATCCCAAGTACTCAAGAACTCAAGTCACTGACATTAATGACACAGGAAAAATATTTCTCATTTTCTGCACTGTTATTTTTTATTTGGTAACTCTTAGATGCTTCTTGCTAAATATGATTGTGTCTTGCATCCAGGGAAGCACCTCTCTGCAGGTTCCAAGCACCCTCGTGCTGGGATGGCTTATGGGCCCCTCAGAGCTCACCCCACCAGCACACCATCCTAGTGCTCAGCCGGGACAACGCTTCATCCCCAACAGTCTACACTTTCTCAAGGCAAGAACCCTGTGCAGACACATTATTTTTTATACACTGAAGACAGCACAGAGCAGCAACACCCCACCTCCCTGCCCATTCTAAAGGCCGGCGAATTTGTTGGAGGACCTGTTATAAGCCCTGTCCAGGGCCTAAATTCACCCTGCCAGGGTGGCTTTCCCAGTAGCTCCAGCCCCTAAGGACCTCTATTCTCTGTACACCTGCCTAGAGCAGGTCACACAGAGGTCAGGCTGGGGACCTCTCTGCTGTCAGAACATGGCCAGCCCAGCTGAGCCAAGTAACCAGAAAGGGGTGTGGGTGCTGTTGTGTGGGCCATGCCACCATGTGGTCCATGGTACAGGCAAGGATGGAGGGTTCTGCGGAGGTCAGTTCCTGAGGGTGGGAACAGTTGGTGTAGACCAGAGAGAGCAGTGGAGCCTTAACGGTCAGTGTTGGGCTAGCTAACAGTTACCGAGCCCAGCCATGTCCCGGAAGTGTGCTAGGCACCTCCTTATATGTGTTACTTCCAGTTATTGCAGGAAGCTTGGTTGTTGGCACTGTCATTGCCAACGTTCAGATGTGGATGTGAGGCTGGTGGTTAAATAGCTTGTCCTAAGTCACACGGCACAAGAGCTACTAAGCTCAGACCCAAATCCCAGTCTCCTTAGGGCAAAAGGTGAGTCCTGCACAGTGAGTGCTGTCTGAAGGATGGGTTTTATTGATTGGGGAAACCTCAGAGGAGGAGCCAGTGTCTGGGACAGTGTGATCTTAGGAGTTGGAGCGAGCAACTCGGGCCCATCCCAGTGCATGGACGGGGGCCGCTGCTCCCTGGGACTGGAGAGCCAGTGGACCCTGAGAGGACCTCTCTGATCCTCCGTCCAATCCCTTTGGTGAAGGGGTGTCCTGGAGGCCAGGGAGGCAGGCCTGGCTGAAATCACACAGAGCCAGAAGAGAAACCCAGGTCTCCTGCCATTGCACCACCTAAGAGCCTGTTGGAGGTCCAGCCCCAGGCCCGAGTTACCAGGCTTCTCCTTGGTGGCAGCAAGCACTGCAGGGCCTGCCAGAATTTCTCTGGAAGCCACACCTGCCAGCCTGGACACCCTGGCCCTTCAGGTGGACTTTCCATTGTAAGCTAGGAGGTCTGAGCACCTGCCTCAACTTGGAATGGCAGCGACTTGGCAGAATTACACCTGCAAGGGTGAGGCACGTGGGGCAGAGGTTGGCATACAACCCTCCAGGATCTGGTGGGACTTTAGAGAGCTTGAAAACTCGGGGTCTCCCAGGAGCAGGCCCCGCCTGTGCTCAGGGCTTTGCTTTTAGTAGCAGGACAACCTGGAAACACAGCTGCTTTCCTTGCAGCACGAGCATAGTTTTGTGCTTTGCCCTTCAGCTTTATGTTGCATTACACACGGAGAGAGGAATCATCATAGTCTGTTAGGCCTCTGAGGGTCCTACTTAGAGGGTCTTACCTAGTAATTGGAGAATATTTAATCAAACTGTTGTTAACAATCTACAGAAACTGCAGTTATAAAGCTAAGACGGTCCGCATTTCCCTCAGCAAGTTAGCTGGAGATCTTATGTGCAGCCCCTCCCAAACCAGTCCAGACTCATACACGTGTGCCAGTGTGACCCAAACCTTGTGCTTCTCTCATCACAGCCTTGTGACACTTTACTGTCCATGTTTTGTCATCTGTCCCCCGCCCCCACTGGACTGTAAGTGTCCCGAGGGCAGAGACCAGGTCTGACTTGCTCCTTGTACTTTCAGTGCCTGGAACGAGCCCTGGACACAGGGAGCTCCCTAGTCTCTGCCGAATGAATGAGTGGCTGGGTCCTGCCACCACCTGCGTAGCCCGTGGGTGAGGACTGCACCATAGCTGTGCCCCCCACCCTGGTGGCTTCTGCACTCGTGCTCGGCCTGTACTCAGAGGGGCCTCTCGGGTTGGATGGGTGCTCCACGCTCGCCCAGAGGACCCTGTTTCCCAGCCTGCTCTTTCTCTCCTTGTGCGTGTAAACTTTACTGACGTTGCTTGACACCCCGGGAGATCCCTGGCAAGCCTGCCCGACACCCCGACAGCCGTTTGCGTCGTCTGTGATGCTCTGGAAGGCGTCCAGGGCCCCTTCTGCAGGCACTCCAGCCTGCTGAGGCTGAGAATGTGTTCATAAAGGCTTCCAGTTTCTTCGAAAGAGCCGCTTTTCTCCTCTCCCAATCGCTCTGGCTGCGGCTGTGAAATGCCGGAGCAGGGAGGAGAGAAATGATCAGCGCGGCGGCGGCTTCCACGCCGGCCCCTCCGCCTTCCTGCAGCTCCGGTCTCTGGATGCTGAGGTGGGGGTGCAGTTGGGGGTGACAGTATCTTCTCCAAAATCTTCATCCACAGTAAACACTGCTAACTACCAACTCATAAAACATATCAGCTGGGTTTATTACTTTTAACCGTCTTTCCAATTGTGCTATAAAATAAAGGCAGATGCCATTTTAAGATCTTATTATTGTCAAGGGCCGGCTTCTCCAGCAGCACCTGCTTAGCAGCGGTCTGCTTGTTTATGGCCCCTTTTTTTATAGGTGACAGTTTAAGGTGGCTCTTCTCCGGTTACAAAGAGTCCTTCCTCCCGGCGCAGAGGTGGCATGCACAGTAGGTGGGCTCCGGCTCCTGCCGGCGGCGCCGAGGCAGGGTCGCAGGTTCACCTGGGTTTTCAGCTGACAGCCTCGCCACACACATTTGGCTCTGCCAAATGCTCCGCCATTAATTTATGATTTAAAGTAATTAACTTTTGCTGATTAAAGTAATTATTTCAAGTGCATTGCACTCGGGCCCAAATGATGCACACAGCCCCCTCTCCAGTTTGAGCGAGCAGCGTGCCAAGTGCTTAAAAGCTGCACCGGGGACCTCCGAGTGGCTTCTGCCCGTCTCTCGGATCTGCCATGTTTATGGCTGACTTGTACTAACTGCTCATTTTAATGCCGGATTCTGGCAGAACGTCGACACAGTGTGAAGCCTTCATCCGGTAAACAAGACAAGCTTCAGCTTGGTGACACCGATGACAGTGGAAGCTGTTTAAATGAATCTTGCCTCCAGCCTTCCAGAGGTAGCGTGTCTGTGTGCTCTCTCGCTCACCCAGATTGGCCCTTAAACAGCATACAGCTTCATCTGGCCTCGGCCGAGAGTGCAGAGTGTACGCACTGCGGGAACCCGGCCCTGCGCCCCGAAAATCAGCTGCAGCCCAGCACGGGCCTTGGGGCCCTCAGGGCCTGGATGGGGCAGGGCTGGTGGTTGGGCGCGTCCCAGGAGAAGCCTGGCTCTGTCTAAGGCAGTGTCTACAAGGTAACGGAGAGAGACAGAGTTCACAGGGGCTGAGGGCTTACCCCATTACCCCATCACTCCCCAGCAAAGCACTTTCTTCCTCCGCCATGGCGGCCCTGCCAGCAGGAGCAGGGACCAAGTGGAGGCTCGCTCGGTAGGGAGATGGCTGCAGGTGGGAGCAGAGGAGCCCAAGTTGGGGTCTCAAGGACAGGAAAATCCTTCCAAACCCGACCTTCCTCCCACTTGCCTGAGGGGGTGGTAGCCAGCGTCCAGCCTCCCTGGTGTGGAACAGACAGAGAGCGTGGGCATAGCACCGTCGCTCGAAAAATGAGTGTGGGGGGCCCCAGGCGAACGGAGGAGCAGGAGTCCTTCCCCTCTGTGACACCCTGCAGAAACTGTCGTCATAACTGTTCCCGTTTCTTGTGCACCTGGCGTGTGCAGGGACGGAGCCAGGCACTCTCCATAGATGATCTCATGCAGTCTTTGCAGCAATCCCAGGAAACGAAGGACCTGACACTCAGAGAGGCGAAGGACTCACCCAAGGTCACTCAGGGGGCAGAGCCAGGTCCTTCCGCTTCCAAAGTTTTCCAGAAATACAGTCTCTGCTTAATCTCTCTCTTTTTACTCATTAGAAAAAATTTTTGGAGGGGCATCGTGGCCTCCTGTGGAGACTCTCACAAAGAAGAGACCTCACTGGGCTCTGGGAAGAGGCGTAGAGCCTCATGGCCCTGCGCTGTCTCTCCTGGGACGTGGGAACCCTCCGTGCAGCTCCTCAGCCTGCAGGGCCAGGGCGAGAGGCCAGCTCGCAAATGCCTTGACTCTGGAAAGGACTGACATTTCAGGGCTAGTGTTTTATGCTTCTGCTTGTCGCTATTTGGCGGGACAGTTTGGGGGATAAACTTGTATTTTTATCTTTTCTCTTAGTAATTATCCCAGTGCCCTGGGCTTTTGGTGAAACCGCAAGGAAATCTAATTTTGTATGTAATTAAGTGCCTGATGGGCAGTGATCCCCAGCAAATGATATTTCAGCTTAATGCTGTTGAGCAAACATCACCAAAAACTGATGATGCCAAGAACAATCATCTGTGTGTTGGCACCACTCACCAGCACATGATGGCAGGGTCATAAATAAACCACTCCACTTTCGGGGTGAATTAAGTGCTCTTAAAGGGTGTGAGTGAAAGAACATCAAAGGGAAACATTCTGCCTCCATCCAGAAGTCTGGGCCACGCCAAGGTTGTTGGGCAGATGCCCTGTCCTGCCTGGCACACACCTGCAAGGGCGACACTCCGCTCACTGCTCTCGCGGGCACCGGTGCTGGTGCCAAATGGCAGGGTGTGGGATTTGCACCAGCCGCAGCGAGCAGAGCCCGGGGCCCACTGCAGCCCGGGCCCGCGGGTGCCTGGAGGGATGGTCCTGCCGCTATGCCCGGTTCCCTGCAGCAGGTGGACGCTGGGGCTGCTCTGGTCATGACCAGGAATTCTCAGAGCCCATAAAATTGCTGCTTGGACATTATTTTGAGGAATCAACACCAAATTAAATTGAAAAAACTGGAAAGTAAATCTAAAGCACTTGGAAGACAGTAACAGGATGAGTAGCCGTGCCCTGTGGCGGGCCCTGAGGATGCAGCTGGAACTTTATCGGCTCAACATCTGGAAAACCCAACATCCTCCAGCACAAAGTGAACACAAGTAAACAACCCAGCCCGTGGGCTGGTGTGGTTTAGAACAGGGTGTTTGGTTTTGGTTTTGGTTTTTCCTTCCACGTGTTTGATCGTTTTCAATAAAAAGAACAAAAACAAAACTCAAAAAAGTGTGTTTCACAGCCAATGTGGTCATTGAGACTTTTTCTCTTGCCTTGGCTGACTGGGAAAACTCCAGGCTTGGAAGATACGCAGCTCCAGGTCCAGACTCCAGCCTGAGCTCAGCAGCTGAGTGGCCTTGGGCAAGTCATTTGCTGCTCCGAGCCTCGATCTCCTCAGCTGCACAAGGGGCATGAAACACCCCTCACCCTGCTAGTGTGAGTTTTAGAAATGCCGTGACAGGAGCTGAGTGACAGCCCACTTGCAACCAGCAGCGACTGCTCTGGGCGTGGCTGTGATGTTATTGTCGTGATTACTGCAAGTCCCAGTGGTGCAACCCAGGGGCCGAGGTCTGGGCCAGGCTCAGCAGCAGCTCCTCGGCACCCACCTAAATGGGGCCCAGAAATATGAGAAAGGGTGTGGAATTAGGCAACAGGACCTAACCCCACCAGGTGTTGCCGAAGGAGGCCGGTCTCGTAGGTCGTGTGCAATGGCAGGGCGTGGGACCAGACGATGAGCCACATACAGGTCTCATCACATTCTAAAATACTACGTCACCTCCTCCTCATCAGGGTCCATCCATTCAACAGGTGTAGGACACCTGCTCTGGGCCGGGATACACAGTGCCCAGACAACGACAGACAGGAAAAGGTAACATGCTCTCCAAGTGGACATGTGGAAGACACAGAAGGGAGCAAACAGGAAAATACCTGCATCCATTGCTCCGGCGCTCGGAGACATTCCTTGTCCAGGCAGCGGCTATGCGGTCGCAGAAGGGAGCTGCAGTGTCCCCGCCTGCCAGCCACATTGATCTAGGAAAACAGGAAGAATGTAATCTTCAAAAACGCCACATCTGATAGGCTCATCGGATGCCACCGTGTGGGTGTAGTAAACGGTTAAATACTGGCCTCCAAAGATAGCCGGTGCTGATTCCTGGAACCTGTGAATGTCGCCTTACATAGCAAAGACTTTGCAGACATAATTTAATGAAGAATCTCCAAATGGAGAGATGATCCTAGGTTACCTGGGTGAGCCCTAAATGTGATCACAACATTCCTTTGGGAATCGGACAGAGATTTGACACAGAGAGAAGGGAAGGCGGAGGCAGAGATTGCAGTGATGTTGCCACAAGCCAAAGACTGGTGGCGCCAGCAGAAGCCACAGAAGGGGGAAGAGGCAGGGAACGGACTGTCTCTGAGCACCCTGAAGGAGCATGGCCAGGCCCACGCGTGGATTCCAGCCCAGGGAGTGGAGCGGACGGACTTCATACTCGTGGCCACCAGACTATGAGAGAGCAAGTAGCCATTGCTTTAGGCCTGTCGTGGTCACCTGTTATGGCAGCTGCAGGAGACAACAGGGAGAGGAGTGTCGTTATGATCCGCCCTGGATGGAGGTGCGGGATGGAGCTGCTTGCTGGGCGGGCGGTATGGGCGCCTGCGGATTAGTGAAGGGAAAACGAATGACCGCACCGTGATCAGGTTAGGCCTAAGGTGGGGCTCCATCTGTATTCTGATCACGTGATCCAAAAATAGTCACCTATGGTGAGAATATTGTTGGTGCTCAGCAAATTTATTTATTTTAAACAGGCAAACTTGGCCAGCCAGGTAAACATCCTCTTGGCCCAATGCTGGCCACCAGCTTCAGTCCCGTCTGAGCCAGAGGTGACACAGTCACTGACCTTTTAGATCCCTCCGCCTGACGCCGCACTGTCCCGCCACACTGAAGCAAGGGAGGGGAGAAGGGCGCCGTGGGTGTGGCGGGCTAAGGGGCCTGTCCACCTCCAGTGCCCTCTAGGTCCTGCAGCCCGGGCGGCTGTCCACACCGGACACCAAGGAGGCCACTGTGACTGGTGACTGCTCCCCTGACAGCTGAGCTGCCACCTGAACTTGCATCTGGGCGTCTGAGAATCTTGTATGTGGACATAATGTTGTTGTGAATTTTCCCCGGGAATGGCTCGGCCAGGTTGCCCCAGCTGCCAAACCAGGATGAAGGAGGAGGAATTGTTAATCCCTGTGGAAGAGGCCCCAGTCTCTCTGCTCATGCGAGTCCTGCTTGGCTTTGCTGCGTCATTTTCCTTAAAGAACACATTTAGTGGCACCTTAAGGAGACAGGGCTCGGGTTATGCACCCTTCTCCGTGGCCTACTGCACAGTTCCTGAACTTGGCAGGGGTAACACTCCCCAGGACCCCTGTCCACCTTGGGGACAGATCTGCACAGCAACAGAAGGCACAGGGTTGAGAGCTGGACCCAGCCAGTTTCCAGTTTTTGATCTGGGCTCTGCCACACTCTCCCTTGATGTGACCCTGGGGACATTAAACTTTCTGAACCAAAGTTCCTGAACATGCAAAATGGGGTAAAAAGTAGTGCATGCCCCACAGGTGGGGGCCTACCTGGACACACCTAGCATGTCTGAGCAAGGCTAACGTTTGGAACACGATACCTGACAGCTGTTGTCGCAATAAGCATGACTTTTCCCCCAGCACGGGGTCCACTGTTATCTGCAGCCGCGACATAAAGTGCCTATGAGGGCGGACAGTGAGCAGGGGTCCCTCTGCTTAGGGGAACGTTACCTCCCTTGGACCAGCCTGACAGCTTGTTCTCTCTGGCTGGGGCCTGCGGCAGCAAAAGCCATTAGGAGCAATTTGTTGTCACCAGGCAGGCCTGTTCTCCCTAAACTGTTATCAATGAGCTTGTCAACCCAGGGCCTAACCGCCTTTGTTCTTTTCATCTGTTCTCCCCTCGGAGGCCTCTCTGGAGCCCACAGCCTTCTCCAAGGACCTGCAACAGGCTGTCATACACCTGTTTGGCTGGAGGCTGGGCCCGAGGGTCCGGGCGTGGTGGGAGAGAGCAGAGGGCTGCCCGGGCCTCCTGGCTCCCGGCACTTGTCCGTGTCAGGATGTCAGATGACAGTTGTTGGAGTTGCAGCTGGTACATCAGCCCGTGCCAGGGGCATGGTGTGCCTGCTGCATGCGTTGATGTCTCTGCCCTCCCCGAGGAGCACGCGCCTCACCTCCATGAGGCTGCCGCCACTGCTGCAGCTGGAAGGGAACAGGCCTGGCTGCCAGTGCCCACGGGCCCAGAACGCCGTCTTGTGCAGGGACCCGCAGCAAGGAGGCAGGCGTCTTGGAGTGTTTGCCCCACAGGCTGGCACCTCCTGTGCACGCAGAGGGGTTTAGAAGTGTGCCCGCAGGTGCTGTGGGTGAACTCTGATCCATGGGAGCTGCAGAGGCCTGAATGAGCACCAGAACCATCCAAAATTCCGAGCTGGACCAGGTTTCCGAGCGCTCCCAGAACCAGGCGGACACCCAACAGATGTGGAATGAGGTGCATGTGGCCAGGAAGGGCCTGTCTTAGCCTACTCGGGCTGCCGCGACAAAATGCCGCGGGCTGAGTGGCTTCGACAGCAGACATTTATTTCTCACAGTTCTGGAGTCTGGAAAGTCCAAGATCAAGGTGCTGGCAGGGCAGGTTCACCCTGAGGTCTTCTTGCTGTGTCCTCCTGTGACCTCTTCTTTGGGCATTAGAAGGAAGTAAGAGAGAGAAAGAGAGAGAGAGAGAGAGAGAGAGAGAGAGAGAGAGAGAGAGAGAGAGAGAGAGTTCGAGCGCACACGTAAGAGCAAGAGCGTGTGCTCCAGTGCCTCTTCCTGTAGGGCGCTAATCCTATTGGATCAGGACCCCACCCTCATGACCTCATGTGGCCCTAATTACCTCCCAAAGGTCCCATCTCCAAATACCATCACATTAGGGATTAAGGCTTGAACACATGAATTTTGGGGAGACACAAACACTCAGTCCATAACAGGTCCCTAGAATGAGTCTGTGGCCCAAAAGAAAACAGAGTGAAGGATTCCCATGGCGTGCCTGGCTTTGGTGAGAGCGCGCTCGGGGAGGCGGGATTGTTCTGGCATTTAGGAGAGAGCAGAGGAAAGTCATCAGAAGGAAGACCACTCTCTATTGCTTTTTATTAAATCTCTGTTTAAGCAAACACGGTGCTGACAATCTTGGGAGATAAATAAAGGACGTTAGAGTTTGCTGGGTGAAAAATCTCAGTGAAGGGGGCCTTCTCGGTAGTCACAGGACGTCACAAAGAGCAAACTGCAGGTGCAGGCCCACAGGCCCAGGACGGAAGCTGAGCATTGGGGTTTCCATTTGCCCAGGCGAGCTGCGCCCCAGGGGCAGGGAGAACGGAGGGGACGCCACGTTTCAAAGCGCTTTCTCTCCCGGATGGCGATGCGGCTTCACCTGGTCTCCAGGTGCTGAGGCTCAGCAGAGTGGAATGTTGTCCCCAGTCCCCAGCAAGGAGAGGCTAATCCCTGTGCCCTGCAGCCACGCCTTAATTTGGCTTCTGTGACTCTTCTGATTCCAAATCCTATGCTCTCTTCACTTTATGAGCAAGGCCAGGTTTTTGAAAAGTGCCCTATGTTTATGAAGCCCAGGCTGCAATAGGTGCTCTACAAACTGCAGGAGCCAGGGCCTGTGGCACAGCCTGTCCCCGAGCTCTGCTAGCAAGATCCTGGGCCCCAAAGCCTGGGATCCTGGGCTCAGGGGATGCTCAGAGTCCTGTTGGGTGAGGCTGGGGTGGGGGGCTTTGCCTTGCCCACTGGGAGACCCTGAATCCTAGGGATGAGTGGGGCTCTGAGCTTGAGCCAGTCCTGCAGGGAATTAGCTGTACCCAGTGGGACAACCTGGTGGGAAGGGGTGGGGCAGGGAGAACTCACACACTCCACCCTGGCTCCAGGGCACCCCACAAATGATGGTGGCAGCATTTTTAGTCAAGGGCTTTCTAGCCCCTGTGTGCTCACTGCTCTTGCGCTCTGCCGAGCTTGCCCTCGGGACTGGGGAGCTTTCTGCAGAGCCTGCTCAGGCGCCGCCGAGGGTGGGCGCAGTGTCAGTGCCCTCGGGAGCTTGGGGGTTGGTGAAGGTGGCCTCCACCATGGAGGTCTCCTTGGCTCCACATCTGAGCCCATGTCCAGGCTCCCCTGGCCAGGCCTGAGCCTGAGCTCCTGCCCTGGCCTGAGCTGAGTCCTAGGAGCAGGGAGCTCCGTGGAGCTGTTGCCCCTGGAGCTGGGTGCTTAGCTGGATTAAGGCACCCTTCATAGCCGGCAAGGTGGCCTTGTGGTCACTGTCTAAAACAGCTTGCTAAGAAGTAGAATGGCACGTCCAGAACCTGTCAGCTGGCCCAGCACCTGAGGACGGCTTCAGATCCTGCCAGATTCAACACACATGGCCGGGGACGCAGCACCGTGGAGACTCGGCACGTGGGAGACGGTGACCGGAGGAGGGTGCTCTGAAAGGGATTGCCCCTCCTGAAGCCGGAGTCTCTCTCCTGGTTTCTGGAGCACCTGGCCCCTTGGGGCAGTGGCCAAGCCCTTGTGACAGATGGCAATAGCATTCCCGGCCGGGCCAGCAGGACCAGCAGCAAGAGGCAGCTGTTGTCCTTTGCCCCTTGCCTCCCTCCTTCTGGACAGAGACCATTATGCTAATTAGGGCCAGGGGTCCAGGACAGCCCACGGTCGCCTCTGCAAAACAACTGCGAGTGATGTTCAGCCCCAGAAACCTGGCCACAGCTCTCCCGCACTGACACTGCTGTGCCAGCCATGGACAGCTGAGTGGACCCGACCTCCACGCATCCATCTGGAGAACAGGTCTCGAGCCGGTTGCCTGACTCCAACCACGTGAGATGGGGCTGCTCCGAAGGCGATGGGTCCCTGTCTCTGCAACCCTGCCTGCCCACCGTCAGGTCAAGGGCAAGACAGGGGAGGCTAGACACGGGTGAAAGAGATGTGCACTGGCCTCCTGTCTTTGGGGTCCCTTGTGTGATCCTTGTGGTCTGCACATGTGGGCGCGCACACACACGTGCGCACACACATGCAAAGACACTCCATAGTGATTTCCTGATAACGCCCTTATTCCAGACCTGGCAGGGGCTGAGTGCCGAGGGCCCCAGTTTAGTTTCCTGTATCTGCCATCACAAAATATCCGAACTGTGTGGCTTGAAACAACAGAAAGTCCTTTCTGTGTGCTTCTGGAGAAGGAAAGTCCTAAATCGAGGCATCAGCAAGGTTGGTCCCATCTAGGGGCTGGGAGGGAGAATCCTTCCTCGCCGTTCTCCCAGCTTCCTGGGGCTGCCAGCAGTTCTAGGTGTCCTCTGGCTTACAGACGCGTCACTCCAGTCTCTGTCTCCTTCCTCAGACCCTGCTCTTCTCTCTGAGTTTGTGTCTCTGTGTCCAAGTCTCCCTCTTCACATAAGGACTAGTCGCAGTGGATTTAGGACCCACCCTAATCCAGTGTGACCCCATCTGAACGGGATTGCACATGCAAATACCCTAGGACCGAATAAGGTCAGAACCACAGCTTCCAAGTGGACAAGGATTCGGGGGATGCTCCTCAACCGGGACAGGCGGATGGCCCTGTGTTTCCTGCTTTGTTCTGCCGACCCATGGAGTGGGTGCAGACCCTCCTACAGCCCTGGCAGAGTGGGTGATGCCCACCCTCACGGTGGCCCTGCTGCCCTGGTTATGTCCTCTCCAGCTCCCTGGGTTGGGACTCTGAAAAATCAGCGCCAGGTTTTTAGTGGGAGGCAGAGTGCAGGGGCATGTCCGAGAGCAGGCACAGCAAGGAGGAGGGAGACTCCTGTTCTGGTTTGCAAAGGCCTGGGAGGATGGCTGCAGCTTCTCCCTCCCCACCCAGTGCACGCGTTCCCAAGGCCATGGACCCCCCCATGACTTTTGTTTTATGCCCAGGTGGATTACCTGATCCTGTAAAAATGTGCTTTCTCTTTTTTGAAATTTTACTTATGGGAGTTCACAGGCTTCTGAGTCAGTGACATCACTCTTGGCTTTGGGATGATGGTTCCAAAACCAAGGCTAGAAGGTCTCTGTCCTGAAAATGGCCACTCCCCCACTGGCTGCTTCAAGCATCACTCAGTGAGCCCCTCCTCCCTCAGGCTGGAATAGCTCTGGGCCCAAGCACTCCAGGCAGGGTGCCCAGGGCCAGTGAGGTGCAAATTTATGCCGAGACCCCGATGGCTCCATAGGCCAGTGCCTCCCAGACGTGGGCGGGTCCTCCGAGAAATGATGCTCTACCGAGACCTTAACGCAAAGACACAGGGGCCTCAAGAGTGGTCCTGGCAAAGTGGGGCTTCCGCAGCAGCCTGCGCAGGAAGCTTGAGAAGCGGCCATAGGTCCTGGCAGTGACTTCACCTCTGGCATCATTGGCAGAGGGTGCTGGCACGTTGGTACCTGTGCAGACGGGGATGGGGGTGCATGCTATCGGGACAGGAGCCCCTTGCTTAGGAGGTCTGGCCAATCAGGCAACTGAAGGATGCCTCAATTTCCCCATCAACACGTGGGGACTGTACCTGTTCGACCTCCCCACGGGTGTGCTTCAAGGGTCACGATGAGACAGTGCCTGCAGAAAAGCTTTGGAACGGCAGAAATGCCGTGGACTGCAGGGTGTTATGTGCACATACCCGGAGCAGGCTGCAATGTGACAAAGTAGCTTCTTGGGGAAAAACACACAAGATGTGCGGTGGCCACAGCCGACGTGACCCGCAGTCAGATACAGGCCAACAAGTGCGCGAGCGCAGCCTTTTAGCAGGTGTGATTCACAGGAGTGCGGTTTGGGGCTGCTCCCCCATTCGCTCCCGGCTTCCTTGGGACCGAGGCCGTGCAAGTGCCAGGACGCCCACCCCCGCCCCGGCCGCCCGCGTCCCCTGTGGACAGAGATGGAATGCCGAAGAAAGCTTATCAAGGGCACACGGGAGCGGCGGCTTGGAGAGCCTTGGCATTTACACAATTTAGGCATGTTGCGTTTATTTAAGGGCTTTTTGTGCAAAGGGTGCAGGGCCCTGAGCGGCTGGATCTGTTAATGCCTCGTGCTTTTCGTGTTTAAATGTGCCACTTCCAATGACTGTCAATGTCGGCCTAAACGAGAAACATCCAAACACGTTCGTAGAGGAGACCCTGGGACCTCGGCTCCTGCGACTTCTGCTCTGCGGAGAAAGAGGGAAAAGAGTAACAACGGAACTGGTTGTTTTTGTAAGTGGAGGCTTCTTTGACAAGCCTTGTTGTGTGTGTGGGTGTTGCTTCCCGGAGAGCCCTGGAGCTTCTCATTTTCCTCTGGGAAAATACGGAAGGAAAGGCCTCCGGGCAGGTTAGTCGTGGGGTGTGGGCATCATCACACCCAATGAACGGCCTTAGCTTGAACGTCCATTCACTCTTTGGAGAAATGGTTACTGAGTGCCTTCCGTGCGGCAATGTCGTGGCGCACTCCGGAGACAGGCACGAGAGAACTGGAGGGTCCCACCGGGAGGACGGTGAGCAGGAGCTGCTCCTGTGCTGAGCGTGTGGAGAGGGGAGCACGAGGTGGGCGCCCCTATCAGGAAGCCCGGCAGGGGTCTGCAGGGAGGTGCAGGGACTGGCCAGCCTCGTACGGGAGGGAACGGCAGGTTCCGTGGGGAGAGACGTGGGCGAGTTTCAAAGGCCTGAGAGGAGATCGGGGATCTGATCGGTTATTCCACGTCTTGTTCTACACAAACCATGGAGCGAACCAAAGGATGGAGGAAACTATGTCACAGGAGTAGGTGGCTACGTGACGAAGGCATTTCGGGGATTCAAACATGAAACTAAGGGACTCGGGTCAATGAAAAGTCCACCGCTGTCCACCAAACTAAGTCTTGGAGTTGTCCCAAGGCAGGGCACTGTGTGAGACATCAGGAGGTCGCTTGGTGGCTGTCTCTTCTGTGGCCTTGGCGTGTGTATCAGGCCTGCCCTTTTCTGGCTGTGAGATCTCAGACAAACTCATTTGCTTCCCTAAACCTCAGGTTTCATCTTCTGTAAAATGGGAGTATTTTTTGTGATGCTTCAGTGAGTTAATGTTAGTGAGAATGCTTGCCTGGCAGGTCCCTTGGCATGCGGTGCAGCTCTCAAAGACCCAGGCCTGTAGTGACAAGTGTTCCAGGGTCCTTCTCTAAGGGGTCTGTACAGTGGGACCCTGTGACCAGGGACCAGGCCTGTGTGGTGTGCTCCGCATGGCAGCAAACCTCTCTGCCGCTGCCCGCCAGCTGTCTGTGCGGCGTGAGGGGCTGTAGAGGGTTAGGGAACTGGGAAGACCACGACTCCCTGCCCCGACAGGCACACGGATGCAAGTGTGAGCAAACTTTAGACACGGGAGTCCCTGATGCTTGGGAAAGGCCATGTTTCCTATTGTTTTCATTGCAAACTTCCGGGTCAGGTCTTCAGTGTTACCCAGACCTGGTCTCCCTGGTGCCTTAAGCACATACGTGGTCTCTGGGGGACAGCACTGGGGTGTGGCTCACTCTGCCGTCCATCCTGGACTGTGCTTTTTGGACCTTGCTGATCCTACGTCATTCGGCCTCCAAGCACTTTGTGATTGCACCTCTGCTCTGCTCACCTGGAACGACACCCAGCATGCTTGGGCAGGGCGGGGACCGGGCCTCCTCCCCACCTGCGTCATCCCTGCAGCAGCCGCGCCAAGTCCTTCCTTCTCGCAGCAGTGGGTTAGACCCAGAGACAGATCAGGCGCGGTCCCAGCCCACCCAGAGCTGGACACAAGACGGTTCCCACGTCTGCCGGGGGGAAGGGGGTTTGATCAGGAAGAGATGATGGCGAACTCCACGTGACGTTAGAGTGTGAGTGGTTTATAACCTAAGCTGAATGCTCTGACCACAGTCTGGGAAGGTGAGTTTCCCGAGAGCTCCCAGGCCATGTCTGTGTGGCCTATGCCCAGGGACCGTTCCCCAGGGTCTGACAGCTAAGATCATCTGGCCTGTCTGCCTGATTGGAGACTCATAAGTTCTGCTGGAGACCTACTGGAATACATCAGGCCAAGGAGAAGCTGCCTTTCCTGTGGTGGCTGGGGACAATGACATCCTCAGAGCAATAAGGAAGGAGTGGAGCTACACGCTCTGCGCGGAACCCAAGCCCTCCTGTGGCCAGCCTCAAGGAGAGCAGAGACTTGACTTTTTAGCAAGCCCAGTGCACTCTGGCTCACCTGGGTGCTGGTTCTTGCTTCCCGCTGCTGCGTAAGGAGCCACGCTCAGGGGCGCCAGTCTGCGCATGACGAAGCCACCTGGGTGGAGGCTCAGACTGTCCTGTGAGCTCCTCTTAGTGTGTGTGGCCTGTGTGACTTTGCGTGAGTCTCCCGGGCTTTCTACGCCTCTGCCTTTTTCTCATCCTTAAAATGGAGACGATAATTCTGTGCTGCCTCTGTCCTGCCAAAGGTCGTTGATTAAATAGCCCTGAGTAGGCAGATGCTCCTGCCGGTCGGTCCTTTTTCCTTTGCTTCATAAAGTGAAGCCATAATATGGGCAGGGAGGCAAGTGGCAAAGTCAGGGCTGGATCTAAAGTTCAGGGAACGAGATGCACGACCTCACCGTGGCCTCCAGGACCACGTCGAGGCTTCCGCCAGCGAACGCAGGTCCCAGGGGTGTTCTGGGGAGGTGGCGGCTTCTGCCTCAGTGTGGTTTGGGGCCAATATTTCCTCATCTCTGATTCTTTACCACCAACCTTAGCACACAGGAAACCCTGACCTGTCGCTGGGAAGCGTTGAAGAATTTCTGTGGTGCTTTTATTATCATTGCGACTGCCTTTTCGCCACGGCGGCTCCGTATCTGCCTCTGTGTACTGAGGCTAAATGCTCTCTTCTGTATTGACAAACAGAACTCTTCCTACTCCCCTTACGTAATTAGGGCACTAAAAGACTGCCAAGCACTAAATGCAAAGACCAAGTAAGTAAATTTCCCCTGTTAATCTGCACATTTATCACGGTTGCCTTCGTAAATCCACAGTGACTGGCAAAGTCTAAAGTAACTCTCCAATTTATAACTGGAAGATAAAATTCAGATAAATGAACCATTAATGCCTGATAACATGACAGCATCATTATAGAATTGTCAGCACCAGGCAGAACCAGGGTTCCAAGAGGTGGGGCCTGTCTGGCTCCATCTGGCCGCCCAAACGCAGGCTGCGTCCCGGGCTCCTGCTGCTGCACCTGTCTGTTCCCTTCTGCGGTGAGCTGGGCCTCCTGTCCTCTTACCGCAATGTGATTTTTCCGTAGCACTTACACCAGCTGATGTAGTCTATATCCGTGTTGTTTATTTACTTATTGTCTGTCTCTCCCCAGTTGAAACACAAGCTCTCCGGGGACAGGACATTTCCGTTTTATCCCACTGTTGTATTGTATCCCCATTGTGGTCTCTGGTATATTGTATGCACCCCCCAGGTGTATGTTGAATGAATTAATGAATAAAAAAAGTAAATTTGGACTGGAGGACAATCCTACATCTCTTATGTACTGAATCGTGTCCCTCAAATTCACGTTGACACGTTGACCCTAGTGCCTCAGAATGGGACTGTATTTGGAGATAGGACCTTTAAGGGGGTGGTTGACTAAAATTAGGTCATTGGGGTGAGGCTTCATGCAATATGTCCTTACAAAAAGAGGAAATTAGGACATGGAGGAGAGAAAGACACAGACCTGTGCACACACAGAGAGACAACACTTTGATTGTGGATTCCCAGACTCCAGGACTGTGGGGAGGTAAATGTCCATTCCAGTCTGCGGGGTCCGTTACTGCCACCCGAGCCGACGCATACACTGTTGTTTCAGCAGCCATGTGAGGCAGGGCTGTCAGAGGCCTTCAAACATCTCGTCCGGGACCCACCAGCAGGGTTTAGGTGCAGCTGGTGTCTGGCCCCTGCCAGCCCGGCACAAGCTTTCTGTCATCAGAGCAGAGGTGCTGATGGGAGTGGACATGTGCACCTCTTCCTTCCCCGTGGGCTCTGGCTGCGTCCTCTTCCTCGGGGGGCCTGAGCACTCGAGTCTGCTCTCACATACTTGATCCTATGTCATCTTTACCACAGCCCTTGAGGTTGGTGTCTTTATCCGCCGTGTAGTAGACAGGGAGGCAGGAGGTTGGAGGACTCATGCCGCGTTGTGGGGAAGCCAGGGAGGGGCAGACGTGGCCCCAGGAACCAGAGGCCGCTGCCAAGGATGCCCTGGGTGGGGGCAGCAGCTGGGCTGGGCGTGAGTTTCTCCCGATGAGGGGATCCTTCCACCCTCTGCCCAAGACTCCCTTTGGAGAGGGGAGAGTGAGTTCAAGCCCCAAGCGGCTCTGGCCAGGGTGGGCCCATGATGACCCAAGCCCACCATTGTCCTGCCTGTGCTGGGCTCCACCCAGAGAGGAAAGGGCACCCTCTTCCTGGCAGTGACCAGGTCTATGTGCCGCCGGGGGTCAGGACCGCTAGCGGCAGAATTAAGGCGAGTTGAAACAGTAAGGTGGATAAATTTGGCAGCAGGCTACTAAGGGGGATGTTTCGGGGTCAGGGCCCTCCCCAGGGCTCCTCCACGCACCATGGGGGAACTGTGGGTGCTGTCAGCAGAAAGATGCGGCAGAGGGAACAGAATTGGGGGAGCAGCTGTGCTCTGAGGCCCAACCCCTGGGCTGTGCCTGACCCCCAGGCCCTTCCAGTGCTGTTGTCTTGGCCCGGCTGCCCTGCTGGGGCTGCTCCTGTCTCGGGACAACACATCTGCCTCCATTCTGCCGACTTCCACGGAAAATTTCCTCCCTCTGTGTGTACAAGAAGTTCTTGCTTCATTATTCAGAAAGTCTTTAAGCTGATGCTCAACCTAGTTAGCTGCATTAACATATTTAAATCACAATTAATTGGAAAATTACAGTAAGGTGTAAAGTGGGAATCATTTCTTTCAAATGAGCATCTATGCTTGTTGATGAAACTGAGCCATTTGTTTCTTTCCAGGAAGTCTTCAAACCCCCAGCCGGGCACGTGTGGGCCCGGCACGTGTGAGCTGGGAGCTGCCTTCATGGAAAAGTGTCTCTCTGCAGCCTGCATGGCCAGGAGGTGCCGGCAGCTGCCGGGAGGACCCAGGCTGGCCAAGCAGCCAGGACAGGCAGGTGAAGGAGCCCAGGGGAGGCAGTGGATCTGACCCGCACCGGATTTCAAGACAGATTTCTTGGGGGCCCGCTGAATAGCAGTGGGCCCCCGTGCTTCAACCCTGGAGAGCCTGGGCCCTGGGCAGCTAGCTGTGTTCTCCAGGGTCCTGGCCACTGTGATGTGGCCTTTCTGATTCAGAACACTGGACCCAGCAGCCCTGGGGCAGCGGCCCGGCTTTCCTGTTTCCACTGAAGCTTTATGCAGAGCCGATAAAGTCACCAGAAATATTGTTGGTAACCAGGACCACCCACTGAGGACATCCCCTCCTGTGAGCCAGACGGTGCTAAAGGCACCGTCTCACCGAATCCCCTCAGTGACCTCCGTCAAACAGACGCGTGGAACCGACGCTCGGAGAGGTCACAGCTAGAAAGTGAGAGAGCTGGGGCTGGGAGCCAGGCAGCCCGGCTCCAGGTCTGGCAGCTGAGCCTACGGTTCTACCGCCTCCCACTAAGGCAGCCCGCTGCGTCCCAGCCGTGTGAAGACGGAGGCAGCGAGGAGCGCATGCGTGCGCATGCGCGAACGCACACACGCGAGCCTCCTGCTGTGCAGGCCCAGCGTCGGCCACCATCCTCTGGGTGGCCACAGGCTCCAGGTCCCACCTCCCATGGGCCACATCCTTCCTGCAGCCAGAGAAAGTAGAGCCGCCTTCAGGAGCGGAGGGGCCCAGCAGGAGCCACGGCGCTTTCTCTTGTATGGGTGCCCGAGCCCACAGCTGGCACCGGAGCACCACGGCCCGGCAGACCCTTGGGGCCAGCAGGCCGACGTGGCTAAGACACAGCAAGCTTCGACCTTACTTCCCAGACTTTTCCTGAACTGGCATCACACACAACAGGTGCTTCGGAAACGTTTGTGTGTCCGATGCCTGAAGTTCTAACTGAGAGCAGAGGAGGCAGGAGCGTAGGGCCTGCTGGGGGCGTGGTACAAAGCTGAGTGCAATGGCAACCGGCCCGAGCAGCACCCACTTTTTGCTGGGGCCTCTGAGACCTGAGCCCCCTCCCTGCCCCTGCCCTGCAGGCTCGTGGGAGGGGGCACTGCAGCCCTTTCCCGCACTCCATGGAGCCAGACGGCCCAGGCCTGCTCACGCGCTGAAGCAGACCCTGAGGTAAGCGGTAATCGGCGCAGGATGCCCGTGGGCATCGCTCGGCATTTGGGGGGGGGTTCGTTCCCCTTTCTGCAGATGGGGTTGATAAGTGGCAGGCGATTGTTTGTCTAGATTCTCTGAGTCGCCTTGTGAGTTTGTTTCCGTCGGAGGCAGCCACGCCTCATTGCATAGGCGAAGGTCCGCTGGCGTTTCTAGATACTTAACGCCTGCACAATTAACCAATCGTGTTACGTAATGTGTTCTTGAATGCTCCATTTATCTCCTAATTGAACATTTGTGCTTTCTGTTGGAGCGCATTGATTTTCACTTTTAAAACTTCCATTTGGAAGTGCAAGCAACATTTTAGACTTACAGCGGGAGGCAGGGGGTGGGGGGGTAGGGTCAGCCACACAGGGTCTCTCAGCTGCCTTCCCTGCTCTCATCCACTCCTGGCATGCTGTGTTGCCTCGTCCCCACGCACCCCTAGGGCCACTGTGTGTTTGGAGGTGGAGGAGCGGCGGGGGAGAGGCCAGCAGCCTGAGGATGGACACTTGGCCACGTGAACAGGAAGGTGGCTCGGGACTCAGGCCTGGAAGTGGGAGTCCAAAGACAGCCCATGACTGCCGCAGGACGCTGCCTCAGTAGTCTTCACGCTCGTCAGGAGGCTGACACCAGGGCGCTGGGCTCAGGTTCACGTCCAAAGGCTTCCTCGTCCTGGCTGGAGGGGGGTCTGCCCCTCTTAGCAGGTCCTTGTCTCCAGCAACCTCTGCTCTCTCCGCAAACTGCCGGCTGCGGGCTTCCCGCGTGCAGGACCGCCTGCAGACTGCACCGGCTCCCTCTGATGAGCTCGTCCTGACGCCGAATGAAAGGCAGAAATCAATAGTGAACTTGGGGCTCCCTGTGCCCACAAGGCCCAGAAGCTGCCTTCTCAGCCGACTGTCTTCCAGGCAGAGCCACCTGTGGGGAGAGGTGAAAGATACATGAACTAATGAAACCTCCTGCAGTTTCGGCCTGCGCATGTGTGGGCCTGTGTGTGTGTGTGTGTGTCAGAGAGAATGTGTGCACATCCACTCTTGAGTGTCTGCACATGTCGACTTCTGCATGTGGGCTTGTGCCTGTTCATACACGTGCAAGATGCAGGCTCGTGTGTTGCTGTGCATGTGCGTGTGTCGTAGGGGTGCGTTGACCCCTGTGTATCTGGAGATCTGTGTGTGCATGTTGTGTGTGTGTGAGACTGAGGTCTATAGTCACACATGCATGTGTGTGGGAGTGCAGGTGTGCACAGTGCTGATTACAATACAGTGCTGTATTGGTGATCATAGCTGGGTGTATGTGCATGAGGACACACGTATATGGAGTGTGTGTGTATTTCTGTGTGTGGTGTGTATTTTTCAATGCACATGGGTGTGTGTATGTACATGCACCTGCGGGCTCAGAGAATTGTGACAGGTTTACTGTGTGAGCAGCCGGCTGAGGTGTGAGTTCGCACTAATTGCTCATATGCATTAGCTACAACGCTGAGGGCAGTGGGCAGGGCTGCCTACCTATAGGGCCTTCCAGAGCAGACCCTATGGGTGGCCCTGTTCCTCTAAATAGCCGTGACCGTGTGCCATGGGGCCTCACCACACTGCCCATAGCTGATTGGCTTGGGATAGACACTTGACCCAAAGATATTCAGTTTCTAAGCTGAGCAAGGGCCTCTGACTCAAAGAGATGAGCTGAGACAACGGAAGTGTTCTCTTGGCCTCTGATAAGTACATATGGCGTGGTGACTCGGACTGAATATAGAGGAATGTGTGTGTACATGTGGGCTCCCCAAAATGCAGCACACAGACAGCCTGGGTGAATTACGCCTGGGTCTGGTCTAACCACGATATCCACCTTCAGTTGCCCTTGTTTACTCATTTCTGTCCTTGACTCATTTCTCTAAATACCCAATGTAGTGCGTGGCCTCCTTGTAAATACCTGAGAAGACAAAGACACACACACACACACACACACACACACACACACACACATGGGGTAAATGCAATGCCCAGACCCATACCAAAGACTAACAGCCAACAGGTTCGTTATCTCGGAGAAATTCCATTGCCTGTAAATATTGCAGGTGGATTGAGAACAGCAATTGCTGGCCTACCCCTGCTTGGCCACTTTTCAACTAGAGCAGGCCCTGGTTAAAGGGACACAGACTGGCATTGTGTCCCTCCCTTGCCACGTGCCCCAATTCACAGAAAACCGGCAGCTGTGCTTCCTTTCTGTGAGCGCTAATTTTTCACTCACTGGGGTACTCTACTGACTCTTCCCTCCTAAATCTAGAGTTAGTCTGTGGGCTACAGTAGTTTCCTAGAGCCGCTGTAACAAGATACCACAGACCAGGTTGTCTAAGCAACAAAACTTGTTCTCTCACAGTTCTGGAGGCTGGAAGTCTGAACACAGAGTGTCCACAGGGCCACGGCTCTCTGGAGGATCTAGAGGGGGACCCTTCCCTGCCTCCTCCTGGCCTCTGGTGTTATTGGCAACCCCTGGCGCTCCTTGGCGTGTAGCTGCATCACTCTGGTCTCTGCTCCATCCTCACATGACGTGATTTCTGTGTGTGTCTCTGCGCCCAAAGCCCCTCTCCTTATAAGAACACCAGTCCTGTTGGATTTAGGTCCCACCCTCTTCCAGGGTGACCCCATCTGAATTTGATGGCAAAGACCCTATTTCCAAAAAAAGTTCACATTCACAGGTTCCTAGTGGATAAATTGGGCAGGGGTGGGGGAGGGGGGCACTATTCAACACAGTACACGGGCAGAAAACAAATTAAAAAAAGAGATGCTCTGGTCCACTGTCTGAAAGCAGAGCAGGATGCCATGGGGACGCGAGAGACCCCTCCTGAGTTCTGGGTTGGTACGAAGACCCAGGGCTGAGAAGTGTCCGGAGTAAGACCGTCAGAAGGTGAGGTGGCAGGATGGGTCCCAAGGCAGCTGTGCCCAGGCCCCCACCTCCTTCTGTCCTCAGGTCGGGAGCTGGGGCCGTGGCAGAGAGTACACAAAGCTGTTTCCTCTACCCCCTAGGCTTTTGCTCTCCCGGCTCTGGGCTCTCGGCTGAATCGCTGCAACACCTTGGCCCAGGGGGCAGTGGAATCTTTCAGTCTAGAAGAGCAGCCAGTGGGAAGATTCAGACATCAAGGTGTCCACAACACCTAGGAGGCGACTCTCCCAGGACAGCCAGGTGAGGGGGTGCCTACAATGGCTGTAGTAAAAGGTAAAAGGCAGAGGGCAGCCTGGCAGTGCGGCAGAACATTCCAGAGGCCAGCGCGTGGTAACAGCTCGCCCCAAGCTGATCAAAGAAAGTGCTCTCTCATCCATTCGAAGCATACTGGTGTCTCCCTGGAGCACAGCTCTCCAGGGCGGGGTGTGAGCCCGTCACTCTGCGTGTGCTCCAGCGTGGTTGTAACAGGATGGTTTGCCTAATGTGAGCTGAAGAAATGCCAAATGTTTTAAACTCTACTTTCCTGCTGTATATGGCACTAAATTTTCTTGTTCCTCTCAATTATGTCTGACAGGGACAGTAATTCATTCCAGATGTCCAAATAAGAACAGGTGACCGTAATTTCAAGGAAATCCAGTGTTGTGTCATATATTTTCCCTTAATTTATTCAAACTTCACACAGTCTTTGGAAATGACGTTTAATAGTAAATAAGCATGACATGTCCATGCGAAGTTAAGGAGTAGATTGTGTGAAAGGGGCGTCCACGGAGTCACGCTTATTTCTAGAACCACGTCGATCATCGTAAGGGCGAGTGGAGCAGGAAGTGTGTTCTGCACCATGACCTACACTTGTGCTGACGCGGTTGCAACAAAACTTTGAAAAGACAATACTTGTATGAAACGCATTTGGATTCTTATCTATATCCTACTGTGTTTTTTTAATGCTGGCCATGACCCATTGAATTGATTGCACAGCCCAAACGGTTCATACACTTGAACGTTTGTTCTAGAGTCATTACAACATTCACCATTTCGGTATCTCCCTTTTTTGAATATTTCTCAGGGCTCAGAATTGAGACTAAGGGGTAAGTGAGGAAGGTTGGTTCCAGTACGCTATTTTTAAAATGAGAGTTATATTGAGACACACCTTCACGTGTCATTTTCCTCCAGTGGATATTTCTAAAGCAGATCACAAAGAATGAAAGGGCCATCTCAGATGTGATGTCTTCTTTCTCCAGTTTAGCAAAGGTTGAGCACCCAGAGGACGGAGGACGCGAGGGCACCTGGTGTTTCACTGAGCCCCCAGCACTCTGGCATCAACTTCCTAAGTTCTGTTTGAACTTTTGGGAAAGGCTGGAATGCTCCCTCATGCCTGGGCAGTGGGGACTTCTGTGTGTCACAGGAGCTTGACCAACACCATATTTAGGCAAATGCAGGCATGAACCCTTAATGGACAAAGTGTGCACGTGGAATATAGACCATAGATGATACAGTCCAACCCCCTGCTACCCACCATCCATCCACCCATCCACAACAACGGCGTGATTTCTTTTACTATGAAAAAATTCAAATATACCTACGAGTGGAGAAAATT